>NC_081406.1:169688193-170042360 GCF_030272615.1 Cryptomeria japonica | reverse complement strand
TTTTATATTAGCCGATATTTACATTTGTTTAATTTGATTTAAATGTTGACTGCTCAAAGAAAGATTGCTTGTGTAGGATCTTATGTTTTAATAATTGCAGTCTAGTTGTTTTAATGTCGTCGCATTATGTTTAAAATGGTCATTATGTTGTCAATGTTTACCCTTGGTCAGGTGTCGATGTTCAAACCTTGAGGAAGTGGGCTTTTATGTGTTATGTCCCTTACGGTCAACCCTGGGTTTGTGACTGTGAGTCCTCCACCTGTGTTATGTCTGGATAATTTATGGTTGTTAGTCCACCATAGAGTTCTCATAGATAGTCTTATCCAGTTAGTGACCTAGTAGAGAGAGTGGCTTTCGGGCGGGGGCTGCACCCAAAGTGGATGGCAGGATAACTCCTCGAAAGTCAGCTATTAAGTGATAACATAATAATTTGATTAGGGGGTGGGTAGTTATTAATTTAATTAAGATAATTCACCCCGTACACGGTTGAGTGCTTGTATAGGCTCAAGGTGTTTGGGAAGGCCTGGAATGGCAAACCTACCACCTTGTCCTCACGAAAGGATGGTAGGGTCCGCATGATGCTTAGATGGAGCCGGGGGTTCGGGAGAGGTTACCAAGATAACCCATGATGGGGGCTGGAACCTATGGAGACCTACCTAGGGTAACCATCTTAAGCCATGTGATGACACTCTCTCTCTAGGGTCGCTAGTGTTTTGTGAGTCGAGTCACTTGTGTACTGCGGAGTCATATGTACTGTTGTACTTTTCTTGCTTGCTTGAGGGTCGTCTGCTATCTCCTAGCACGGTGGGGTGGTTCCACTATGGGATCACATGGTCGGGTGGTAGTGCCACTTCCCATCGGATATCTTGTTCCTACCTTCACGCAAGGATTGGCTTCGCCGGTGCATCTCGGTTCTTGCTTCATGTAGCACTTATGTTCTTGATTTTGTACCTTGAAGCCCGTATGGTCATTGTATCAACAACTTGTAACCTTTGTAATTTATTGTTCTATGGAAGCCATGTAATTTATGGAATATTGTAATTTAAGTCATGGGATGTATATTGTTTCAATTATCTTTCCTATTATGTATAAATGAATCATTGGAAGTATATATGTTGTAATTCTTAAGCCTATCTTTTGGAGATCAATTTATGAATATGAGTTATTTAATCGTTATTGACTTTCCTTAATTTAAATGGATGATTGGATTAATATTGTGATGTGGTTTTAATTCGAAGTAATCTTCGTTGGTAACCCTTTAGGATGTAATGTTAGTCTTCCGCTTATGTTATTATTGTGCAAGTTATGATTATTTCCTTTAATCTAAAAAAAAATAAAAATTATTGTGCCTTTAAGTTGCCTTGTTGTGTTGCTATCCTTTAGGGTTCCTGGCGGGGCATTACATGCCCTCCCGAGTATCCCATAAGGCTGGGTGAGAGGGAACAACTAACGCTAAGTTCATCTAACCTACTATAAAATAAAAGTGATTTTGATGAAAATCGAGGTCAATGTTAGTGCTTGGGAATAGATCTCCTCTATACCTTCAGGTATATCAAATGTTGGTTTTCAAGGTTGGGAGACCTCTTAATTGAGTTTATACCCTGATGCATTGAAGAGGTTCCCTTATTAGTATCTTTATAGTAGAAGCCACCTTTATAAGCATTGGTGCAATAATTTTAGTGCAAGGGGATAACAAGTTTCCCTCCAAGGCACTCACCATTTGGCTCCTTGGAGGAGAGGCAGAAATCCCTTGCTTTGTATAGACTACTTGTAGTCTTCTGGGGAGAGGGTGATCAAGTTATCCTTCTAGTCCTGGAGGCCCCTATCTGCCACCTCTCGATAATGACAAAAGTGGACATCCCCCTTTAGGGTGTTTACACTTGCACCATGGAGATTCCAAGTTATGGGTTGAGTTATCGCATTGTATCCGCCTCCTTAAGATATAACTGCTTGAAGTGTTTTCTTTGTGCAAACTCGTGGAAATCTTGGGCTTTATTTGAGCCTCAAATATACACTTGGTGCTCAAAATTTAGGACAAAACAAAAACAACTGCTATAACATTGTCTTTAGTCTTTTCAAATCATTAATTAAAAATATCATCCATTGAAACACCTTCAAATTCAATCAAAAATAAATTTCAAATTGTCAAACTGTTCCACATTGAAATTTACAGAATAGTTTAGCGCATTAATACTACAGAATAGTGCATTGAAACTAAACAGTAACATATTCATACCATATTTTAGTGCATTAATACTACATATTAGCGCTTTGAGATTAAACAGTAACGTATATGGACTATATTTTAGCACATAGGTACCATAGGTTAATGCTTTGCTATCATAGAATAGTGTATTCGGATCATAGAGTAGCACACCTAGACCCCATATTAGCACATCACAAAAACAGAGTGTCACATTGCACATAAAACTCAATTTAGTGTATTGTCAAGACATATTAGCACATTAATAGGGCAGTGTAGCAAATTTGTGTTTCAAATTAGCGCATTGGTTAAACAATGTAACACATTGGTTAAATAGTGTAGCATATTTGTGTTTCAATCTACAACATTGATTAAACAACCTAGCGCATTTGTTTATTTACAACTCAGACAAAGAATAAACCACAACATTTCATAGGCAACCAAACATAGATTTAGACAACCTTTTCTAAGTACAATTCATTTTTGCTATCATCAAATCAGTCATAAAGAAGGTAAAACCTAGTCTTGGAAGTGAAATTATTTAGACATGACTGAGATCATATCATCCTAAGTGCATAATCGTTATCTCACTATCAGATCTGGGGACAAATATATCACTGTTTCACCCTGTGCATCTGTGCATTTCCTGGTGTTAGGGTCATCGAATTCGACAATTGTCATTATAAAATCTGGAGCCTGCACCTATTGTGGGAAGTTTGTAGCCTCTACTAGGCATGATCTCTTTATTCTCCTTTGTGGGGCTTCCAACCTTGGTTTGTCCAACTAGGTTTTAGTGTCTTCAATTTTGATGTGCCCGATCTCAGTATTAGTAACCCATTTAATTTGATCATCCAACTTTGAAGCGTAAACCCGCCCTTGGTAATGGTACTTCATGGTTGCCAGAATTTGATCAATGTCCTTGCCTCTCTTTCTGGAAGCTGGCTCCATCGAATTGCTTGAATCTGCAAGAAGGAAACAAGTGTTAGTACCTTATACAAAACATAAAAACTTCATTTACCTTAGGACTTTGGGGTTCCAAGAAGAAACAAGGACCTCAGAACTCTGGGGTTCCAAGATAGGCAAGCTTAGAAAAAGTCTGGAACTCCGGGGTTCCTGGGTTTCGGGCTGGGTAGGCGTGAACGATGTCTGGAACTCCGGGGTTCTGGGATTGATAGATTGCAAATGGGTCTGGAACTCCAAGGTTTCGAGGTAGATAGTTCAAGCACATCTCAGGACTCTGGGGTCCTAGGCTAGATACAAAGATACCAAAAAGATTTTTTAAAGACAATGGGTTCATAAGTATGGACCTTGGAACTCCGAGGTTCTGGGGTCTGTGGTATTTCTTCTTTAAAGGTGTATTGCAGAACTCCAGGGTTTCGGGGTTGGGAAAAGAAACTAACCTGGAACTTCAGGGTCTAAAGTAGGGCACGCAAGGAGAAAAAATACACGGAAAACAAAAACAAGAAAAGAAACAAGAAAAAACCGCGACAAGAAGAAGATCTAAACTACAAATGACAAGGAGGGCAAAAAAAATCACCAACCTGGTGAGAAAAATTGCCCAAGAATGCGAAAGGGCTCGGAAGGATGGACGAAGTCAAGAGGCAAGAAAGCAAGAGCTCTAGAAGGTTGAATGCACAAATGAGCTTTAAAAAGTTCACAATTCATATTTATAGCCCCCCCCAACCTCATCTGTACAAATGCCTTAAACAGGACCTCATGAGTCCGGGGTTCCAGAGTTCTGGGGTCGATAGCAAAAAAACAAAGAACAAAGACCTCACCTCGGGACTCCGAGGTTCCGAGGTGAGGGAGAAAAAGCAAGCAAACAAGGATCAACTTCAGGAGTCCGGGGTTCTGGAGTTCTAGGGTTGATGAACGAAAACAAGCAAATGGACAATCAACCTCAGGACTCTGGGGTTCCAAGGTTGACAAACAAAACACAACGTACTTCGGGACTCCGGAGTTCCGAGGTAGACAATACCAAACACAAAACACAACGTACCTCGAGACTCTAGAGTTTCAAGGTAGACAACACCAAACACAAAACACATGACAATGCACCACTTCGGGACTCCAGGGCTTCAGGGTTCCGAGGTAGGTGCACTAACAAGCACAAAGAGACCAACCTCGGGACTCCAAGGTTCTAGGGTTCTGAGGTGGACAAAGCAAAGAAACAAAAAGGAAAGAGACCTCAGGACTTCAGAACTCCGGGCTTCCATGGTGAAAAAGGCAAAAACCAAAAGAAACAAAGCAACATAATGCAAAATAAAGGGGACCCATATTTTCAACACAAGGAAACTAAACGGGGTTAGGTATGCAAGGCATAACAAATGGCGACTATTTGGGAAAAATGACTCTAGGAAATTTAGAACTTCAGAATCTCTGGTTAACTTGATGCCTAAGGCTACTATCATTCAAAAGGATGTATAAGAGAAAAAGATGAGTGAACTAATGAACAAACAACCAAGTCCAAAACTGAACATGATTAAATCTTAAGTGTGTGCGTATGATTTATTACTCCATCATTTTCAATAATTCAGATAAACAAAGGAAACTAGGCCCAAGCTACGTAGGTGAAGTCAGCCAATGTATTTCGTGCAAGGTCATCCTGGGCATAGCTTTGCTACCAGTCAGACGTCTATAGCCCCGACAGAGATACCTCTTGTTCTCGTCAAGCAGTGCTCCACTGCCAGCTAGGATTTCCATAGCCCCAGTGGAGGTTACTTGAAACACCCATTTTAGTTTCTTTAAGAGGATCATTTCTTTTCTTTCTTTTTTGAAAACATCATAGAATATAAAAGGACTTATTTCTTTAATAACTTTTTAAGCAACTATTTAAACATTGAAGTCTGATTACTGGGTTGGGAAGCACTGTGGATAACGTGAAACATCCCGACTTCTGATTTTTCACTTGAAAACTAGTTCATCTGATATCTTACAAAACTTTCTAATGTATCTTAATGTAACGGTAGTACTGAGTTATCAAGCTAGCCTTTTCCAATTGAGGATCAAAAACTCAAATCATATTTAAACCATTATATACCACCTTGAACGAGTGTAGACAAAGATTTCAAAATTAACCAAATGACAATGAAGTCGTAAATAGAAAAGAGTCAAAGTCTCTCAAAATTTAGAAACTTGTTATGCAAAGGACACCTTCCTTTTAGAATCTCTGAGAGAAAATATGTATATCCCGACACAACGAAATGGAAACGAACGAAATGAAAAAAAAAAGAAAAAGGGAAACAAGCATGCAACAAAGCGGAAACACAATAAACATGCGTAAACCCAAAAAAGCAATGAAGAAAAAGAAACAAAAACAACAAATTTACGATACACAACAGGTCAAGATTTACTAAGGATTAATCAAAGTAGTGTTTGAGGAACTGACCATTGACAGGAAATGGCACAAGTTCTCCAGTCAAAGAGCTTAACCTAACGGTGTTCTCCCCTAAAATTTTGGCTATTTGGTAAGGACCTAACCACAACCTTTCAAACTTGTGGTGATCACCTTTCTTCTCCTTGGCCTTGTCCCATAACAAGACTAGGTCAGAGATCCAAAAATCTTTCACCTTAGCCCTTTTGTCAAACCATCGCTTAACAACGGCTTGGTGCTTGGCAAAGTGTTATAGAGTACTAATCCTTTTTTCATCAAGTTTTAATAGATTTAGGAGGCAAACCTCTACCTGATCCTCAATTTCAAGTTCTTTCATTAACTGGAGGACTGATATTTATAAGTTGATTGGGAAGACTTGGGTTTGGCCATAAACAAGGTAATACGAAGAAGTTCCAAGGGTGGCTTTTACTTCGGTTCGATCAGCCCATAAAGCATATCTCAATTGATTATGCCAGTCCCTAGGATTTTTCTCAAGTATCTTTTTAATGACATCTAGGATGTTCTTGTTCGTAGATTCGGCTACTCCGTTACCTTGCGGATAGTAGTTAGACAAAAATTTCAATATCAGTTTATATTTGTATGATGATTGCATCAACTATGCAAAAGTAAAAGTAGGGCCATTGTCACATACCAGAGAGAATGCCATACCAAAATGGGTGACGATGTGTTCTTCAATGAATTTCAAGACTACCTCTGCAGTTGCATTTCGAAAGACAATGTCTTCTGTCCACCAAGTGCAGTAATCTATTTCGGTAAGAATGAACTTATGTCCTATAGACAAATTAGGATTAATGACACTTACAAAATCCAGTGCCCATTGGGCGAAAAGCCTTATCTCAAATACTAGTTGGAGAGGCATGGCGAGATTCCTCTCTCTAGTAGTTGCGGTTTGGCAGGTATGACAGTGATGAACATGCGCATGAGTATCCTTAAAAATACTAGGCCAGTAATATCCAACCTTCCATATTTGATGTGTAGTGGCATCTATTGACCCATGACTTGTACCATACTTCCCATGGAATTCATCAATCATGTTACGGGCTTCTTAATGATCAAGATGTCAAAGGTAAATACCTTCGTAATTCTTTCTATAAAGTGTTGAATCCTTGATCATATAATTGGCACTTTTGAGTCTTAAAGCTCGTCTTTGTGTGGTTGTCAACCCCTCAGGACACTTATTATTCAGCAATATAAAAAACCAAATCCGTGTACTAGGGGTCTTGAGTGAATGACTCCAACGTATACTGTTGGCACTGGATTTGAGGGATGTTAGTCACCATAGCTTGAGACAATCCTTGGCCTTAGACTAACTTCATTGGATGCATCTCTAGATCAATGTAATATTGCCATCCATTTCCCTCGACGTTCTCCTAGCTCGGACTGCATAAGTAGTGACTTCACCGCTTGATCAAGGACAATCGCATAGATTTTACTCCTCAGGATATAATGGCTGAATTTCTTGACTGCTCTTACTAACGCAAAAGCCTATTTTTCAAGAGCAGACTATATAACCTCAACACTCTTGAAAGGAGAGCTCATAAATGCAATGGGTTTCTCATCCCTGACTTGCCTTCGCATCAAAACAACTGCTCCTGAGTGTAACGAAGCAAAGGATTATATGTAAAACAACAGAGTGTAGTCAGGACTAGTTAACACGGGGGCTTCAATGATGAATTTCTTGATCTGGGGCAAAAGCTTCTTTTTCTTCAGTTTTCCACTCGATCTTAGCATCCTTCTTCATCATTTCATTTAATGACTTGACTATCCCTACAAACCTAGTGATAAACTTTCTGACAAAGTTGATCTTCCCAAAGAAAGATCTCATCTCCTTTTTACTGCTAGGCATTTGTAACTTTAACAATGCTTCCAATCAATCTGGGTCTATATATATCCCCCTTTTAGAAATTACATGGTCGAGGAGCTTTCCTTCAGCCACTCCAAATACACACTTCTTGGGGTTAAGGGAAATCCCATATCTTCGACACCTTTCCAATACTTTTCAGAGGTGGTCTGGGTGATCTTCTTTGACCTTGGAGAATATAGTCAAGTCATCCATATATATAATAATATATTTGCCAATCAGATCTTTGAAGGATGTATCCATTTCTCTTTGGAAGGTCACCCCAACATTAATTAACCCAAATGGAATCCTTCAGTATGCATATGTTCTCCACTTCGTCGTAAATGTTGTTTTCATACGATCTTCATAGTTCACCAAAACTTAGTTATATCCAAAATAACCATCTAAAAATGACATCATTTGTAAACCATTGACTATTTGTAGTACCTCATCCAAGGAAGCAAGCGGGTAATTATATTTTTTAGACTTTTTGTTGAGGTTGTGAAAGTCCACACAAAGCCAAATTTCCCCATTCTTTTTCCTTACTGGTACCAAATTGGTGACCCAAGTAGAATGATGTACCGAGAAAATAATCTTAGCAGAGAACAATTTTTGTACTTCCTTGAAAATCAAGGGTTCTATCAACAAATTAACCGGTCATTGCTTCTTCTTGAACAAATTTATGTTAGGTTTTAAGGGGATAACATGGGTGATGATCGATGTATCAAAAGTTTTAAAATCTTCGTACCCCCATGCTATTACATCAATGAACTCTTTCAAGATTTGTAAAAAAAATTCTCTTTCATTTTGAGTGCAAATCTTCCCAATATAGACAATCTTCTCTTGGCCTTCTGGACCAATATTATGTGGTTCGTATTTCCTGATATCTGATTCCATTGTTGATCTCTCTTTTACTCTCAGATCAGAGTAAAAAATCCTCTCTAAGGTGACCATACCTTTAGGAATAATGTTTGTAGGTAAATCCATAATATCAGCATCGTTCCCAACATCAAGATCATCAGATCTATCTTTCTCATCAATGATTTGTTCTTCAAAAGCCCCTGAATTGGCAAGAAAGGCTAGAATGTGGGTATAATCCTGGAAATCTTGAAAGTGTTTGATATTATCAGGCACAACAGGCGTGGAGACCAACTCTATGGAAAACTTCTTCAAAGGGGATTGGCTCACTGGTTCTAATGTACTTGCTCCTATGGCCAATGCATCTGATATTCTGTTTACTTTCTTGGGTACCAGCTGAATATTGAAAGCATCAAAATCCTCAATCAAATCCCATACTCTATTCCTATATGCTTCTAACCTTTTATCGTGACATGCATATTGGCTTCGCACTTGTTTGATCATCAGCTCAGAATCTCCATGCACTTTCAAGCATTTATCTCCCTTCTTATGAGCAAAGAGTAATCCTCTAACTAGGGCCTCATACTCTATCATATTATTAGTACAAGGGAATTGAAGTCAGTAAGAGGCTAAAAGGGTTTTCCCTTTTGGGCTTGTTAACTCTACGCTCGCCCCACTGCCTTGATTGGATCTTGACCCATCAAACTTTAAAAAACCATATTTCATCTTTCGGCTTCTTTACATTTTTCACCTTAGGGTCAATGATCAGATTAGCTTTCAGAGGTGATTGTTTTCTCTTAGGTTCAAGGTCTTGCAGCACCTGAGGTTGTTTGATTACTAGTTGCAAGAACACTTCAGGGGTGTTAGGAGTAGTCTGTTCCACTTGAGGTTGTTCTTGAGATTGTGTTTCTTCATTCTTATGCTCAGGTGGGATATCCTCCTTCTCTTGTTTGACAATCTCAACCGTGAAGATCTCCTTGTTGCATTCTCTCGGTTGGAAAGTTTTACTCATAAGATCCATTATTTGGGTCACTACTCCCTCGCAACCTAGAATTTGAATTTCTTCCATTTTGATGGTATGATCAACATCTTCATATGGGACTAGGCTCATCAACTTTGTAATCTCATTCTGACATGGGATACATGACATCTCTGAGTGCTCTGCATGATGTATTTGACACCATTTTGGAAGGATCTTGTATTTTCATAGTATCTCCCAAAAAACACATCCCTTATTTTACTGTTGTAGCGAAACCTTTGACCCACCCTCTATATACATTCATATCAGCTTGACATAACAGGGGAAGATTCAGTACAGATAAAATGAGGATTTCATTGACTCTATAGACTCCTGCACTCACTTCAACATATGCCACCTCTTTGGGAGCCCCATAATCCATGAGGAACTTCTTCAACTTGGGTTCACTATCAATTTGGATCTGGTTGCTCACCCCCTTCCATGGAAGCCATAAGTATGTAAAATAGGTTGAGAAATATCCTCCCAAGGTTTTTGACCAATCCCTACTAAGGAGCATCCCATATACCTCTGGAATATCCATCACTTGAATGTCGATGTAACGGGATATGCGAGGATCAACACCCAATTGGATGTATACATCTTTTAATTCTCCAACTACATTAACCTCAGTCTTGTCTAGTTGTACCACCTTATTGTTTGCACGTACTGGGTTCAGACCAAGCTTCTAACATATAGAGTAGGGCATTACATTTCTTGAAGCACCTGAATCTACCAAATAGTTGTGTAGATTCTTTCCACATATCCTCAAAGTAAGTAAGAATGTTGGGTTCCCAATTGCATCACTACTAACATTGGCATTGACTTCATTTAGGTCAACCATCTTAACTTTGTTTCTTTGTGATTCTAACAGTTCTAGCTTCCTAAGGAGAGCTTTCTTTTGTTCAGGGCAATATCTCAGTACTTCCATTAGGGACATAGTGGTGGCAATCCTCTCCATCTCCTTGGTAAGATCGAATGATCTTTTCAAAACATATTCTTGCCCTTGAGTTTTTCTAGGGCATGCTCTTTGAAAATCTTGAGGAGGGTGAGGATTTTTGCTTGCATTCACATCGGGAGGTACAAATCCACCCTTTGGGGGAGGTGGCTCTATTAATGGAGCCTTGCCCTGACTCCTAAGATTGTAGTTGTTTTTGGTCTGAAAGGCCTGAGCATCATAGACACATGGTTCACCTTCAACTTCATCTTGAAATTCTTTGCACATGAACGTGTCAACCAACATTGTGGTATTAACTTTATTAGGTTCATCATTAGAGCAATCTTTTGGTTGAGAATCAACTTGATCAATCCTTATGATCTTTCTGAACTGGGCAGAATTAACCTCAGAATGTGCAGTTGTATCATGCAACCTACACCAATTAGTCAGTAAATTCATATCAGCAAGGTTAACACTTTGTGTGTTATTTGGGTTATCTCATGCGTTAGGATGATCATGGTTCACCCCTCTGTTGTTTGGACCCGTGTTCCATTGCCTATTGTAAGGTTTGTTGTTATACCTTTGGTTTTGGTTTTGGTTGTTGTAGTTTCATTGATTATTATATGGTTGGGATTGGTTATACCCTCCCAGAGGATTCATCTTTACCTAGCTCAAGTCTGAAGTAACTTGTGAGATCATTTTCTTTAATGCCTCTACTTCAGCAGATATATGAGATCCTTGAATCTCAGGCGTCATAGTTGGAGGTTGGCTTGCTATGTGAGTATTACCAAACTATTGATTTCCCCCTTGTACTTGACCAAAATGTTGTGTTTGAGTAGGAGCGGTATTGGTATTATTCTGCCAAGTCAGAGCTTGGGCAGCAAACTATTCATTAGCCTAGGGTTGGGATGCATAGATTGGCACCGGGTTCATTGTTAGGGATCCTATAGGCAGAGGCGATGGTACGCCAGGGAGTTGGTTGTAGTTCCCTTGATTCACCCCTATGGGTAAATTGTATCTGATCCCTCCTGGTGTTTGGTTCAACTCATGATTCATGTTGATTTCCAATGGAAAGACTTTTTCCAAAGTGTCCCTTTGATCTTGGGGTACACTCTTCTCGATAAACATAGTCATCAAGGGTCAATAACTCTTAGATAGAAGTCAATTGCTACATTGGGTGCTACCTGGTAAGGAGCTTGTAACCTCTTGAATTCCCTTTGAAAGCTAGTATTAAAAGTTGTTAAAGGCTCATCTAGTGACTTCTTAAGAGAGGCAAACTGATGGTATAGTGTTCTGGGATCTACGTACACTCAAAATTGATCGATGAAATCTTTCTCCAAGACATCCCAGCTAGTGATGGAAGTTGTCAGTAGGGTTAAATAGCAATTATATTAATTCTCCCCAAGTGAATATGGGAAGAGTCTACATACTACATCTTGATGTTCAATGTTGTTACGAATGACTGCATCTTTGAATGCTTCAATATGCTCATCAGTTCCTAGGTAGGTCATGTATACCCCCTGGTATAGTTCCTAGTGGTGTTTGGTCTTGGTTAAAATAGGCCATTGAAGGTGGTGACTGTGAACGTTGAGTCACAAAAGGTGTAGCGATGGGCTGAGGACTAGGAATCAGTTGATCTTCTACGTTGAGTATGGATGACTACACTGGTAAGGCTATTGAGGGTTGTCTCTTAGCTTTGTTTCTCTTTCCCCTAATGACAAGTCCTAACTCTACCAAGTCGAATGGTGAAGAACTACTCCTAAGGACTCTGTAGAATCTCTCGGGAGAAAAAGATGATATACGATCCAACTTCGTGCCTCAATTTTCTGGTTGTGGAGGTGGTTGTGGATTTTCTTGTGGATTTAGTTAACTTTGTGCCTCTTCTTCTATACATATAGCCCTTTGTCTTTCATTGTCCAAGACTTATCGTGCTCATAACCAATTGTTTTAATCTCTTGTACTGTCCCAAGCAAGATCGTATAGTTGGGTGAGAATGTCGTCTTGCTCATAGTTGAGATTAGGCTGGGTAAAGGGCAGTAGTCCATCTCCTGGAAGTACCATATGTGGTTAACCAATGAGAGGACTAGTATAAGGCCCTCTTTCTAGTGCCAATTTCTATTGACAATTGTTTTGACACACCCGCCAACAATCGGGTAGCCAATGTGAACACTCACCACCTCTCCTGAAAAGCAATGAGTTTAGGAAGACTCACTACTCCAAGGTCTCTATAGTCAGGTCACAACAGTGATGGGAAGCCCAATAGTTGATGTGGTTGTACATGTTAAGGGGCCTTCTCATTGAAACTAAATCTCATTGATCGTTAATGGCTTAACTTCCTCCCTTTTTTTTGTATTTTATGATTTAAGATTCTCTAGAAGATAAATTGCGAAGAGTAAAGGAAACAAGAAAACAATAATGAAACCAATTCTAAAGCCACTAGGAGTAAATTTTGGGATAAAATCCACTAGAAAAGAGGGTTTTTCTCTCAGGATAACTGGTTGTTTATGGGAGATTTCAATACCCCGTTGCAAGGAATTGACAAATTTGGAGGAACTCAAGCTCAACTGGATAGCAGGACTGATCACCTGATGGACTTCATCAATGCCAATGCCTTGATTGATGTTGATCTTACTGGAGCTTCCTACACTTGGTCTAATAGAAGGGATGGAGGAGACATCATTCAAGTAAGGCTTGATAGATCCCTTATCATTCATGACTGGATCCTTAAGCATAGATGTTCTTTGTCTATTATTAACAGAATTGGTTTAGATCATTATCCCATTTCTTTTGTTGTTGAGTCTGTTAAGAGAAATTGATGGTTTCCTTTCCGGTTTGAGAAAATGTGGATCTCACACCCCTCTTTGGAAAATTCCATTTCCAATTGGTGGAATATTAATGTGGATGGATCTACCATGTACAAAGTTGCTAAAAAACTAATAAATATCAAAGATAATATCAAGATTTGGAATAAGAAGGTTTTTGGAGATATTTTTGAATCCAAAAAAAGGTTGAAGGAGGATTTAGAACAGATTCAAAACTCTATTAAGAAAGATGGTTATAATAAGTTTCCCAAGGCTGAGGAAGATGAGATTCTAGCCAAACTTCACAACACTATATCCAAGGAAGAAATCTACTGGAGATAGAGATCTAGGGCTATTTGGTTGGAAGCTGGGGATAGAAACACTAAATTCTTTCACATGACTTCTATGAAACATAAAGCTGCCAACAAAATATCTAGATTAATTGCTGATGACAAAATCCTTCTTAAAGATGATGACATTGGGGATGAAGCTGTTAGGATCTTCTCTAACCTCCTCATTGGTAGTAAGGATATTGACATTGTTATGCAACATGACCTGCTTGATAATATTCCCAAGATTATTGAACCTCAGCAAAATAAGACATTATCGACTATCCCTACTGCTGATGAAATTAAAAAAGCTTTTTTTTCTTTTCAAGGGGATAAGGCTCCAGTCCCGGATGGTTTTCTCATGTTTTTCTTTCAGGAATATTGGCATATTATTGGGAAAGATACAATCAATGCTGACAAAGAATTCTTTGGGTCCAAAAGAATCCTTAAGGAAATCAATTCTACTTTTATTGCTCTAATTTCTAAGGTGGTTGAGGCTGACTCTATGGGAAAGTTTAGGCCAATAAGTCTTTGTAATTCCTTTTACAAGATCATTTCAAAAGTCATGACGTCCAGACTATTGGCTGTTCTCCCCTTTGTCATCTCTGAGGAGCAAAAATGATTTGTCCCTGGTAGGCAGATTTTGGATTCTATTATTCTTGTGCATGAAAATATCCATTCTCTTAATGCTGCTAACAAAGAAGGGTTCTTGATAAAATTGGATCTGGAAAAATCCTATGATAGAATGGAATGGCAGGTTCTTTTTAGGGTTATGGAGGCCTTTGGATTTGATGAGAAGGTAATTAAAATCACAAGTTAACTGATATCTACCCCAAATTTTTCTATTCTTATTAATCGGTCTTTGTCTAGATTTTTTAAATCTTCTAGGAGACTCAGGCAAGGAGACCCTATTTCTCCTATTCTTTTTACAATCTTGGCAGAGAGTATGAGCATACTGATTCAAAAATTGAAAGTGAATAAAACCATCGAAGGATTACAACCCTCCTTTGCTAATGTGTCCTGTACTCACCAACAGTTTGTTGATGACACAATTTTAATGGGATATTCTTCTATTGCTGAGGCTGCTGCTTTCAAAGCTTCTCTCTGCTCTTATTCTTTGGCTACTGGTCAACAAGTTAATTGGGAGAAGTCTACTATTTATTTCAATAATACCCCTATTATAAGGCAACAGAGAATTGCTAAAATCATCAGTTGTAAGGTGGAGATGCTCCCCTCTACTTATTTGGGTCTCCCTTTGGGTTTGGTTCCCCCAAACTCCTAGAACTTATTAATTGACAAAATCAACAATAAATTGGCAGGTTGGAAAGAATCTATGCTATCTCAAGCTGGTAAGCTTCAACTTCTTCAAGCTACTCTTCAGAATCTTCTGGTCTATGCTCTTAGCTTGTTTAGTATACCGACTAAATTTGTTGAAGCTTTAGAGAGGATTCAGAAAAGATTTCTTTGGTCAGGGGTATAAGACAAGAAAAGGATAGCCTTGGTTGCCTGGGATAAAGTTTGTAATCCTAAGTGCAAGGGGGGTTTAGGTATTAAAGTTCTTAAAACTTTTAACAAAGCTTTGCTTGCTAAACAGATATGGAGAGCTTATGGCATTAAGAAAGATTGGAGTCGGGTGTGGATTGATAAATATATTCATAGCCAACCACTTCATTCTCTTCTCTACTCTGAAGATATCCCTGTTGGGTCTTTCATATGGAATAGTATAATCAAGTCGATAAAAGTTGCTAAAGCTGGAGCTGGATGGGTCCTTGGCAAAGGTGACAAAATCAGGTTTTGGGAGGATGTTTGGATTAAAGATGAACCTTTGTTTAATCAGGATTGCAGCCAATTCATTGATGATTGCAAAAGAAAGTATGGGTCTATGGTTTGTAATTACTAGAAGGAGAATAAATGGGTGAGGCTTGATGCTATTTATGCTGGTTTTTTCGCTGCTCCAGTAGGATCTGCTGTCCTTTTCTATTAGTAAAGACTCTGATGATGTGTTTCTTTGGAAGAGCAATCCCAGGGGTAACTTCATTGTTGCCTCTACTTATAAAAAAACTATTACTCAGGTCAACAACCCAATATGGACTAAAATCTGGAATAGATTCCTCATTCCTAAAGTTAACATATTTTTTTGGCTTGCAACTTACAACAAGATTCTCACCATTGATAACTTGGCTTGTGGAGGTTTCATGTTTCCTAACAGGTGTGAGTTATGTTAGAAAGAGGCAGAAGCTGTGGATCATTTGTTTATCCATTGTTTCTTTACCTAGGAAATCTGGAGTAAATTTTGGATGCAATGGAAAGTTGAATGGGCTATGCATAACAGTCTCAAGGAAGTCATTTGGCAATGGATCTTCCCCACCAAATTCCCTCTCATCAAGACCCTCTAGTCCTTTGTCCTTCCCATGACCAGCTGGTACATCTGGAAGGAGAGAAGTCATAGAATTTTTAGGGAGGCTAAGTGTATATCTCAGGTGGTTTTTGAAAAGATCTGTAGGGCAATTAAAGAAAACATAAACACTCTTCACAGAAACAACAAGCAATGGAGATATCTTAATATGAATGATAATGATAAAAGTATCCTCACCAAATGGAATTTGATTCACAGGATTTGCAAATTTGACATTAAGAGTAGGAGAGAAAATGTTGTTTGGAGATTTCCCTTTCATGATTGGGTTAAGGTGAATTTTGATGGTGCAGCCAAAGGCAATCTTGGGAAGTCAGGAGGGGGAGGAGTCATCATAAATACTGATGGTGTCTGTATTGCTACAATTGCCTCTCCCTTTGGAGTTCAAAACAATCATGTTGCTGAAGCTCAGGCAATGTTAAAATGCCTCCAACTTGCTCAGAGTTTTAACTTTAAAAAAATATAGTTGGAAGGGGACTCTCTCAATATTATTCAGGCTATCAAAGGCACTAGTTCCCCTCTTGGAACATTTACAATATCATTGAGAGTGCCAAAAAATTATTAGATGTCTACGATAGTGTTTTCATTTCCCATACTCTAAGGGAAGGTAACAAGGTTGTTGACTTATTAGCTAATGAGGGGGTTTATTTAGAGAAGGACACTAAATATATCGAAGAAGTCTCTTGTAAGAAGGATGTCCGAGCGCAATTATTATTTGATCGAGTCCATGGTACAAGTTAAGTTTATCATTACTTTTCTAGGTCCGGATATCAGATAGATATTGGAGTTATGTGAAGTGTCAGCTGATGATCATTTTTAGGCATTGTGATTATGATAATTGGTGTGACGGGGCTAAACATATTAAGTGTTTATTCATTGTGAATGTTATTAAAGACCTTTTCAAAAACAAGGAAATTACCCTATTTTTTGAGCCCAACATTTTGTTCCAGAGTTTGAGCTTAAGTCCCAATGTTCAGTATTTGAGTATCTCGTGCTTTATTGAAGGCTTCGACCTAAATTACAACATGGGAGGCAATCTTAATCGAAATGAGCCCTCTGGCTGTGATAATTAGAAAAGTGAACAAAAAATTTGGTGGAGGCTGCACAGACATGGTTTCATAGACTACATGGAAAAATTGCATGGTAGTAAAAATTTGGTGTCTCATGGTTTCGCCAAGGGATGGAGAAATAAAAAAGTCACTCTATTTGGGCAGACTTGGAAGCTGGATGAAGATTTAGTGGCGGAGGTTACAGGTTTACAGAAGGAAGGTACCAAATTTTACAGAGATCGAAAGTTCTCGGCAGAAGCCTTCAAGAACTTCCCTAAAAGTGATGAAGAGAGGGTGCGGCTCACCGAGAAGGACAATGTATCTTACTATCTCCCTCATCAAGTAAATTCCTTCTGGTAGAAGATGTTAAGGGTTTTAATGGAATACTTAATAGTTGATGGTAGGTTTACGAAGGTTTATAATTATCATTTTGCTATTCTAAACCATTTCTGCCATGGTTTTAAGATCTCTCTACCTTTTTATTTAGCTTCTTCCCTGAATGAAAGCTTGGTTGACCATGCCAAAAAACCCAAATCCTATCCCATAGCACACCAAGGTCTCATTCTCGTTATTTATGAGGATTTGAAGAATAAAACTAAGGTTAATAGGGAAGATCCTTTGGTGGGAAATGCCCACATTTCAAATGGTCATGATGATTATGAGTCTGACGATGATTCGTCTAACTTTCCAATTCATAAGAAAGGGAGGGTTGGTGATGGAGATAAAGATGACACGGATTTGAATGTTGGTTCTGAGGAGAAACATGGGAAGGTGGTTGATGATGAAGTAGAGAGTGAGAAGAAAGAGGCCATGGGAGAGGAGGAGAAGGTGCAGAGAAAAGAGTATGCTGAAGAGTCAGATTCAAACCCTATTGTCTCAGATAGTAGGAATGAAGCTCAACATACTATGGAGGATGTTAACCCTAGGTCTGTGATCTCTGCTCAGGGTATGGAAATGATGGATTCCATTTTGAACGCTACCAGAAATAACACTCTGGAATTTTTTAATTTCCAGAAATGGGTAATTGAAAATATCTCCAGTATTCAGAATAAACAGAGAGATTTGGATTACAAGATTCAAAATTTAATTAAGGATACTAATACAGGTAAAGAGGATGTGGAGGTGGACACCAATGAGGCAGATGATAAAATATAAATGCAGGATTGGCCAGAAAAAGAAATGATTAAGGGAGACTTGAAGCATATTGAAGATGTGATCAGAACCATCAAAGATAAGGGAGAGGTTGATAATGAAATTATTATCAACCGGATTACTAAAACTGAGAAGGCCTTGAAGAAATTTATGAAACATAGCCTTGAGGTTTTGAAGGTCTCGTCTCAAAATATGAATGCCCTGGTTGATTTTCTGGAGAAGAACCAACAGAACAAAGAGATGGTGATCATTGACGATGTGCTGACCACCAGCTCTGTTCCTCAACCTTCCAGACAAAGAACAAGGCAGACTACCAATGATCTAGAGATGAAGACTAAAGACACCCATCAGAAGCAGGATAACAAAGACCTGAGAGAAGCTGCTAATAATATGATGATGCTGGTTAAGGACGCGAAAGAGTCTATAAAGTTTTTTTTTTTCTTTTTTTTTCCTGAAATGTAATATTGGTCTTTGGTTGCTAGTCTCTCGTTGGCTTTTTGTTGTCCTTTTCCTTAGCTGTTGTTTTCTCTGTTGGTCTTTTGCAGCTTTCCTTTCTATGTCTTGTTCTCTCTAGTTTCTTTCTTGCTTTTCTTCTCATTATGTAAGCGGGTTTCGGGTCCCTTAAAACCTGATTTTCCTTAATAAAAAACAACTTAGTAAGCTACTCATTTAATTCCCTGAAATCCAAAAATTATCAGATATTATCCAGATAAGCATTCAACAACGGACCTCTAGCAAACCTGCAAAATCATCAACTTCACAGAATTATGGAAATAAATCACCAATAATATCATCTACCACAATAATTCTCATACACCACTTACGTGCGCAATACGTTTCATAAAGCAATACACAGAAGATCAAACCACATTGCTAATTCCAAATAATATATGTTACTGGATCACAAAGAATAACTTCGTAGAATATATGCGTGGATTAGGCAATCTACAAGTTGCTTCTTGTATTAATTTCAAAGAATGTGTAACAAAAATGACTCAAGTTCATGACAATCTACAAAATAATCTAAAATTTATAAGTGGGACACAAAACATCAATTTGGGGGCCCTTACAAATGGATCCAAATTCTTAATTTATAGAGTTTTCTGCCTTACTATTTAGGAAAT
Organism: Cryptomeria japonica; assembly: GCF_030272615.1. Lineage (NCBI taxonomy): Eukaryota > Viridiplantae > Streptophyta > Pinopsida > Cupressales > Cupressaceae > Cryptomeria > Cryptomeria japonica. The sequence goes on along the minus strand of NC_081406.1, from coordinate 170,023,245 downwards.
AAATCTAACCTAAATTAAGAACTCAAAACTAGGAGTCGCAGTTAACTTGCAAGTTTCTACCTTTATACTCCAGTTAACTACTACGAAATGGAGGTTGCATGAGCACTACGAAGACCATGCTATGTGAGCCAAGCTTTTATAATCATGTAGAATTTTGCTCAAAACTGGAACATGAGTCAGAGCTGCAGCTGAAATACAAAATTGGGAGTCATGCAAGAAGTCTTGCTATCTTTAGCAGCTATGTGTTTATCTTTCACTTCTTAATATAAGATTTATAATTATTAATAATGCATGCAACTGCTTGAAAAGGAGGGTCAGCTACATGCTTAATTCTAAATTTGTACTTCTTTGAAACTTCCTCTGCATGCTTCTTTCCCTTCTCTAACTCCCATATTATTTCTGCCACTTCTTGACATTGGGTAATCAGGTATGTGTATCTGTCCATCAGTGTGACATCGAACTTGAGCTGAAGGTCCTAAATGTTGGGCCTCATATGTGTCAGAATAATTCAATACTTTCTCTTCCTCCATGACTCCTATACTGGTTAACCCTAACGCAAAATCTCTAAGCAAATGCTTTACAAAATTCTCCTATTTCAAAATTTCCCTAAGGAGAGGGACTCAAATCTCCACCACATCCTTCACATATTGCTGAAGCATTTCAACCTTCAGTTCCAAAATGTATGTGTAATATTGCAAGTTCTTACAACTATCTCCTCCTAAGAGGTCCTCCTCCATTATTACCTCTTCTCCTAAATGCAAAAATTTATTCAAAATTTAGAACTGTTTATTAAAAATGTTTAGTTTTTGTTCCCATTGTGTAGAACAAGAAGCTAATGTTCTGCCTGCCTGTATTGCCTCTTGGTACACCCTCATAGTATACTGCAAAAATAACCTAATCTTGGCAGAATTTATCTGAGCCCGTGATTTAGCTGCAATAGCCACTTGTCTCACCTCCATTAATTCTTTTACTTCTCCCTCTGGTAGTGATGAGGTTGAAGGTAGGTTGTCAGTCCTACAAGAGTCTAGAGGTTTGATCATCTCTACTAGCAAATGCTTATATTGCCCCAGCTATGCTTTCAGCTCTATGTTGGAGGTATGCTCCTTTTCCACGCGCCCCCTGACAACACTAGTGGCTAGTTATAAAGTGTCTAACTCTCCCCACTTTGTTTTCTTACCCAAGTTTACTTGGGATACTTTGTATTTGGGAGAAGCTTGACCTTCAGTTTGGAGTGGAACTGCCACATCTGCAACCACTTCACCGGAACCTGTTCTTGACAAATGATGTACAATCTTTGGTTTCTTGACCTTTTGGGGCTCCTTTGTGATTACCTTCTACAATCTCACCTTAGGCAGCTCTACCTTTCTCTTCTTCTTCTCAAAAGTAAATTCAAGCGACTGAGGTATATCTTTATCTTTGTCACCTTGATGTGACACTATGTCGCAGTTAGAATATGAACATCTTCCTATTCCTCCACTTCATCCCTCTCTTCCACATTTGTTTGTTTAGGATCTTGAGGTGAAGCAACTTGGCCGACCAGATTAGTTTGGAGAGAAATATTAACATTCAACTATTGTTGCTTGTACAACTCTCCCAACTTATCACTGACCTCTTCGTTGAACGTCCTCTCTTCCTCGTCCACTTCTGTCCCACCCTGCCCGACAACTATGTCCTTAAGGAGGTCTTCTTGATCTTGAGGGGTTAAGACTAATCTTTCATTTAGCAAATCTTCTTCCTCATCTCGTTATATATCCCCTCCAAGTGACTTTTGTTCCTTGTGTTGTTCCTCTTCCTGGTCTGAGTCTGATTCAACATTCCTGATAATTACCTCCTTAGTGATAGACCTAAATCCTTGTATGCTAGGTTTCCCAATGGTTGTATCAACTGGTGGTGGTATGGGGGCGTTGGTAACTCAAACTTGTGCTGCAGCTGTTGGAGGAGGTTGAGTGGGCACATCTTCATCTGTTTCTATTCCTTCTTCTTTCTCTTGAGCACCTTCTCCTGCAGCCTGCCTATAGATGTCCTTGGCGGAAGGACTTCAGTGAGTGGCACTGCTCCTAATCCATCCGTTACCCCCAGGTCTGTAGCCTTTTTCAACAGATTAGACTTGCTCATCTTTTCCTTAAGTTTTCTCATTAGATCTTCGGTGCTATCTTGGGGCCCTACTTCTTCACTAGGGTCAGTAGATGTATTCTTTCTTAAGCTCGATCTTGTCTTTTGAGCATACTCCTTATAACCCCTTGACTGGGGTACCCCTGAGGTAGACTATTTTTGCTCACCCTTTGAGGCACTCGGCCTAACCCTTTGACTCAACCACTATTTAGTCATGTGGATAACTACTTGGGAGAATTTTTTTATATTTACATCCACATTTGTGGACCACCTTATTGTGGAGAGGGCCCTTTTATCAATTTCTTCTCTTTGTATGTTGTATCCAACAAGTCTCCATCATCCCTCAGGTCTTTAGGGAGATTGGTTTCAATTTCAAAATCCCTTATTTGGGGTACTGATAACCTGTCGTAGTTTTTGTCTCTCCCTTCAAAAATGTCTTGGAAGTTTGCCCAAAAATCCTCCAGTCTAGGCTTATGCCCCTCATATGCCTTAGGCATAGTTTGCTTGAGTTTCCCGTAGGGATCATAGAATTCCCTAGCATAATCAAATTCTTTAAGATTCAAATCTTGGAGCTTTGGCTCTGCCAACTTCGCCACTTGTATCTTTGAGAAAGATAAATACCTAATGGATACTGAAAAGTCAATCCCAATTTTGTACTTGGATGACAGGAGGGATTGGAGGCCTAGCAGTTGCTTGACATATTCTAGTAAGACGATCTGGTCATTATAGTACCTTGGCAGCAACAATGGGTTTCCTATAAACCCACTGACCCTTAAGTAGGTGGAGCGTGGGTTTTGGATAAACCAACATGGCCACTCTTGAATGATAGCCATGGCCTTCGAGCTAATCCTATATCCCATATCTCCTATTAGTTTAATAGTTACAGGAAAAAGGAGGGCATCATTGATCCTTTTAAAATGCGCCTTTGCATTGATGAGAGGGAGTTGGGAATAATATTCCCATACCTTTTTCTGGCCTTCTTCATCCCCTAGTTGACCTTCAACCTGTAAGATTGGAAATTTTCCAGCTCTTGCGGCCACCCAGATGACATAAGAGATAAAGAAGAACTTCTTGGTTTGGTGGACCTCTTTCATCATTCTGCATATGTTGTCTGAAAGGATTTGAGGCCAGTAAAAATACTGCTTTCCTACTAGGATGGTTGTCATGAATTAGAACATCTATGGGTGAAAGTGTTTGCATTCGAGCTTGCCAAAGGCCTTTCTTAACATGATGATCAAGTCTCTCTGTGACTCTTTAAAGTCTGCCCTCAGTATCTTATGACCTTTAGACATGTTTTCCTCTCTTCCTCCAACCAATTTTCATTCATGTGCCTCTTGTTTGAGGTCACATTGTCATTCCATACCTTCAAGGCTTCCTCTTCAGTTGAGAGCAATATCTCGTCTCTGGTTGGGATACCAAACACAAATCCCAGCATATCAAAGGACAAATCTATAACTGTTTTACCCCATGCGTCTATGCATTTCCTGGTGTCAGGGTCATAGAATTGGGCAATTGTCATTATAAACTCTAGAGCCTCCATTGATTGTGGGAAGATGGTAGCCACTACTAGGAATGATCTATTTATCCTCCTTTGTGGGGCTTCCAACCTTGGTTTGTCCAACTGGGTTTTATTGTCTTCAATTTTGATGTGCCCAATCTCAGTATCAGTAACCCATTTAATTTGATCATCCAACTTTGAAGCGTAAACATGCCCTTGGTAATGGTACTTTATGGTTGCCAGAAGTCGATCAATGTCCTTTCCTCTCTTGCTGGAAGCTGGGTCCATCTAATTGCTTGAATCTGCAAGAAGGAAACAAGTGTCAATACCTTATACAAAACATAAAAACTTCATTTACCTCAGGACTCTGGGGTTCCAGGGTTCCGAGAAGAAATAAGGACCTTGAAACTCTAGGGTTTTGGGATAGGCAAGCTTAGAAAAAGTCTGGAACTTCGGGGTTCTGGGCTGGGTAGGTGTAAACGAAGTCCGAAACTTTGGGGTTCTAGGATTGATGGATTGCAAATGGTTCTGGAACTCCGGGGTAGATAGTTCAGGCACATCTCGGGACTGCAGGGTCCCGGGCTAGATACAAAGATACTAAAAAGGATTTTTAAAGACGATTGGCTCATAAGAATGAACCTAGAAACTTTGGGGTTCTAGGGTCTGTGGTATTTCTTCTTTAAAGGGGTAATGCAGAACTCTGGGATTCCGGGGTTCCGGGTTCATTAAATGTAAGGCTCAATAATAACCTCGAAACTTCGGGGTTGGGAAAAGCAACTAACTCAGAACTTTGGGGGTCCGACGTTCCAGGGTCTAAACTAGGGCACATGAGGAGAAAAAAGAAAACACGAAAAACAAAAAAAAGAAAAGAAACAATAAAAAACCGCAACAAGAAGAAGATCTAAACTACAAACGACAAGGAGGGCAAGAAAAATCACCAACCTAGTGAGAAAAATTGCCCATGAACGCGAAAGGAGCTTAGAAGGACTGAGGCACGAAGTCAGGAGGCAAGAAAGAAAGAACTCTAGAATGTTTAATGCACAAACGAGCTTTAAAAAGTTCACTATTCATATTTATACCCCCTCGAACCTCGTCCATACGAATGCCTTAAACAGGACCTTGGGACTTTGGGGTTTTGCAGTTCCGGGGTCGACAACAAAAAAATGAAGAACAAACACCTCACCTTGGGACTCCAGAGTTCCGCGACGAGGGAGAACAAGCAAGCAAACAAGGATAAACCTCGAGAGTCTGAGGTTTCAGAGTTCTGGGGTTGATGAACGAAAACAAGCAAATAAACAATCAACCTCGAGACTCTGGGGTTCTGGGGTTGACAAACAAAACATAACGTACCTCGGGACTCCGGAGTTCCAAGGTAGACAACATCAAACATGAAACACAAGACAATGCACCACTTCGGGACTCCGGGGCTCTGGAGTTCCAGGGTAGGTGCACTAACAAGCACAAAGAGACCAACCTCAGGACTCCATGGTTCTGGGGTTTTGAGGTGGACAAAGCAAAGAAACAAAAAGGAAAGAGACATCGGGACTCCAAAACTTTGGGGTTCTAAGGTGAAAGAAGCAAAAACCAAAAGAAACAAAGCAACATAACACAAAATAAAGGGGACCCATATTTTCAACACAAGGAAACTAAAGGGGGTTAGGTATGCAGTGCATAACAGATATCGACACTGAAGAGGAACCAAAGAAGATGAAATTGACTGGTAAGAAAGCCAAACCAATAGGAGACATGTCAAAGAAAAGTATTCCTATTAATGTTACATCATACAAGCCTATGACTAATTTTGAGAGGACATTAAAAACATTAGGGAGGAAATGGTTTGATAATGTGAAAGAGTATTTTGATTCATTTGATGAAGGACATAAACAACAAATTGTTCAAGAGGTAATCAACCACTTGTGTCAATACAATCGGTTGCCTCAAGATATTGAAACGAAAATTTCTAATTCTTTGTATTCTATTCTTGTAAATAAATGGAAAGTGCCTGTAGAACAGGATCAAGAAATTATTGATAGAATTTTCATTCAATATTTTCCTGAGTTACCTAGAGATGAATTATTAGCATTGCTTGATAATTTCATAGGACAGTTTCATTTTAAGTCAAGAAGATTGAAGTTATTGGCTGAAAAGGCTCAATCTGTTGAGGATGATACTCACTAGATAGCTAAAAACATTCAAAGGATGCATGAGAAAATAAAGAATCATAAAGATAAACTTGATCAAAGAGAGACTGGAGCTCTACTGGAGCTAAATGAAGAAGAGATTATTACACCATATGTTGTCTATCCTGTTAAGAATAAGGATGACACAACTTATCCACTAGTTATTTTCTTTGTATATGATTTTGAAGAAATCCAAGACACTATTGATACAACTGGTAATATCATTAAACCAGTTAAGGAACTTGTACAACAACCAGACATTATTGTTACACAGGAAGCAACTGATGCATGGGTCAATGAACCTAGTGTGGACATTCAACTGCCACCAGAAAAAGAACACCAAGTAGAAAATCAACTATCACCGATTACCATAGCTACATAGGAGAAACAAATAGAGGTGAAGAAAGAGAAAGCGGAGAAAGAGGTTGAAGTAATGGAAACTGAAAAGAAAAAGGATGGAGAGAAAGAGAAAACAAAGGAAAAGGAAAAAGCAAAGATGACGTAGCAAAATGATGATGAGGATGACTCAATAAGAATTAAAGGACCTATAGATGTAGATAATTTGAGTGCATTTGAACTAATCAAGATTGCTACAGTGATGCAATCTAGAGCTCAAAAGAAAAGATTGAAAGAGCAGAGAAAAGAAGCAGAACAATTCAAACTATTGTTGATATTCTGTCAAGTCTCCTACCAGAGACTGACACTGGCAAACTGACTACCCCTATCGGCAAGCTTGGACAGTTGGTTGCTGATGCTTTTGAACAACTGAAATCCCTTGAAGAACCTGCACAAGCCTTAGCTGAGAAGAATTACAAAAGAAAGAGGGGAGAGCAATTATTGACATATATTGACAAAGGGAAGATTGCTTTATCAGTAAATGAAGATCTTTTGGGAACTTTTGTTGAAACTGGAGGAAGGATTTTGGCCTATACATCTAATGTTTCATTTTTCTATTCTGATTTAAAGAAGAGGCAAGAAGAGACATAACAAGAACTAGAGAGGATGTGTACTGCTTACATACCTTTATAGGATTCAACCTTAGCATTTGGTAAATCAGTTGATGATTTGCAACATCGGTTAGATGTTTATGATTTTGAACAAGCTAAGAGACTCAGATCTTTGAAAGACCTAAAGAACCAGTTGAGACCAAAGGTGGACATCTTACAACGGGCATACAACGATGCAGAAGCAGTTTTGGCGACTCCAGAGATGAGCACAGTGGATGCAATGGAAGAATTCTTTGCACAAGTTATGACAACCATTGAGATCACTGAAACATTATTGGAAACATGGGATAATGGTTTTACTCAGGTGAAGATTATCTTCAGTGACATTTTCTTGAAAATTGCAGTGAACACTCCTTGAAAAACTTATATTTTTGTATATGTAGTTTTTGATGCAAATTTTGATATAATATATATGTATTTTACTTTTCAATTTTGCATTGTTGTCAAAGGGGGAGTAGAAATATGTATGTGTTTATCAAAATTTTGCATGTATTGTTAAGGGGGAGTAGAAATATGTATGTACAATTTTTGTAAGCACACTTAGTTGTAAAGTTGTAAAATTTTCTAAGTGTTTCCATCTATGCCAAAGGGGGAGATTGTTGGCTTGATGATGATTTTATAATCGATGACTTTATGTGTTGTCATGGATGGCACATATATACACATGCATATGTTCACATTGTCATAGTCATCTTAGTTAAGACAAACCGATACTACTCCTAAGTCTTAGTATTACAAACATGTATTATTTTTATAAAGAAGTTCAATCGGTTTGAAGGTGTCTAACCAGCATATGTAGACAACCAGTATATGCAGGAATGGCAATTGGTCATTGTCAATTCTACTTGCACCAGTTTGGAGATACTGTGGAGATCAACAAAGAGGCAAATGGAGGATAATCGGTCTATGAGTTGGAAGAGGTTAACTCTTAACCGGTATTGGTGTTCCAACCGGTTTCATTGATTGTGTGATGAGTTATCACTGGTCGTGATGAGTTATCTAGGTAACCGACAAATTTGGCGGCCATCTGTGATGTGTTATAAAAGATTGTCCAGATACATTGCACCTAGGAAATTGTGACGAGGTTCCTGAGCCGACATGAAATCTAATGTCTATATAATGATATTGTGATGAACTATTTTTATGATGTGATTTACTGAAGGAGTTGCAGAGTATGTCGATGATGCAGTTTTGAGTGAGAAGAAGAGGATCTACACAAGCAAGATGTGCTATTTTTACATCACACCACTTGTTGTTTTCTAATCACTACAACAATTAAATCCCCTAATCGGGTAAGCTCTAACAAACTTCATTGTACAAATCCTCTAACCAGGTGATCCATTAGTTTGGGTTTCAAATCCTCTACAGAGGTTACTCCTAATAGGGTACTACCTTTAACAGGGTATAGCTCCTAACAGAGCTTTGAGATCTTTAGCAGGATTCGCTCCTAGCAGAGAACTTTGTAGACCTTAACTGGTCAGTTACCTATTACTACAAATAGTTAACTTGTGAGTCTCATCTCACCGTGGTTTTCCCTAGTTGGGTTTTCCATGTATAAACACTTGTGTTATGGTGGATGTCTTACTTGTTGTGGATGCTTTAATATCACTTTGGATTGCATGCATAGTTTTAAGTAAACTAGTTAATTGCCTTTACCGGTCTGTGTTTAAAGTGGTATTGTTTTTGTTGTCACTGATTCACTCCCCTCTCAGTGCTTTATAATCCTGTCAATATCAACTGCCAAGGAGTCCTTCTTTAATGCCTCATCATAAAACTGTAGCAAGTCCAAGTCTATCCACTTTTTAGCATCTTTGTAGAACTCAATTGGAAAGACATCAAGGCCGAGGGCCTATTCATTGTCAAGAGTGGTGATGTTCTTAACGATCTCCTCAATTGAGATTGGTTTCTTGAGCACATTAGCCTCCTCCTCTGATATTTTCCTTAGTTTGAGGGCTTTGCACTTGTCTCTTGCAAGTTGACTAGAGGGGGAATTCCATTTAGAGGAAAATTATTTCTTATAGTACAAAAATAATGCATCGTTAATGTCATTATTGTCAACCAACTCTTTGCCTTCTATCCAAACTCTATCGATTCCCTCTTTGAACTCCTTCTATCTCAAGGGATTAAAGAAAAACTTGGATCCCCTGTCTCCATGCTCTAACTAGTTAATCCACACCCTTACCTTGATTCCTTGAATCTTATAATTTTAAATTCCCCTAAGTGAATTCCTGGTCTGAGACAACAATTGCACTAGATCATGGTTGGTAGGGTCCATTTGAGTCTCAACTTCCAACATCATAAGGTTGTTAACCAAGTCCCTAGCAAACTTCCTCTCATATTTGAGTTTTTTCTTTCTCATGATTTGTAGTAGGATTTTCCAACTATTCACATTCTTATTCCATCTATTAATGGCAGAGACAATGTGGTAACCCCATTTATTAATTTGCCTAATCATCTAGATATCACATCTAATATCCTAGTCCTTAAGTAGGTTGGTATTGAAGATGAAGTTACCATCCATGTTACTAGGAATGCTAGCATTAGAATTTAATGCAATCTAAGCTTTAATAGGGTGGCGATACGATAGGGTATATGGACACACCCCAACAGTGGAGCCATCTTCCTCCTATTGGAAGGAGAACAAATCTTTATTAGGTAAATTATCCTTCTTCCTTGTTGGTAGGTACACCAAGTGTAGCATATATCAATAAGCATTCTTCTTTCCTTCAAGGGGATCAAAGAGTCTACTTGTTTTTTCTTCATCTTGGCCTAGTAGAGTTTCTCCCCACTTTTCCACTATAAATCCAAACCTCCTGACTTATCTTCTTGATTCTCAATCATGTTGAACTCCCCTCCAATAATCTAAGAGATATTTGGGAGAATGCACAACCACTTCTATAAGTTAATACTCTCTTTGTAATTGTTGGATGCATAAAGGGAGAACACTCCATATTTAATGTCCTGAGTGCAGATTATGGTCCACACAACCCTATTGCATGGGGATAAATCATTATCAAAAACTTACTAGTCCACTTTCCCCTTAATAAAATGTCAACTCCCCCTTTTCCTTGTCATGTTTGGTAGAAAAGGGGATTGCATCTTTCTAGATAAATCTAAGGTTCACATCCAATGTGAACTTGGTGGCTTTAACTTCTTGTAACAAAATGATATCAGTATGCTTATGTTGCATCAAAAACCTCTTGACAACATATTTCCTATCTGGGGATTCAAGACCCATAACATTCTAGGATACACAATTAAATTCATGAGATACATTATTGAACAATGTCCATAGTAGCCTTAAGGCTGCCAAAGCATTTAGGAAGCTCTTTGTTAATATCCTTCTTCTTAGGCAGAGGAGACTGCCTCCTTTAGGTCTCCCCCTCTTCCTTCTAGCTTTAGTAAAAAGGACATTTCCTATAGGAATAAACACCTCATATTCATCTTTCTTATTCCATTTGGCTTGACTAGAAAGTTGTTCCTCTCTAGAGATCGACTCATTGGATAGTGACCCAGTTTCCAGGTTAGACTGTAACAATTGAGTTTCAAAGTATTCTATTCTGAGACTCATCCAAGTATTATCATATGGTACAATGGATAGGTCATGGTTCTTGGTAGAAGCCTCATTTCTCTTAAGAGGATTGGTAGTAATGATATAAAAAAAACCATTATCCTTATCAACACTAAAGTTATGGTTATCATTGGAAAGAATCATGTTGCTGTGAGCTTGGTATGAGGGGGTAACCTACATATCCCCAAGGAGGGAGGAACCACATTCAATCTCTTCATCTTGAGGAATCTCATTCTGAGATTCCACAAGAGTACTAAAATTGTTAGATATTTTTAGGGGGGAGATACTCCCAATGGGGATGGGTAGATTGTCTGACTCACCCAGTAATGCAATGGAATGTCTCCTTTCTTCAATATTTCTAACTATGGTTTTTACAAGAGATCGGTTATTTATTTTAGTCACACAAACTGTTGGTGGCAAAGATTGAGAATCATCATCCATTGAAATAGAAGCAGGGTCAATAAGAGAGAGCTCGATACGGGATTGTGTGACCTCCATCATACATCCTTATTCTTTTTAAGCTTCTCTAGAACAAGTTTTTGAGCATTCTTCTCTCTGGACTTATGAGCCCTACGTTGGATAAACTGTTCATGGGTATCTTTCTAAGTGTATCTTAATTGAGATAAATAGACAAAGATGGCCAAATGAGGCAAGGAGAGAATAATGGGCGGAGTAGCGACAACAACCCTCATTACCTCCTTCAAGGAGTTGAGCCATTCCAACACAAGCCCTTGAGAAATTTTTGAAGAACCCTCAAACAAAACCTCCACAAAAAGGGTAGGTTCAACAACAACTTGCTTTGGGAGACCCTCCTTAGAGAAGCGCTTAGGTTTATCAAGAGGTTTTCACTTTGACAAAATCAAGTAGTTCCTCCTAATATGGCCCTTGTGCCTACAGAGAAAACATGCATTAATCCCACCAAGGTATTTATAACACAGACCATGGGGTCATCATCAATATTAATTTCCAAGAACCTAGGGAGGTCTTTACTAAAATTAACAAAGATTAACACTCTAGCATCCATATGATGAACGAAAGATTGGGTGTTATCCACCCTAAGCACCTTCCTTATGGATTCCAACAATTGGGGAATAAAAATTCCATAATAGAGGGAGGAGGTTTTTAACCACAATCCATCTAGGGAAAGATAAGGCCAATATCTCATCTGAAACAACATTGGGCGACCACTTGAGAGCCCTAAATATATAATTTCCAATGGACTAAATTTTTTTTCAACCACTGACACCTGGGATTTAGAGTCATTAAAAATAATAATAATAAGCCCTTTTTGAATCATTTTACAAAAGGAAAATTGAAACTCTAATCTCTTAATCCAAACATTTTTAAACCATTCATTTAAAAATGTATAGGTTAGGCACTTAGTGACATCCACGACCACAAGAAACATAACAAAATTTTTCAAACAAGACTTCTCATTATTCAAAGCATTGATCATTTTGGAATGAGGAGAAATGGTGAATCTAGAGATACAAGGGGTAGCTTACTTACCTGTTCCTCCTCTTGATTCACTATTACCTATGGAAAGAGAAACCAAATTCGCGTCAAATTTCACAGATTTAGGAACAAACAAAGGGGTTTCAATCAAAGTGGATTTGAAGGATTTGATATTGTTTGCAAGGACACCTTCATTATTATTGGCACGGTGAGGGATTAATTTCCCCATCAATCGGATTTCCATCCATACGAGTGCATTAACACACCCTACCATGTGAACTGAAACAAACCTACCAAACATGAGTGATAATTAAATAAAGAGAAAATGCATGAAAGAAAAGAATGGCTTACCATGGTGGAGGAGGTCATACAGACTCCTCCACAACCTCGAAGAGGACCCTTGCATTTGGGTGAACCCTAGGAGAGATCACCTTCATATTTATAGAGCCAATCAGGTGTAATTCTTTTTCAAAATTTTCAATCATCTCTTCCTTGCTTAAAATTAAAAGATAGAAATCATTCTTCCTAGCTTGGAATGTATGCATGGTTGCCTAAAGGGTATCTCCTTGGTGATGAAGGTGCTTATCCTTGTTCTAATATACCTTAAGACATCAATATAGGGTTATGTTGACATCTTAAGTGAGGAGCATATATGTGGCCTCATAGTTGCAATTTTAGTTATCTTTATGAAACGATCATTTGTCTTAGACAGGTTATCGTATCCTCATGTTGCATTCTTGAAACTAGACATGTATCTTATACAAGCTATTACATCCTTATGCTTCATTCTTAGAACCAAAAATTTTCACTAATCAATTGCCTTGCAATAAGAAAAATTTTCTTGGCACCCCTTTTTTGCAAGATGATTGGAATTAGCATAAAACAACTTGCTAGACTATTTGGACTCTTCCATTCTCCTCTCATTGATCACCTAGCATAACATAGCTTACCAGCCTGCAGAATCCATTTTTCCTTTCTCTTTCCCATGAACCCATAGCATAGCACACTTTGCTAGTTTTGGATCATGGTTTCTTATACCCTCAATTGGTGTATGTCCTTGTTCTTTCTATAACTCTAATTGTACTCTTGCAATAACATGCCAAGAATGATATTAGCAGTCGAGACATTTTGTTTATCAATGTCTCTTCAACTAGTTGACTAAGAGCTTTTAGTACTAACGTTGTTTGATTTGTGTATGTTTGAAGGTTACTTGCATGGATTGACATGATCCTATGCTTTGGGGCTTGATCATCCCTCAGTGTTATCCTATGCCTAGCTTGTCTTGCTCTCAAATGCTCTATCTCTTAATTTCTACTTTATTGTGAGTATGGCCATAAGATCACACTCAGTTAAAGTGGGGACTAAATGTAGCATTCTAAATTGTACACCTTTAATTAGGGTGTCATATTTCACACTCTCCTAGCACTCATTTTAGTATTTTGCATTCCTATGTGCATTATAGGATATTTTTGTATTGAATTAACATTTAATCCAATATCATGGGTCCTATTTCACTTTATTATTTGGTCCCTTATTTTAAATATGCCCTTTATCTTATTTTATTTCTTGCTTATATGGGTCCTATGTAATTTCAAAGTTCAGTGCACCTTTTCCCATATCTAAATATTACATATATTTATAGAAATTATGTTTATGGTATTAGGGCTCTATAATCTCGCGATCCTCAAAATTTGGGCCTATTTTGTCAAGACAACGTTGTTTGGGGCAGCATTGTCTAACATTTTTTGGATAGAATTTTGGGACATCAAAGAGTTGGCCTTGCCCTATCCAAACTATCCCAAATATGAAAATATGATAATTCTAAGTTGACCAAAATGTGATTTTATTTTGAGATCCCTATATAAGGCATCCCTCCTAATTCATTTCATCATCTTCTATTATCTCATTCCTACAGATTCAAGAGTAGATCTAAGTCTAAGGAGCAACAAGCGAGTCGCGACATCTATGCATCTTCAATTATGTTTTTATTTATGATTTCATGATGGATTTTATGTGATTTATCATATTATTGCATCAACGCATGGAAGACTTATCCTAAGAGCATTACATCATCAAATGAAGGTATAATCATCTCAATTAAGCATTTCAATTCAAGTTTAGCATTTTCCCTATCAACGTACACTTTCCATTTCAATTTCAATTCAATTATAGGATTAATTCCAAACTTGGGGTTTGACCTAGGTAAGCCCCTATCAACCTAACATCTATTCTTGTGTGCAAATTCAAGTTCAGATATAAGTGTCTAATAGAGATAGAAGACAAATAAGACTTGGAGACAAAAGACCCTTCCAAGACGCATAAGAAAACACTAGGACAAGGGTGTTTTGGGTGTCATTGTCCTACACTATCTTCTAAAATTAAGTTCGTGACAAAATTTGACAAGGTTTTAGTGTAGTGTCCTAGAGGCATGAATCTATATTTGTGTGCATAAATTCATCAAAAGATAAGGGCATTTTTGGTGACTTTGTCCACCTAGTTTTAGCACAGCTTTTAAGCACAAGTGCACATTTGAGTCCTCATTCCATTTCTATACATGCTCTAAAGTTTATATTTTAGTATCAAATAGTATAATTAGCATTAGTTGTTTTTTCATACATGTACCTTCTTACCCTAAATTTTGCATTCACTTTACATTTTCATAGTTTATTTTCAGGTCAATCAAAAGGAGTGAAATCCATTAAGTATGAATCCCTCTTCCTAATAGAATTGAGGTTGAATCTATTGAGTTGATTTTCATTTAAATGTAACCATTGTGAAATAGGCCTTATTCCTAGTTTGCATGCATAAACTAGGGAATCCTATTTTCAACAATTATAGAAGGTAATTTTGAAAAATTAAAAAAATGACCTTCAAACAAAGGTCCTTTTTTTCATTTTTGGAAAATACCTTCATTTGAAGGTTTTTTTTTACATTTTAAACCTTAAAAAGATGGTACTTTTTGATGTACCTTCGAACTCACGTGTTTTTTTAAATTCTTGCCTCCATCCAAGTTCATAAATGTGATGTCCCAAGTTTGGGACTCACTATTGTGGGTTTACCCTATGATAATAATGCATTTAGAGATGATGTGTTGGGAAGAAAGTTGGATGATAAGTACATTATTTGTAATGAGCTCATTCTCTACAAATGAAGAATCTACTTTGTACCAAATTAAAGATAAGGATAAGGTTTTGTAGGAAGTTCACAACACCCTCTTAATAGGCTACTTGGAGAACTTCAAGTCTTACAAAAATATAGGGAAATATTCAAATGAAATAGACTCAAGGATGATGTCCTTAACCATTTCAAATAATATAATATATGTCAAAGAAATAAAATTGAGTAGACATTCCCCATGGATATTTTGTAGCCCTTAACCATCTTGAAATAAAAATGGAAAAGTGTTTCAATGGATTTTATCACAAGAATTCTAAAAGTTCAAGGTAAGGATCACATATATGTTGTAGTTGACAAACTAACAAAGTGTGCACATTCCTTTGATATCTCTCCACATTTTAAGGCACCACAAGTGGTTGATTTTTTTATTGAGGAAGTGATGAAACTCCACAAACTCCCCAATAAAATTGTGAGTGATAGAGATAATAATTTCATGAGTTTGTTTTGGCAAGAACTCTTCCTTTTCACATGAACTAACTAACTGGCCAAAACCATCTACTTCCCAAAAATTAATGGCCAAATCTATATTGTGAACAAATAGGTGGAATTTTATTTGAAAAATTATGTGGTTGATTAGAAGAAGTTATGGATCAAATGTCTCTCTACTCGAGAGTACCATTACAACACCACTTGCCAGATGTCAATTAAGATGACATAATTAATGCTCTATATGGGTATGAATTTAAAAGATTCATTGATCTCATTATAGAATATTAGAGGGTACTAAAAGCAAGTGGTGTGATCAAGGAGAGTCAAGATATTCCAAAATCACTTAAGAATAACCTCTAACTGATTTAAAACCAATGTCTAACCTGTATATGCAGACTTCCATAGAATTAAGAGAGCATTCGAGATTGGAGATATGATCTTAATGAGATTGTATCCATACAAGCAATCCTTCTTGAAGGCAAGTGGTTTGGAGAAGATCAACCCATACTTCTATGGACCTTATAGAGTCTTGAGGATAATCAACAAACTGACCTATGAATTGGAGCTACCAAGGGGAAGCAAGATTCTTAATTTTTTTGATGTGTTGTTTGTCAAAAAGGTATTAGGAAAACATATAGAAAACTAAGAAAAATTGACGAGGAAGGAAAATTGATCTTGATTCTTGAAGTTGGCATGGATTTGAGGGAGAGGAAGCTAAGAAATAAATGCACCAAAGATATTTAATCCAATGAAAAGATTTGTGACCCATGGAGGATTCTATGTGGGAAGGCCCATGAATATCCAATCACTCAAACTTGGAATTGCTTGAGGACAAGCAATTTCGAGTAGGGTAGACTGGTCATGCCTAATTTTCTAGAGTAATTTAAATCTATACATATTAGTTATGTTCTTGTCTCTCTCTCTTATATTAGGTCAAAGTGTGTTTCCTTTTAGGGACTAAATATGAACTTTTTCTCCCAACTCCAATAGATTATTCTCCCTATTAGAGTTTTACTTTTTCATCCAATTTTGCCTTCCACATCTTCTTTTGTCCATGTTTGTTCAAACTTTTAGACCATGTTTATCAACATGCCAATTACTTGACTCCCAATCCCTAGTATTTTTTTCCTTTGTCTCTATTCTCTTTCCAACTCCCTAAAACATTTCATAATATTATTAGTTATCTTTTTTGGTGCCATAACTTTTTGAGTGGGATCTTTCCTTCCCAAAATCATTGTTCAAATTTGAAGTTGTGGGTGTGTTAGGTGGCCAAATTATTTTTTGAATGAAGGGTATAATAGGGTGAATGTGTCCATTTGAATGAAAATTTGTTTTCGAGCCCAATAACCCTAGGACAAAAACCTTAGAGATTTTAGAGGGTGATCTCATGCAAAGTTTGCATTTGAGCTTCAATAGACACATATTCTAACCATGTTGTATTTGTTCAATTTGGTATTGTTGTTGGTATGATTATGAGAGTTCATTATTGTTGCAACTATTTATTTTGCAATACTAGAACCAATCGTTAATATACTAAGAAAATATTGGAATTTGTTTTTTATGTTGTTCATTATAATAAGAAGATTATACGCTATGTTTGTCATCACTAAGTGAAATGTGATGTTGTTGCTTGATATAAAAACAAAAATTTGAATATGACTTTGTCTAAGTTTTAATTAATTAATAAAATTCAATAGTGTGGCTATTTAATTAACAAGTTTTGTGGAGGATTAAGATTTAGTTTGTAACATTGTCTCGGTTTGGAACATTACATAGAACCACCTTGTGAGGGATGTATGAAGTTAAGTTTTGATGGTTCTCCTCAAGGTAAACCGAAAAATGTCAAAGGTGATTTTTTCTACACTGATTAGCTTTTCTTGGGTACCACAATAAATAATTATGTGGAAGGGGTGAGCTCTACTTGTAGGTATGGAAGTTGCAACTTCAAGGAAGATGTAAAATATTACTGTAGAGAGAGATTCTTTGTTATTGGTAAATGCCTTACACAAGGGTACCTATCCCAACTGGAGACTAAGACACTGTGTTGAAGAAGATTTTATATTGAGCTACACTTTCACTAGTTTTAACTTTCAATATTATTTTTTAAATCTAAATAAGGTGGTAGAAATTTAGGTCAACTCGAGAGTATATTAAGAACCATTAATGACTCTCTCTTCAACGATATTTCAAAGTCATGAAAAGTTTTGGATTTGCTTCTATATCATAAATTTCCTTAATTATTTTCTTAAAGATATTCTAAGGTGCCACAATGGTTAGTGTTCATCCCAAGGATTTATGATATAAATTATGGTTTGTTTGGGAAGTTTTGGAGGTGCATGTGAGAAGATTTATGACCACTTGTGTGACTTTTAATAGTGTAGATGTTGGGTTGAGGTGTGTATGATAGTGTGCTTGTTAATGTTGGTTGGGTGGCTAGTAGTTGAAAGTTGTGTTGGGGCTATTTTAACTTTTTGCTTTCTTATCATGGTTTGCAAGAAGCATGAAAAGCCAAGTTGTGATCTAGGGAGGAATGTTGAGGTGTCAAAGAGGAGGTTGGATTCTATTTTCTACCAGGATTCTCTATCTACCATGGGTTTTGTTAAAGATGTGTTGAGGAGTTGGGATTGGGTTTGCATGGAGCTCCCAAGTCAATGGTGCTCCAAGAAATTGTCTCTAAACTAGTGAATAGGGTTCTTGATGAACTGCAGTAAGGGTTTAGATCTTGAAATGATTATTTCTAGACTAGTTCAAAAGTATTACAATTCTCCTAGAAATTGTGTACGAGTCAAACCAAGCAAATCTGTAGTGTTACATGAAGATGGCTTGTCAATGGAAAATGTGGGGAAGTTGAATGCATTATAAGATTAGGTGAACATGTTATGATTTTATTACTCTACTATGGATAAAGTGATGCTTGGTTTATTGGTTTTGTTGTGGCACTTTGAAAACCATGTGTAAATGCATTGTCCTTGTCTTGTAAAATAAAATTATCCATAAATCTAAAAAGCACGTGAAATTTATACCTAACATTCAACTCTTGGCTCTAGATCATATTGTGTGACTTGAACAACATTTCATGGAGAAATGTATGGAGTGGGACAATACATCTAGTTGTAACATTGGAGTGCAACTTAACTTTATTTTCTTTTTTTTTAAGTCTAATTTGATGTTGGGAGAGATAAGTGCCTAATCATGACATATTTACTATATATATTACTCTATTATCATAAAAACTAGCTTACTATAAACCAATATATATTATTTTGATAATATTTTACTCTCAAAATAATAAAATATTTTAAGAATTTTTTGTATATTTATTCATTAATCTAGAAAATAAAGAAAGTTCAAAGCCAAAATCTTAAATTACGTGTAACTTCATCATCTTCACGTTTGCACGTGGATTTAATGACTTTGAATATAAACCCTAACTAAATTTCAGTCAAACCCGAGGAGGTTTTTCCGTTGAAAATTACTCGATAAAAGTGTCTAAATGACTACATTAGTTGAACTACCTAAGGTTAAATATTTTAAGTGAATGAAATACAAAACAAGTTGCAAATATCTTATCTACATTCCCGAGAGCGAGAAAGATAATGACACGTGTCCTTCATATGATTTTCTATTAGTAATTCATATTTTATTCAGGAAATAAAACTTAACCGTCGATCATTTGATCCAACGGTGCCAGCGATATTTTGAAACAATTTCGAAGCGAGATAAAAATAGAAACGTTGGAGGCAAAACAAGTTAATTAAAATAAAATAAAAATAGATCACAATTATATACAATTCAAGAAAGCAGGGGAGAAGATACTGAGAAAGAGCAGGAGGCGGAGTGTGGAAAAACCCGGATTAAAATGGTTCGAAGGGCAGCCATTAATGGGATTTATGCAATTGAATCATCTTTTGCAGAGTCTGAAGATTTTAAAAAATTCAATCTTGGAGCATTTGGCCCTCTTTTTCGAATTTTCTGACGAGAATTTACCCACCTTTTTGATGTTTAGGTAAGTCGGCATCTTCGATGGTTTTTCATGCTATCTGGCTCACTTTTGCACAAAATTTATTGAGGCTCTTCAGCAGTCCTAGTTCGATTCTGAATTTTTTCAGTTTTGTTTTCGGAGCGCTGAAATTTTGATAAACTTTTGTGCAGGTGATCCGTATTTGTTCGAAGGATTAATTGGAGCCCTGTTGATGGAATTGGGAACTCGAACCTATTTTTTTTAGCAGAATTAATTTTTTTGCTGCCATAAAACTTGCTTGGAGAACATCTACGGGTAAAAATTGAAGATGTTCATGTCTTCTTTTCAAATAAACTATAAAGACGGCTTCGTGAAATTTTGAAAGGAAATTAGTAATTTGCAGTGTGAGGATGAGGATTTTGCAGAGAGAATGGAGGATTTTGGGGGGCTTTTTTAAGTATATGCTCTAAATCTTAAGATTTAAGATTTTTTTTTGTAATCTGTATAAATTTCTGTGTTTCTGCTTCAAGTCCGAGGATTCAAAGACTTTTGTCATAACTTTTTGTGGTTTTGCTTCAAATCCACGGACTTGCGGGTATTTTTCTCAGTCTGGACTCAAATCTGAAGGATTGTAGTGTTTTGTCAAAATGGATATGGCGGTAGAACTGGAAAATCCAATTCCTCGTGGAGATTTTTTACCGAAATGGGGAATCCGCAAGCGAATGAGTTGCGTCAAGCCACATGTTAAGCAGGCCGAGGCCGTTACAGATAAGAAGTCCGCTATTCATATGGACAGGCGTGTTTTTAGAGCCAATAAAGAAGAATATGCTGCCGAGTTAACAATATCCTCTCAAGAACATCACTACCAAGTGAAATTAGCCGTTGATAAAAAAGTGTCGGTGCCTTGCAACAACAGTTCTCATTCCTCCGCACCTCGTCCAGAAAGGAGTACCAGATTGCAGCATCCGATAAATAATATTATGAGCACCAGGAGCAGCAATCATACTGACCAAACCAACATAATGCAACATAGCAAGCCCTTGAATTTGGAGCCTCTGATTTGGCCAAAAATTTGTCTGACCCTGCCTCTTGGCCAGATAGAGGAGGATTTTTTAGCAATAAAGGGCTCGAAATTGCCAGTGAAGCCCAAAAAGCGCCTCAAGTCTATTCAGAGGACAATCCATGTGAGTACTTGTGCTTTTCTCAACTTTTCTGTCTCAATTTTTTTGTTTTCAGCTTTGAATCAAATAAAGAACAGAAAACATAATCAGCTTCTTTCTATTTTTGTTGTCGAGGATTCTTAACGAGCATCTTTCTCAAATTTTAGCTTATTTAATGAACTCATGCAGGAGGCTTCCTAAAATTTCATAGTAGGGTTTTATCTAGTAAACCTTGGGAGTCCTCTACAGAAAAATAGTCTAATTTCAATTTCTATATTGTAAGAAATTATCTAAAAATTCAAACCGAGCACACAGGGCATTTGCCTATAAATCTGTTAAGCGGTTGCAGCCCAACTCCAGAACTAGAAATCTCTCTCCTAAACAATGTTTGCTGGGAACTCTCCGGAAAAGATTCCCATGCAAGTCACTGTTTCTTAGTATCAACTGAGGCATAAAAATTTTAGGAGCTCACTCCATGGTATCTTGTCCTCACTGTTGTAGCTGGCATATATATATGCCTGTATTACAAATGAGATCCCAGGTGGGGAAGGAATCCGGACTGACTTTTCATGTATGCTGGCTTTTGAGAATTTCCTAGGTATTAAACATGCCCTTATGTCTGGACCGTGCTGTTTTCTCCTTTTTCCCTATTATACTGTCATTAATTTGAAAAGGATGACCAAAATTTGCCACTGTTGTTTTATCTTTCCAGAATTGTAAATTGCTCATTCCTAATCCATTTGGTTATTTTCATGTCCAATTGGCTTGCACCCCTTGATAATGCTGAGATTAAAAGTATATTTTGTAAATTTTTGTTTATTCTGTCTTCAGGCAATGTAGAAAAGGATGTCTATATTTTTCAAAAGTTAATAGAGTGGACATAATGCTACACTTTGCATAAATCTCCTGCTTACTAATCTTAATTTTCAAAATATCCTATTTATTCTGGATTTTTTTGCAAAACATGATCTCATAATTCTTATTCTTTAAACCGTGTGGGTTCTCTGGTAGCAGTAGCAGTTGTCATTCACAGTTCTGGTAACATTGATGAATACTATGTCTTTAAATGCACCTTTTAAAGGAAATTTTAGATATGCTTGACAGTTTACCTACAATTCGTCCTGTCAGGCAACTTCTGATGTGTTTTTTTTAAAGTTGAGATGGATATTGTCCACCAAAGGGCTATCAATGACTATGAAGCTGTTCAGATGCTTAGACATGATGTCGAATTTAGAGTAGTCTTAGTACATGATATGCCAAAGCAGTTGTTACTTATGATAAAAGAATGTTAGTTGTCATAAAGTGAAGCACTTCCATTTATTATACACTATGATTTTTTGCAGAGTGTTAGCCCTGGTGGTTGGCTCAACGATATTTCTCAAGAGCGGTATGAAGTGAGGGAAAAGAAATGTACAAAGAAGGTAATTTCTCAGCAGTCTCTTGTCAATTTTGCGATCACTTCTCAAAGGCTATTTATGCCTTCATTGCTTCTAGCACTAACTAATTCAATTTCTCCTTGATGCAGAGACCAAGGGGTTTGAAATCAATGCGAAAAGCAGAAAGTGATTCAGAATAATCAGGCAGTTCCATCTCAACTGCACTCTCAGCTGCATCTATCATACATGACATTCAATCTCATTAATTTGTCTGATGACATGAGTTTCGTCAATTAATTTGTCTTCCAGGACTCACAATCAGAAGCTAAACCTTAAGATTCAAGGAGTCTTCAATAGGATGTACCATGTGTTTGAAATGGAATGAAATGTATACAAATCAAATAGCATCAACAATGTTGAGGGATGTAACATTTCTGAATAAAAAACCTATCTCAAAGCAATATCAATGGTTCAATTCTTTATTTGTTTGGGCATATTCATATTGTTTCAACTTTCAGCCTTCAGGAATTCTTTCTAAGGCTACGTTTCAAAGCATTTGTATCTATCTTTACTTATAAACTTCCCTAGGACTAGTAATTCTTGAAAATTATCTGTTAAGTTGCTTCACAATGATTCCTTAAATCTTTTGCAGGTTTCTGACTTTCATCTTGATAGCTCTGCGAGCTGTGCCAATTTTATTTGAAGTTGGTGTCAATTTGTTTGGCGACATGAACATACATTTTGATTGACAAGTATAACATTATCAGACTCTTCATATCAATCACGACGTGTTAAGAAATTGCTCCGGTATCTTACTAATTTTTTCCTCATGTGATAGAAAAACTAGTAGCAGACTTTTTCCAAAGGTTTGATGTAGACTATTGAACCATGTTTGAACAATGCATATGACACTTCATTGCATCCTCATGGGCAATTTGAATGCTTCAGGCTGGATGCACAAAACTTGAAGAATATATATAAAGTAATTGGAAATCCTCTTGTGGATTTCCGCAAGGGTAGTTTTATGTGTTAATTGGTATCTGGTTTGCCCGTGAGCTGAAAAACACCATGCTCTAGAAATTTTGCAAGAAGCTACATCCATGCTAGCATGTCTATAATTTTGAACCCAAATGCTCCTAGACTGTAGAAGAAGCTAGTTGCAACATGAGACCATAGTCCGGAAATTTTAAAATGTCGCATTGTTTTCTTTGATGACAAAAGGTTACATAGTGGTATTTAAAAAGGAATGATTGTGTCATGTAATTTCTAATCTGTGGGATAGGAAGCATGTTCAGTTTCATTAGATATCATGATGGTATGCATACATCTGTTAAACATGTCACATATTTAAGGATCTTTGGATCTATCTATTTGTATATACAGAAAATATTATTCTATTTTTTTCTGTTTTCTCTACAGATGTGTTAGGCCGAGTTCTTCATCAATAGTATTGTGGATTTTTTGAGTTCCACAGAAAATCCAATAATTTTAGATATATTTTTAAAAATATGAATATACAAGGAATAATTTTTTCTCTTAGATTGATTATTTTTGTTATAAATTCAGCTACCATTCAAACTTAAGATCTTTCAATTGTTGTTGAGGTGCTCTATCACTGATCTACCAACCATCTTACTAACTAGTCTTCCCGTGTGGTTAATTTTTCAATTACTTCCTTAAGCCAGACTATAGGTACTTGGGATCCTATGGCTAGATCTGGCTTTTTTGGCTTAGACTCTGATACCATGTTAAATTTTTTATGGACGAGCTAGAATTTGAACCTAATACTGAAATTTTCTACTATTAAACTATCGACCTCTTGATAATTGATAATTTGATCCATCTTTAATTCAAATGTGACTCATACTCTTAACAGCTCTTAAATCATTATACTAAAATAAACACCTGAAAATTTTCATTCCTTCAGATCTGATTTCCATTATACTGAGCATTCTGAATCGCTTCTAAACGTTTTAACAGTCGTCTTGTTAGATTTAAGCCTTTTAAAAGCTTCAAGTACATAGTTTTGGGTCTTGACAACTATAATCTCAGGGAAAAATGGATGGATAAGAAGAACAGATCGAATTCGAAATCAGTAGTGTGTGCATATATCCACGAAGGATATGCAAAATTGGAGAATGATGGAGTTTCATTAGATTGTTTAGCTGCTTGTCTGGTTACTCAGGATTCACAATTGTTGATTTCTCTGACATTTTTATTGTCGATGAATACAGACCAAGTACTATAAATGCTTTTTTAGGTATTCTATTTTCATTTCTCTTCTGGGAACTAGGGCTAATTATTATTTATATTGAAGCAAAAATTACATAGAGACCAAAAGGAACAGGGGCTAATTCTTACTCGTACAATTTTAACAACTATCATCTGGCAGAAAAAGTGATCATGGCAATATATTGAGTTGAACACAATGAGATGCGTAATTACTCCAAATATTTTATTTCCATATCCCAGTCTGGGTCGTAGGATTTCAAATTTATTTTACTGTTGATCTGACTTCATATTCAGGCACATTAATATCATGCAGAATTAGAAGCAAACTTCTAGAAAAATGTGATTGAGGAATACCGACTTAACTTGACTCGTTCTTTGAAATATGGAAGGTCAATACCTAAACATTAGGAATATGTACTTACCAAATTTGAGTTCTAAATTTTTTGCATGCTTATTTGAATTGGAAGTTCTGTAATTTTCATATAAAGCTCAACAGCCCAAAACTGAATTATTTTACAAAGTGAATAATTCTTAGGAAGAGAGATATCCAAGGTAACTGTTATATCTTTCTCCTTTATAATGATTTCTGAGATGATTTCGGCTTAGACCAAATGAGACATTATCTTATTGGTTATCTTTGGCACCATTGTCAAATTAACTTTTTTCAAACATCAGGTCAATTTTGGCTTATAAAGTTGATTGATTGTTTGACCCTTAAATTATATAGTCAAGATCCTTTTATCTCTATGCTCACATGTTTTTTTTTCAAACACGGATTTCCTTCCTCCATAGAGTTGGATATTTTATGGAATTTTGATGACAGAAACCATGAGCTCCATAAGATTACCTTTTATTCTACCTTTACTAAATCTTTTGATATTCCTGTGCAGAGCTACAGGGCACACAACATATGCATTGATACTTGTTTCAGTCACTTTCTTCAGCATATTACAAACTTTTTTGTTTTTTGTTTTTGTTTTTTTATAGATCTAGTCTTTTGTTGAAGGACAAAGTAGGTATAACAGCTGTTAGCAGGCTCCAAAACAAAAAAGTTAAAATGGATTTTCTGGTAGGTAATACCAGGTAGGTACTTGAAGATCAACCATCACAGAAGTATTAACCAGATCTAGATAAGGACATGTATATTAAGGCCTTAAGGCACAGGCAACCAAATAAGCGGTAAAAGATTCTACAGGTAGTTAACACAAATCAATGTGACGTGACAAATGAAAGATCCTATGAGGGGTAAGGCACATGGATGCACATGAACCAGAACCCAAGTGGCAGCTCTGCTTCACTTCCATTGATGATCAAGCATCACAGAAGTATTAACCAGATCTAGATAAGGACATGTATATTAAGGCCTTAAGGCACAGGCAACCAAATGGGTGGTAAAAGATTCTACAGGTAGTTAACACAAACCATTGTGACGTGACAAATGAAAGATCCTATGAGGGGTAAGGCACATGGATGTACATGAACCGGAACCCAAGTGGCAGCTCTGCTTCACTTCCATTGATGAATTCAAACCATGCTCACTGTGGACAGATCACACTCCTCCTACCCAATTGAAGCCTATTGGGTTATCTTCATTGGTGCCTCATCGTACTAAGTGCTATATTTCCTTGAAAGTGCCATCCCTGTCTCATATAATTCAAAGCGTTACAGAGAGGACCCTACCACGTGCAAATATATTTAATTGAATGAACCTGTATTTTTTTAAAATATACTGTATTATTATGTTAATAAAAACTTAACAAGGCATCAATGTATGGCCGCGGCTATTCTGGCTTCAAAACAGATCTTTTGTACAGCGTGATAGCGACGTGTTAGTCCATCACAGCCGTTTATTGCAAAATTGACGGTGTAAAACGTGCGACTAACACGCGTGTTAGTCAATCGCAGCCGTTTATTGCAAAATTGACGGTGTAAAACGTGCGACTAACACACGTGTTAGTCAATCCGTACTGTCATTTTGGAACCAAAATAGACGCGTCCTCAATGTATGTGTATATTGTACAAAATAAAATATAATATGATTAGAATATTTGATTATTTTTATAAAATACAAGTCTTTAAATTGAAAGATATGTTTTTAAAATAAATTATATGTATACATTTTATAAAATATATATTGTAAAAAAGTACAAAACTTAAATAGATTATTCTCTTTCATTTCTCTTGGTGTTGGTTTCATAGTTCCTTGGAACGTTTGGATGAAGGAGAATTTGTTGCAGCAAAAGACGGATGTCAATTCTTAATATTCAATTATTACTCTACTTTTGACAAGCTAGATAACAATGATATGCCTCTTGACTCGCACCAATAATTTTTTCTCTTGGAATACTTCAGGTCTTATAGAACTCCCTGGAAAGTATGCTTTGAGAGATGTTTGCCAAAGATTTGCAACTCTAGTGTTGCTTGCACGAGTTTAAGATTGTTAACTTTTTGCTATTTATTGCTTGTTGTGTTATTTGGTCAATTAGCAGCCCCTTTTTAGTAGCAATCATGACATGTGTTATGGAGGGGTTGTCACCTATTTGTCTCTTAAGTGACACTTGCATATGACCAACCATGGATATGACGTGACCAACCAAGTGATTTATACCCTCTTCATGTAAAGTTTGTCCCTTGGTTGCTACAATTTTATTAGTTAACACAAATTACCAACTTAATCGACCAAGCATTTTCCATTTTGCTTAAAAGTGCTAATTTCATAACTTCCCCATTCACCACGGTGGCGCCAATTCAATGTTATCACTTATATGCTTACACACAAAAATGGTAAGATTCCTAAGTTAGGGTCATCTCTAGACCTAGACCTAAACTCAAGGGTTCATTCATGATGACCTTGCCTATGTTTCCTCTTTGAAAATTCGAAGTATTTGTAGTTCACACACAATATTAGATAAAGTTCATTATCTCCTCTACACTGGGAACTCCTTTGGACATTTATGATGACCTTGCTTATGTATTCCCTTTGGAAATTCAGAGGCTTTGTAATTCACAGACCAATTTTAGATGAAGTTCATTCTCTCCTCTAGTATGGGATCTCTAATCTCTCTTTAAATCATGACTATCTAGTAAACAAAACTTATTTAGTCCAGTTATGATACAATTTTATATCAAGTGTTGGTTAGTGTAGGAAGTTGTTCCACTACCTTAACTTCACTTCAATATTTACATGTTTTTCCAAATCAACCAAGCATTTAGGTCAATCCACAACCAAATTGATGAAAAATTTGTATTAAAAGATGATTTTGTTATCAAAGGTCTTCAATTGGTCTTTTGACGTGGAATCAAATTCACAAGTAAATGGTTTTGATTTCTAACATTATGGTCTAATGCATATACACGCATTACTACCTTACATAATTTTTTAAAACAACCAAGCATTTAGGTCAACCCCACAACCTATCAATTTTATTTATTTTATAATCACTTGTATTTTATGCTATCCTTAAGCTCTGGTCCAAGAAATTCCAAGAAATTGAGAACCTCAAAGATAATTTCTTTAAACACATCCTTGATGTCCCAACAATATATGTTGGTAACATGTTTAACTATATGGTTACTCAAGAGTTTCTAACTTTCTAGACCTCCCATATCGTCCATCATATCCACAACTCTAGAGGCTAAAATGACCCAAGTAAATAATAAAATGTTATGGTTGGACATACCTTAACAAAAATATTAGGTATAGATTTAATCATTCATTTGTCAAGATGGGTATAGACAAAGAAGATGAGAGCTAAAGGTCAAGTAGAATTTAGGAAGACACAACATGTCATATGTTACATCTTCACCCTCACACCTATTATTGTGGAGGATAAATCAAACATTCATAGAGTTTAATTTTATTTTGTGAATTTTTACAAGGCATTTGACATAGTCCTATGACATTGGGTTATGGACAATCTTAACTATTTGGTTATTCCACCTCTGGAGGCTTCATTAGTGATGAAGCTATTGATTGTAGGTTACAATAATAGTTGGTGAAATAGAGGATATTTAGAGTACAATGGGTGTTGAATAGACTTTCCCACTTTCTTCTACTTTTTTGCACTCTACATAGATGAAATAGTGGAAATCATATCAAATACACTAAATGATACACTTGATTGTTTACTATTTGGAGTGTCTATTTCTATCATCTATTTGAAAATGACATTATCTTGATGTCCCACTTAGTAAAGGATTTTCATAGTCAACTTGATATTTTAGCCTTGTTTTTCATAACCAACAACTTAAGGTTAATTTGTAAACAAAAAAATTGTGGCTTTTGATGTGAGTATTCTTACTTACAAATATGAGAAGGTTGATGAACTGATTGTTCATATGTCTACCTTGTGGTCCTTGTCTTTGGTCCACACTCCAACTCAACTTTAGTTGTTGATTTGAGACTAAGTTTATTATAATGCTTGAAAAATAATGATTTCAAGTTTAGTTTTAGGACACTTAGACAAAGATCCATCTTTTTCTTTCAATAGTCATTCCCGCTCTCTTTTATTCTTGTGAGGATTGGGGCCCGTACCTTTAGGTTGTGGATTAGAATCAAATAGAAAGTGTTATGATGCTATATAAACATGTTAATGTTAAGATTCAATTTCTCAAGCTAGATCATTTTTGTAGAGTTTAACATATCTAATCTCATTAATTTAGTAACATTCCATTGGTGACTATGATAAATAGGTTGAGATTGATGCCTACCCCCTAGATTAGTAATCTTAGGTACATCTTACTCTTACATCATTTGTGGTGGTGTTGTCTTGTTGTCATATGAAATCCTCCTCCTTAATGAGTCTAACTAATCTTGATATTTATATGCCATTGGCACAAATATTTTTAGTGAATACTTCCTATCTCTATAAGGGATAGATAAACAAGGGTATTCGTATATAAACTTATTGATCCTACCTCTAACTCTCATTGACAGTACCTCAAAATCCACTACCTTCCAAACCTCTATACCATTTTAATCTATATCTCTAGATTAGTAATGGACTTGTCTTGCCCCACCATATATCATACTCTAGCTACCTTGGAACCTAAAGGTTACTCTTGCAAAACTCAAAGTTTATCCTAGTAGACTCACATTGAGACACACAAATACATTCCTCAAGAGCTTGGCATTTATTATATATGCTCCTTATAATAAGAGACTAAGAAACATCTCTTATTCAAATGTTCTCCCTACTATGAGGTTAAAGGATAAATTTTCCATCTATTTAGAGACCTGTTGGTTCTTTCTAGTCTTTCATGACTTATGAGGACCAAATATGTCTTTCTCAATTCTTATGGGAGATGTTTGATTCTCGTCAATAATTTTTCATAGACATATCCACCAAAGGGGTTCATTCTAGATTCTTTTAGTATTTTGAGCCCTCTAATATCAATAGGAAGAGGCCCCTGGCCAACTTCCATGTTCATATAGTAGATCTATGATGTGTCACAAACCTATTGACCCCTCTAATCACACATTTTCTAAACCTTGAATATTAGAAGTGATATTAAAACCTTTATATATCACCTAATAAACTTGTTTTTCTCTTATTAAAACACTTTTTTATTTTTCATTTTTCTTAAAATATGTTTATGTACTTTCCTTCTTCCACTTACATTACATCACTTTAAAATCACACAACTCAATTTTAATTTTCTATAAACATTAATACATAAATTTAAATTGTGTCCATGTTTTTCACTTGGAAAGGTGGACAACAATGACAATCAATGACATGCAAAATTACATGATACCATGACTAGAATAGTAGAACATGTGTGAATCTCTAAAATATTTTTGTAATAGTATCTAATTGGCACAACTTTAGTCATTTGTTTTTCAAGATGGGCAGAGACAAAAAAGATGAGGGCCAAAGGACAAGTAGGATTTAGGAGGAATCATCATTGTATAGATTAAACATATTCAACTTGACACCTATCATTGTGGAAGGTGGACCAAATAGTCATAAATTTATTTATTTTTTGTGGATTTTTGCAAGGCATTTAGCCCTATGACATTGGGTTGTGGACAAGATTAAACCTTTGGGTCTTCCACCTTTGGAGGATTCATTAGTGATCACACTATATTTTGTAGAGTACAACTAATGGTTGGTGAAATAGAGGATGTTTAGAGTACCATGGGTGTTAAATAGACTTGCATGCTTTCTTCTATATTTTTGGGCTCTACATATATTAATTATTGGATACGTTTGGTTGTTTAATTATTGGAGTCCCTATTGTATTCTTCTATTTGCACATGACATTATCTTGATTTCTCACTTAGTAAAGGGTCTCCAAAGT
Source organism: Cryptomeria japonica (assembly GCF_030272615.1). NCBI lineage: Eukaryota > Viridiplantae > Streptophyta > Pinopsida > Cupressales > Cupressaceae > Cryptomeria > Cryptomeria japonica. The sequence continues at coordinate 169,992,784 of NC_081406.1, read as the reverse complement.
CGACATTTTAGCCTTGTTTTGTTATAACTAGAAACTTTAGGTTAATTTGTAGAAAACAAAAGTTGTGGCTTTTAATGTGAGGCTATTCTTACTTGCAAAGATGAGAATGTTGACATTGATTCTTCATATGTTTACCTAGGGGTCCTTATGGTTGGTACACACTTCAACTTAACTTTAGTTGTTGATTGAAACTAAGGGATATGTTTCTCTTACAATGCTTGAAAATTATTGTTTTTAAGTTCAATTTTAGGACACTTGAAGAAATATCCACCTTTTTCATTCACTAGTGATGCTCGACCTCTTGTATGCTAGTGGGGTTCAATGACGATACCTTTAACTTGTTTATCATAATCAAATAGAGAGTATTATGGTGCTATCTAAACATATTCTCGTTAAGAGTTCAATCCCTCAAGCAATCATATATATAGAGTTTAACACGCTTCTCATTAATTTAGTAACATTTCATGCGGTGACTATGATAAATAGGTTGAGAATGATGGTTACCTCCTAGATTAGTCATCTTAGGTACCCATTTCTTAATCTTACATCATTTGGGGTGTCAGTGTCTTATTGGCATGTGAAAGCCTCCTCCCTAATGTGCCTCATTGACCCTTATATTGCCAGGCCATTGACATAAATATTCTCAGTGAATAGTCCCAATCTCTTTAAGGGGTAGATAAACAACAATATTCTTATTAAGACTTATTGATCCTATCTCTAACACACATTGACGGTACCTCAAAAGCCACTATCTTCCAAACTTCAATACCATTTGAATCTATATCTCTAGGCTATTGATGGGCTCATCATCCTCCATTATATACCACATTTTAGGTACCTTACAGTCGAAGGATTCTTCTTGCACAACTCAAAATTTTCTCCTAATAGCTTCACATTAGAATACACAACCATATTCTTTAAGAGGTTTGTATTTAATTTCATCGGGTTTCCACAATCCATTAGTTTTTCAAATAGTTGTGTTTGAATTTGATTGTCTCTTTTTTTGCATCAACATTTTGAATCACACTCCATGATCTATTATAAGATATAAAATAAAGCTAAAAATGAAAAAATGTAAATTGCTAAGTATACTCCTTAAAATCAAAGACTAAAGAACATTGTGTATTCAAATGTTCTCCCTAATATGAGATTAAAGGACAATGTTTCCACCAATTGAAAGTCTTGCTTGGTTTTTAAATTTATAGGTAGATAAGCTCTTTAGTAATTAACATATGCACACTAATAAACCAAAAAAAAACAAAAAAAAGTGCTTTCTTTCACTAAGAGAGCAAAAGAATTGGGACATGTGAAATTTGTAGTTTTCGAAAGAGACAAAATACATGAAATGCTCAGTCATGGCAAATTACGTATCTATCAATTCCTCCAAACAACAGTCCTGCCTTTCTCATCATATAAAAGTAAAATGGGTCACATCACCGACCTGAGTATGAACTAAAATTTTAAATGTTTACACATGAACTGAATTGCAAGAGAATTTTCTTTAATTACTTTTTATAAAAAATTGCTAACGATCTGACTAGTTTAATATTTTTCATTTTACATAGAATTAGCACTATAATGGGGAAATTTTCAATTGTAGGTAGGATGGTTGAGTTGTTGGATAATAGAATATTTTATCAAGATAATTTTGGATTCATTGGATTATTGATTATTTTATATAAATAAAAAAAATTATGATCAATATGGTAAATAAGAATTTGTAAGATAGAATTATATCTTGTTAAGTATAATATAAAATTAACTCTAGCTCAAGTAACTATCATATGTAAGGATGTGGCGCAAAACTTATAAATAAATATATTCTCTAAAGAGAAGTAGATTACATTTTATGTGATCTAGTAGCTTAAGCTCTTTATATATAATTGTGTTAAGGATATGTTGACTATTAGTCACCACTCCTTAAAATTGTTCATTTTGAAATTGATTCCAAGGCATAGAAATATTTATATCTTATCATAATGATTAAAGTTGATTGATTAAGACTTGATCAAATTAAAAAGAAATATGCAAGTCACATCCCCATTAAAGATGGTGTGTCTTAATTTCATTTCTAAAGTAAATGTGATGTGAAATTTAAAAAGATTGCTTAAAGTGACTTCATTTTCCTAGTCAAATGTAGTGTACAATGGTATACATGCACTCTAATCTCCTCAAATGAATCTACATCATACACATTTGAAAACAAGAGCATGGATAGATGGATTTTATTTGATGCGGTAGTTGACACTACCCTTGTAAACATGAATGCAAAATGTAGAAGCATGCACAAGACATAAAAGATAATTGATTGCCAATTTATTAAAATAAACTATATATAATGGCATTTTGGACCTCTCTTTCATAATTACTAGCAAGAAATATATTTCTTTGAGTTCTATCACTATACCAAACATGTATAAACTAAGTCTCTTTATAGTATGAACTTGAGACCTTAAAGATGCCTTTTATTTCATTCGCACAATCTACTTCTAAACAACCTGAATCTTTAATTCCAACCTCCTCTACTTCTGTAATTCTCAAATACCATCATCATCTCCTATTCAAGATGATGGACCTTCTTCTTCACATGATCAAATTTCTCATTTAGACAAGATTAGTAATATGGCCCTTCCTCTTTTATTTGATTTGGAGACATGTTATGTGCTTGGATTAAAAGATATTCCTAAACTTGGATATACTGAAAATGGTTTAGGTACATGAAACAAGGAGTTAAGGCTCTTGTAAAACCTACACCACACTTTTCTAGAGAAGGTTTAGGTTTCTAACCTTCTCCTCTCCCTCCTTTGTTGTCTAAAGCTTCAATGTATTCTTCTTTGAAATCAAACTTCTCTCCACAACCAAAAGGGTTACTTCCTACTCCACTCACTTCCTCTCTTCTATCTAAACAAGAGTGCATTTTTTTGAGTCCATGTAAGGACTATTTGATCACTCTTCCTCCTTTGCATGGAAAAAGTTTCAAAAAATGGTCAACCAAGAGTTTATTCTTATGCATATCACCAGGTCCTTAGCCATTCCACTAGTGAATGTCGAACCTTGCACAAAAAAAAATCAACTCCTTCATGACACACGTTCTCACACTTCTTATTTCTAAATAACAAGCAACAATATGATTCAACCCTATATGATTCATTTTGCATAGTAAACATTCTTTTCTCTACATCATTATGATCGAGTCCCCATTATTATAGCATCAATCCATCTCTATCATTACATTGCATCCAACTCCATCATTTCTTTGTAGCAACACAATATTCTTTTTTTGGTTGTCCTCCCCTGTATTCCAGAAGCACCCTATAGATCCCTAAATGTATATATTAAAATTATTACCTATTTGGAAGATCTAAAAACATAAAAATTCAACTGAGAAGCTAACATAACTAGCTTTTCTTAAATATTAACTAGTTGAATAACCACAACTATTTTTTTCTTCTATTATAAATAAACAATTTGTTTTCTTTTTTGCACGTGGATGAGGTGATTGGTGGGATGGTAAGCTTTACTACTTGAAAGCAATAGGTTTTGTGTTTGAGCCTTCTACTTTTATTAATAGAAAAATTTAAAGCCAATTTTTAATTGAATAGAGTGAACAAAACTTAAAGGTTTTACATGCCCAAAATTATTGCATTCATATGCAATACTTGTGTGCTTACTTATTTGCATCTTTATACTCAACAATTTTTTAGCTTTTTATTTTGTTATCCATTAAGCAAGTCATGGAATTTGTTGTCTCTTGTTCTAGAGGTAGTTTCAAATCCTCATAAAGTGATTGATTGTCTCATATTGGTCAATCTATTTCTATTTTATTCGTTAGCTTCACTACTTCAAAAGTATGCAAAGTTTATTTAAAAGGTGATTCATTATCAAAGGTCTTAATGTGGTCTTTTGTTGTGGAATCAAATTCACAAGTACTTAATTTTTATTTCCTTTTTATAGTCCAATATTTATATACAGATATATATGTCACATAATTTTCCAAACCAACCAAGCATTCAAGTCAACCCACAATCTATTTATTGTCATTTCTTTTATAATCGCTTGATCTTTCATACTATAATTAAGCTCCAATCTAAGAAAATATAATGACCTAAGTAACTACTATACCATTATGGTTGGCCACACATTGGCATAGATATTTGACATGCCTTTAGTCATTCATCTATAAATATGGGTAGAGATAAATAAGATGAGGGTCAAATGAAAAGTAGGATTGGGAGGAGCCATCATACCATAGGTGGCATCTTCACCTTGACATATGTCATTGAAGAGGCTAAATCAAATAGGCATAGAGTTTAATTTATTTTATGGATTTTCCAAGGAATTTGACACAATCCTATGGCATTAAATTTTGGACAAGATTAATGATTAACATCTTCCACCTTTGAATGCTTCATTAGTGATGAAGTCTTATGAATATATTGTCTGTAGGGTACAAACAATGGTTGATGAAATATAGGATGTTTAGAGTACCATAGATGCTAAATAGAGTTACCCACTCTCTTCTTCTATATTTGTGGACTCTACATAGATGAACTAGAGGAAATCATATAAAAAACATGTTGGAATCAAGAAACATTGAGAGGGGGGGGGGGGAGGGGGGTGAATCAATGTTTTACCAGTAAATATATTTTCAAACTTTTTCTTAGACCTCCGGAAGCAAATGCAAGAAAGTAAAATGCAAAAACACAAGATAATCAACCACAAAAACATAACACCGGGTTTTTTATGTAGAAACCCGGAAAGGGAAAAACCATGGTGGGATTGGAACCCACAATATTCATATATTGTGATCAGGAGTACATAAATATTACAAAAGGGGAATGCACATGCATTCAGGAACACTACTTAGAACCAAAGGTTCAATTACAATATGGAAGTCTCACTGACTTATAGATCATTTACAATGATAACAACAATGATGGAACTCCAAAATACCATCAAACAATTCCTGGATGAGTTCTAGTTAAGTGCAAAAAGTCTGACTGTAACACCTCCACAACTATGCTATGTTCTGCTTCTTAGTCAGCTACCAGATCAATAATGCACACATGAAACTGTGCCAAATAAGTTTCTCACTCATATCATACCTCAAAAAGATCTCCTACATTAGTCATATATATCCGCAATCACAAAATAAAATATTCATCGAGTCGGCCATCCATAATATGCAATGTGACGTGTAACTGGGTGTCGGCTTAGACCGGATCTCTAAAACATATGCGGATCAACCAAATGATGTCTAAATTATTTCTACATGTCAACTCTATCAACCCATGCACGAATCTGACCACTACAATCACCGTAATGATTCTGGACCAAAAAGTGCTATGCTTATCCTGAAATACTGGTGATTGATTACCAGACCACTTCCTCTACCTGTTACCAAAATCCATAACTACCGGATAGAATTCCTGAGGAGATTTGCCATCAATGACAACCCTAATCCATTATCCATGCAATGGTATCCACCGAATGAGTGTCAATTGCCAAAAATCTCTCCCTTTGGCATTGATGGCTCCTAGATCAAAATTTATGAGGCTCCCCCTCAAACTAAAAACTCAAAAAAATAAAAACTTGTACCATTCTCTGTACATTTTTCACTCTACTCTCCCCCTTTGACAAAAATGCCAAAGATGGAGTGTTGCTCAAAAAAACTTATATACAGGGGTATATAGCCGATATTATACATACTTGAAGATATCTGCAAAAAATGGTCTTCAAAAATCCTAAGTGGGTATCCCACCCATTCTTCAAGTTGTCCAAAACTGTGATGAAAACACTGAAAACATAAGCGTATATCTCCACATCTTTCAATTTTGACAGAACAAGTTGTGTCATTATCTTCATGCAATCAAAACTTTATTGCTCAGCATGGTGTCCATCCAGGGAGCAATAAGGATCCGGAGCTCACCAACCCGCCTTAGTATCCTGTCTTTTTCTAATTTAAGGCTCGATATTTGATCAATTAGAGCCATCACTTGACCTTCTATACTATTGGTAAGGGTTGCATTGGAATCAAATGACTGATGTATACTATCAAGCTTGCCCAAGAAAACATTGATCTACTTGTCTATATCTGATGTGAATTTGAGCAGTACAAGGCATGATGTGTATATCTTTCCTTATTCACTCTATGCCTCATAGATAGTCTATAGTCCTTTGTTCAATTTGACTCTATCATCTTTGATCATCTTCCGAAATGTCTGCATACGCACCTCCTTGAATCTGTCTAATATTGTCTTGGTGGTTGCCTTTTCCAATGACTCAAAATTGGTATGGATATTGTTGATCACTTGTAACAATCTACCACAGGGTTTGGAATTTGAATCTAATTGTAATTCTGGTTCCACCTTTTGTAAAACATCTACAGACATCTCAATCAACTTTTTGTCCTCATTCTCTGACTTAACCAAGTCCTAACTAGCTTGAGCCTGGACCGTTGTAGCAACCATCAACCTTTCAGTTGGAGACATTTGTCCAATGTCAAGAGATCTATCAAAATTAATGGAGATTTGTGGAAGGATCCTTTTTCCTTTGTCATTCGGTGTGTCAATTGCCATGATTATCGGGACATCATCAATTTTATGCTTTCCCTTTTTGACCTCTTCGCCCTTATCCTATACCTTATCCAAATCTGATTCCTTGTTACCTACATCCTTTTCCAGTTCTCGCTCAGTGTGAACTTTTTATTTATCCTCTTCTTTTTCTTCAACATGTGCACCGGTGTTACCACTTGGTGCAGTATCATCTTTTGGTGTTGCCTTGGCCTCTTCAACTTTCCCTTCCAATATCTTTGGGTGGTCAACCAAAGGATTTTCACTATCCTTTGCATCAAGAGTTGCATTGGCCTAATCTTCCGGATGAGAGGTATCTTCCTTTTGCGAGTCATCATCATAATTGGGGTTGACTTGTAACTGATTGTTCTTTAGAAACATTTTCCAAATTTCTTTAGTTTCTTTTCTAACTTCCTCAACCTTGCCAACCATAAGCCTGTTTACTTTGTTTTTGCTTCAGAATTCTTTCTTGTTAGCTAGCTCCATGAGTCTAACAACTTCTTCTTGAGAGATGCAAGCATTGATATTGATCAAATCATGCTCTTTCATTTCTTTATCTAATTAGCTTGTTGTTAGCCTTCTAGCATCAAGAATATTATATAAATCTTTTGGAATACTACATTCTAGCTTAATTAAAGATTTGTCGAAGTTATGCAAATGCAAAACAACATCTTCATCAATTTCCCTCTGATCATTCTCATCAATATTTTCATAGTATGCACTAATATTCTTGAGATTGCCATCATTAACTACTTCATTAGTCAATTGTTTTGCATTCAATGGAGGAATGATGGTGTATTTACCTTCCACCTTTTTGGATTCAAGATCTTCATCAAGCTTTGTCCTTAGCTTTCTTCCTCTTTTAGGTCTGCTGGTTAGAGAGGGTTCTGATTTTATTTTCTTGCTTTGCTGGTCAACACTAGACTGTAGTTTTCTAGTCACTCGGACAAATTCTCCTTTCTTCTTTGCTTTCTTAGCTTCCTCCTTTGACTCTATTTCAGATGCAACAAGAGATACAACGACATAAGTTCTTTTAGGTTTTTTCTTTTGCTTGAACACTCCTTTTTCGAATGAGCTTTGAGTTGTCGATGTCTTCACTGGAGTAGGGGAAGACTTAGTCTCCTTAGGCTTTGACTTGGAGGGAACTAGTTCAGTTTTAGGTTTCTTTGATTCCATCTCTGCTTCCATCTGAGATTTCTTCTCCTTAGCTTTCTTGATAGCTTCTCTGGTAAAGCCCATCTACTTAGCCATTGCCTCTGCCATTTTTGTTACTTTTGTTTTCCTTTCAGACTGAGTGAACTTCTTATGCAACTCCATATCCTTTTCCTTGAATTTAGCAAATTTTAGTTCTTGAGTGTCAACCGGTTTGCTCAATAGATGTTGAGCATAGATTTCAAGAGTTTGAGAATCAACCTCATAACCCATTGGCATTATCTGTATTTTTCTTGGTTCTACAACCTCCATATGGCACTGGTCCTTGTCGACCATGAAACAGATAGTGTCTACATATTTGTTCACTACTCCCTTAGGGATCCTTTCCCTATTCTTCATTCTGCCTTGGAAGGTTTTGAAGAAACTCCATAGGGCAGTTGTCTAATTCTCTTTATTTCCCAATCTTTACAGACCTTGTGTCCTAGGGATTTCATTCATGAAGTACAGTGATAGATAGACAATCAATGAACCGAATTTGAAAACATTCTTCTTGTCTATTTTGATTTTCTTCAGATTTCTCAAGAGTTCTTCAAGAATAACTATGCACAAGTCATACCACATGTCCTCTTTCACCATCTGATAAGATACATATATTGTAGTACTAGAGACCAAATTCAATCTGCTAGACTGATAAACTTTGTATCTAATAATCATTGATGCAAATTTAACATCATGTTCTAAGATATCAACAATCGTCATTGACCTGCTGTCATATTGAGCACCGGTTAGTTTTGTAACGGTTGGGTTTGTTACCTTCCTCAAATTAGGTTTTCCACCGGTTTGGTGCAGACATGTGACTGCATGAATGGCTTGCTTGGTTATCTTGTAGGGTCTGTCCAGCCATATGAATTCATCATGGACATGGCTCAAAATGTACCTTACCCATTCATTTTCATCGAATGTCAAAAAATGAACAAACTGCGTGAAACCCTTCCTCTGCAACTACACATATTCTAGTTTGGGATTTCCAACTTCATCTATTATGCGCTCAGTATATAGGGTTAAGATATCCTTACTTCTGATTTCCTCAATTGTGCAATGAACGTATGCCCTAACATCATCAACGTGAAAAACTCTGTATGGCACGGATGAAAAAGAACCATTGGGATCATGCTCAATGGACTTAAATGGATATCTTTTGAATTGCGGCCTTGCTCGCTCAAAAATTTCCACTACCAAAGGATTATCAACAGAAGAAGACCCCATTTCAAGAAATTTAGGGTTTAAAGGATGCACACGCTTCAGTAAATACCTTTTTCTTTTGTTGGATTACCTTAAGCCTTCTAATAGCCTTGAAATATATTTCGCCTTGCTTTGCATCATCAACTCTTCATTCGCAATGTGAGAAATGATTCACATTTTGCCCTTTTTAACTTTGCAAACCCTAACTTTAAGTTGAAATAAATGCAACTATACAGCTCAATCGGATGTCCTGTTCAGCATAATTTATTCCACTAGATTCCAAGATCGGTATGATGAATTCTGGATAATCATCTCCTAGCATCTACAATCAACCTTGATCAATCACAGATCTCTTTAGGGGGTTATGCAAGATTTTTCATGAAAATGCCACCCCCTAAGGCCAAATGCCTTAGTTATCAGATGAAGATCTTGCATTGGATTCAAGTGCATATCCATTGGCTGCCTTGGACTCATCTTTTCTAACCCACATCTTCTCATGCTTGTTCCTAATCTCTTCTACCTTTGCCTTTGCCTTTTCATCAACTTTGTTCTTATCTACCGGAGCACTCTTGTTCATAGTCTTATTTTTGCAATGTGACCGGTTTTGTTGCATGTATGGAAAACAACACTTCTCTACATAGGTTTAAAATTCATCTGATTTGGTCTCATCCTGCATTGGTTAGAGATATGTCCAAACATCCCACAAGCATAGCATCTCTTATTCTGAAAATTATTCATTATTGCTCTGCACATGTTTGACTTGTGACCAGAGTTATTGCATATGAAACACTGACTGGTAAAGGTAGGAACATTGTTCGCATTATTCATTCCATTATTCACCCTACTTCTGCATTGATTTTCCATATGACCAAATTTATTGCAAGTAAAACATCTACCATTGAATTTGTAGGCATTAGGTTGTCTTACCAGAGTACTTTTGCTGTTCTTATGATCAGGCTTTGCATTGCTTTGTCCAGAACTGGAGGATTCTCTTTTCTCAAATTTGAGTCCTCACATGTCTTTTCCATGTCTCTGACTTTCTAGCATCTCATCAAGCCTTATTGAGCTACCATTGAATTTTTCTTTGTATTCATTTGCAATAGCAAGTTCATCTCTTAGGGAAACAATCTGTCTTTCAATTTCTTGACCATTATTCCTGATTGTGTCAACTCAAGCTTCAATTGATCATTCTCATAAGTAAGCCTGCAACATTCATTTGATCTATCTTTCAATGATTGAGTCAAACTTTCTTCATTCTTCTTCCGGTCTTCAATCTCCTTAGTTGGCTTCATCACAATAGATTGCATCTCATTCTTCAATATAACATTCTCTCTAGCAAGCTTATCACATTCGTCAGCTTTCTCCTGATTTTACATGCTTTGTTCTTCTTTCTCCTTCAACTTATCCATCAAATCTTTCCTTTTGTCTCTTGAAGTGTTGACTTGTTCTTTCAAATCATTAATGAAGTCTTTTGCTGCATTCAAGTTTCTCTTTAAGGAACTTATTTCATTTCTTGTTGCATCATGATCCTCAAGTGCCACACAAAGTTGTCTCTGCAAACTGGAATCCATTGATTCAATCCCAAACTTTCCTCAAGCAGTTAGGCTTCCTCAGAGGAACTAGGCTCTAATACCAATTGTTGGAATCAAGGAACATTAAGACAGGGCGTGAATAAGTGTTCTACTGGTAAATATATTTTCAAAATTATTCTCAAACCTCTAGAAGCAAATGCAAGAAAGTAAAATGCAGATTCACAAGATAATCAACCACAAAAACATAACACCAAGATCTTTACGTGGAAACCCGGAAAGGGAAAAACCACGGTGGGATTGGAACCCACAATATTCATATATTGTGATTAGGTGTACATATATATTACAAAAGGGGAATGCACATGCATTTAGGCACACTACCTAGAACCAAATGTTCAATTACAATATGGAAGTCTCACTAACTTACAAATCATTTACAATGATAACAACAATGATTGAACTCCAAAATAGCATCAAACAGTGCCTGGATGAGTTCTAGTTGAGTGCAAAAAGTTTGACTATAACACCTCTGCAACTCTGCTTTGTTTTGCTTCTCATTCAACTACCAGATCAAGAATGCGCACGTGAAACTGCGCCAAATAAGTTTCTTAATCACTACTCGCTCATATCATACCTCAAAAAGATCTCCTACATTAGTCATATATATCCACAATCACAAAATAAAACATTCATTAAGTCGGCCATCCATAATATGCAATGTGACGTGTAACCGAGTGTCAGATTAGACCAGATCTCTAAAACATATGTGGATCAACCAAATGATGTCTAAATTATTTCTATATGTTGGCCCTATCAACCCATGCATGAATCTGACTACCGCAATCACCGCAAAGATTCCAAACCAAAAAGTGCTCTACTTATCTTGAAATACCAGTGACTGATTACCGGACCACTTCTTCTATCGGTTACCAAAATCCATAACTGTCGGATAGAATTCTCGAGGAGGTTTTCCATCAATGACAACCCTAATCCATTATCCATGTAATGGTATCCACCAGATGAGTGTCAATTGCCAACAAAACACTAGGTGATGCACTTGGTTTTTTACTCTTTAGAGTTTCTATCATTCTTTTATTTGCAAATAGTATTATCTTGATGTCTCACTTTGTAAGGCCCATCTTCAAACTCAGCTTGATATTTTAGCCTCGTTTTGCGATAACCATTAATTTCAAGTTTATTTGGAGTAAAAAATGTTATGGATTTTGATGTGACATTGTTCTTATTTATAAAGACATGAGGGTCGATATTACTTCTTCAAACTTTTACATAAGATTTTGTATCTTTGGTCCACACTTTCACATAAATTTAATTGTTGATTTGATGTTATAGGATATGTTTCTCTTGCAATCCTATGCTTTCAAGTTTAACTTTATGACGCTATGATAAATATACACCTATTTAGCTCACTAATCATGCCCATCTTTTGTATGTTTGTGAGAACTGCGACCCATACCTCTAAATTATGAATCAAAATTTCATAGAGAGTGTTGGCTATGATGCTATCTAAACATATTCATGTGAAGAGATCAACCCCTCATCATTGTAGAGTTTAGTACACCACCTCTCGTTACTTTAGTAAATATTCCATGTGGTGACTATGATACATAAGTTGAGATTGATGTCTACTTCCTAGATTAGTCATCTTAGCTAACCATGCTTTACTCATACATCCTTTGTGGTGTTGGTATCTTGTTTTCATGTGAAAGTTTGGACTCCTTGATGTACCTTGTTGAACTTGTTTTTACTAATATATATGAATAAATATTTTTAATGAATGTGCATTAACTCTCTAAGGGAGAGCTAAAAAATGGCATTTGTATTGAGACATATTTATCCTACCTCCAACCCACATGGATTTTACCTTGATGTTTATGATGAAAGAGATATAAATTTTTTTAGGTAAGACCAAACCCTCTTTCATTACACATTGGAATATGAACCACAAAGGTGTTATTCTTGAATAACTCTTCCACAAAGAGAGTCAAGCAACATAGGCTCTATTCCTTTGTTGCATGAAAGATTGCTTGATTCATTTTAGATGTAAGCTAGTTAGGTTGTAAAGCATGCACAAATGAACATGCAAATTGTTGAAATAGACTAATAGACAAACATGAAAGAAAGTACATAAGTGGAATAGGGATACAAAAGTGCACCTATGATAGCAAGCATAACTCACAATGATTGGTCACTAGAGCTAGGTGTCATAGTATTGACTACTTTCCTTGTGAGAATGGATATCAGATTGATCTCAAAGGCTCCTAAACTACCTTCCCTCAAAATTGTAGGTCAAATAGGTATGTCATAGGCGCTAGGCACCCTTGACCAGGCCTTATCTCATGAAATTTTCTTGAAATTTTTGTCTATGTTTGCACTGTGCTCCCGTACCTACAATCTATATTTGAAACTGCATATGAACATGCAAACACATAAAAGAAGAGGGAAATGGTGTTGTGGCTATATTGGGGTTTTCCTCAATCAAGCCCCCACTTTGGTGATTCCACCTCATGAATAACCAAGTTGGATTTGAAACAAAAGTGTGTGTGTTATGAACCTTAAGTGTGTCTAAGATTGGGATGAGCATATAAGTGCATAAAATTAAACAAGAGCCCTAATCAAGTGTGCTAGATTGGAACCTAAATGAGACAATAAAAGGTAATGCATATATCAACTCAAGAGTACACGAGTCACATAGATGAATATAAATAAATGATAAAACTTAGATCTGAAGCTAAAATGCAGAAATGTAAGAATGACATGGTATCATATGAAACCCTTAAGGAGAGGTAAAAGCTATCATCAATTAGTGATTCATTATAATTCTCCAACATTCCTTGAAGCTTCCATCATGATGAACAAATATTGATGAAGACTTGAAGTTGCTAATTATTCCTCAAATTTGCATACCTGTAGACTCACTTTTGGCAGTAATTTTGCATCATAGGGATATCATAATCACAACATCATGTATCACAAATGAGGAAAGTAACTTGCTTATATATGAGTTACAAACTTTAATTTCATTAAAGACAAACTTATAACAGTCATCCAAAATTTGAGACCAAATTCCACAATGTTAAGGCCAACACGTTAATATCCTCAAATTTCAGCAAAAAAGCATCAATTACTGTAGCTAATTGATAGTGAGTTGACAAAATAGGCCTTTCTTTTGTAAGAAGTGAGATGTTAGGGCCCTACTATTGGATCTAAATTTTAAATTTTGATTGATGACATTTAAGTGTAGAATAAAGTGTGTTGAAGTTTGAAATAAGATAAGACCCATCCTCTTGAGTTGAGGGTCAAATTCAAGGCTGGAAATGGTCCTAAAATGCTTAGGGCAATAGTAAACTAAAGCAAGTGCTAGGATAGTGTGAAATTGGACTCATAATTAGAGGATGATTGATGACATTTAAGTGTAGAATAAAGTGTTTTGAAGTTTGAAATAAGATAAGACCCATCCTCTTCAGTTGAGGGTCAAATTCAAGGCTGGAAATGGTCCTAAAATGCTTAGGGCAATAGAAAACTAAAGCAAGTGCTAGGATAGTGTGAAATTGGACTCATAATTAGAGGATAATTGACGATATTAAGTGTAGAATAAAATGTGTTGAAGTTTGAAATAAGATAAGACCCATCCTCTTGAGTTGAGGGTCAAATTCAAGGCTGGAAATGTGATCAAGAAATAATTTCAAAAATATCAAATTTGGAGTCATTTTGTTGTCATCGGGATAGTTAACCCGATAAAGTATCATTGTTGTAAAAACTTGTCAAATGTTGTCATCAGGATAGTTATCTCAATAAGGTGTCTCCATTGTTAAAAGTGTCAAGTTTGTCATCAGGATAGATATCCTGATAAATTGTCATCGGGATAGTTATCTCGATAAAGTGCCATCGGAATAATTTGCTCTATTGGGTTTGGAAAATGTTGTTTAGCCGACTCTTGATGGCTATGCTGATAGACGTCAAAAAGCCTTGTTCGGTATAGCTATGTCGACATTGGTGTCTAGCAGTGGGTTGTCATTTTGGGATTGTAATTCTGATGTCAGGATTTGGGAGTCAAACAATCATGCATCCCAAATGTCTGGTGTGAACCTGCGATATTATCAATTTTGATTTCAAGAACATAACTAATTCAGAAATCAGTGGTATCAGAGTAGGTTTGCTCCTGTATGTCACATTGCACGCGATCAACATATTGAAAACTTGGGTTGGAAACAAGAAATCCTTCATAATACCTTCCTCTAAGATGCTCATGATCGCAGATGTCAAAATTTCAAAATGATGATGACATCAAAATATTGGTTGAAGACGCATTGAAGAAGCAACGTGAAGAAATGATAGAACAATTTAAGTAGATGCTAGAAAGTCGCAAGTCACAAGCAAACCTGCCATTCACTAAATACACTCCATTCAAGGTGTAGGTGAATTTTGATATCCCTACATTCCAGGGAAAGATTGATGCAGATGTTGTTGATGATTGGTTGTTGAAATTGGAGCGGTATTTTTCTGTTAATCAATTCTTAGATGAAGAAAAAAATTATTTTTGCTCTTCTCAAAGCTGAGGGTCATGTAAAACATTCATGGGAAGCAAAAGTATCATTTAAAGAGTTACAAATTGGAAATACATTTGTTTTCGATTAAAAACCTACATGGGGAAAATTAGTGGAACACATAAAGGAAGAATATTTTCCTGCAGATACATACGAACAAAAGTATATGCAATGGCAATTACTTTGACTGAAAAAAGATCAAACAGTTCAAGAATATACCAACACATTCCATGCTCTGTCGGAAAATCTTGGCATCAAAGATTCTGAAAAACATCAAGTTCTAAAATATCAAAGTGGGCTTCATAGGTATATCCAAACTGAGATGGAATTTTTGAACATAGAGACTTTATCTAGTGCTTACAAGTTTGCTTCAAAGATTGAAGAGAAGTTCAAACAAAAAGGAAGAAGGGATAACTTTGCAAACAGTAAATGGAAGGGTGAAAGTAGCAAAACCATAGGAAAACAAACAACCAAAGAATCATTCTCCACTTTGCCAACGAAAAAGACATGGGGTGTGAAGAAAGTACAACAAGATACTGGTATGCGATGTGAGGTTCATAAAAGCCCCTCTCATAATACAAAAGATTGCAAAACTATAAATAATTTAATGATGGAGACCCATGAGGACAAAGCAGAGCCTGAGGTGGCAGAAACTTGCACAGAAAAAGACCATGAACAGGTCATTGAGGCTAATCCATATGCAACAGTAGCTACTACAAAAATATTGCCTCAAGAGGATGAGGAAAGATTATTCCATTCACAAATGTGGGTTGGGGGAAAAGACCTACATTTAATTGTTGATAGTGGAAGCCAAAAAGAACTTAATATCGACTGAGACTGTAAAGAGGTTGAATTTGAAAACAACAACACACCCACAACCCTACTCCATGGGATGGGTAAGTCAAGGGCGAGACATTCAAGTGAACCAACAATGTTGCCTTCCATATTCTATCAAGCCCTTCAAAGATGAAGTTATTTGTGATGTAGCCCCTCTTAATGTTTGTGATGTTTTGTTGGGACAACCATACATGTATCAACGTCATGACATATATGAATCTCATCCATGTAGTGTGACAATCAAATTGGGTTGACAAAAATATCGAATACCAAAGGTAAGTCCTGCACACTCTGCATCTTTAATTAGTGCTAAGCAATGTAGAAAGTTGATTGCTCAAACTGGAACATTTGTGTTGTTGATAATTCACCCTGAGGGAGAAAGAAAATCGGTATACAATTCCCATACCACTATGAACACCTCTACACAACAACACAGATCAATGGATCAGATTGTGGAAAAATATCATAATTTATTTAAATTGCCAACTGGGGTACCCTCACACTGTCAAGTTAGACATTCTATTGATTTGATACCAGGAACTCCATTACCTCATGAATCGATGTATCGTAGGTCAGCATTAGAAAATGATGAGATTAAAAGGAAGATACAAGAATTGATTCAGAAGGGACATATCCACCCAAGTGCATCACCTTGTGGTAGCCCAATTGTTTTAGCAAAGAAAAAGGATGGGACGTGGAGGCTTTGTATTGATTATCGAGCATTGAATAAAATTACAGTAAAAAATAGATACCCAATCCCTCAGATAGATGACCTTTTGGACCAGCTTAGGGGGGCCAATTTTTTCACTAAAATTGATTTGAAATCTAGGTACCATCAAGTACCAATTGACCCAACAGATTTGTGAAAGACAACTTTTAAATATAAGGAAGGTTTGTTTGAATGGCTAGCAATGCTCTTTGGTCTAACAAATGCTCCAACTACATTCATGAGGATGATGAATGATGTACTTAGACCATTCACTAATTCCTTTGTAGTAGTGTACTTGGATGATATACTCATTTTCAGCAAGACTTGGGAGGAGCATCTACAACATGTGGACCAAATCTTTTCAACTTTACAAGATCATGGATTATATGCAAATAAAGAAAAGTGTTCCTTTGGTATGTAGAGCATTAGATATTTGGGATATGTTATTGATAGTGAGGGTGTTCATGTTAATCCTAACAAATTACAAGTAATCAAGGACTGGTCCTCTCCTAAAAACCTTATAGACTTATGTAGAATCCTTGGGTTGCAAATTTTTATCACAGGTTTGTGTTGGGATTTTCACATTTATCTTGGCCCTTAAATCAGTCATTGCGAGGATGAGTGCAAGTGAAATTCAAGTGGACAGGGCTCAACAACAAGCATTTGAGGAGTTAAAATGAAGGTTATGTTCTGCACCAGTTTTATCTCTTCCTGATCTACAACAATCATTTGAGATACAAAACGATGCATCTAAATATGTTTTGGGAGCAGTTCTCATGCAACACGGTCATCTTGTTGCATATCACAGTGAGACTTTTTCTGATACAATACACAAGTATCCCACTTATGACAAGGAACTGTATGTCATTGTTCAAGCTTGTAAGCAGTGGAAGCATTATATTTTGGGTAAGGAGACTGTCATTCACATAGATCACAAACCTCTTCAATTCTTGCAAACACAAGGGAAGTTGTAGAATGATAGACACCAAAGATGATCAGCATATCTTCAACAATTTCATCTCAATATTCATCATAAGAAGGGAAGCACTAACAAAGTAGCAGATTGTTTGAGTAGGCCTCCAATTGCAGCTATAAGTATGGTACTGGAATCATGTGGTCATCAAACTAAAACTTGGGCTCACTTGTACGAGAATGATAATGAATTTGCAAATGTTTACAATCAGTTGGTAAAGGGAAACCATGTGAATGACTTCTGTTTGTAGGATGATATGCTTTGTCACTTTGGCCAAATCTATGTGCTCAATGTAGAGCGTAAGAAGTTGATATAGGAAGCTCATTATAGCAAGGTTGTCGGTCATTTTGGAATAGGTAAGACTACTACTATACTCTGGAGATATTTCTATTGGCCAAAACTGAGGAATGGTGTAATTTTATATATTCAGGCTTGTACAACATGTGCTATTGAAAAGCCTGTCAATCGTAAACTAGGTTTATATACGCCACTTCCTATTCCTGAAAAAACCTTGACATTCAATTTCTATGGATTTTATGTCTGGTTTCCCTACCACCAAACAAGGGCATGATTGTGTATATATTGTGGTTGATAGGTTTTCAAAAATGGCAATAATAGTGGCTTGTAAAAAGACAATTTCTGCAGAGGACACTACAAAGCTTTTCTTCGAAAACATATGGGTTCATTTTGGTCTTCCAAACAACATTATTTCAGATAGGGATAGCAGATTTCTCAGTAATTTTTGGTCTTCGCTATGGGAGAAGATGGACACAAAATTAATAAAGTCTACTGCTTTCCATCCTCAAACAGATGGCCAAACAGAGGTAGTCAATCAGATGATCATCCAAATTTTACGCATGTATTACTCAAAGCATCCTCGAACATGGGACGAATGCCTTCCATATGTTCAGCATAGCTACAACAGGGCAATTCATGGTTCGACGGGTCACAACCCCTTTGAAGTTTGTCTTGGTTATCAACCATTAGCACCCATGGATGTTGCTATACCACATATTCAACCTGATTTGGTTCTAAGTGTTGATAAGGAGGAAGACAAGGCAACACGGTTTATTGATAGAATTCATCATCTGCAACAATAGGTTCATGAAATCTTGGAACACACCAATAAGAAGTATAAGGAAAGGCATGATGAGCATCGCACTCCCCATAATTTTCAAATTGGGGATAAGGTGTGGTTGCATATTTAAAAAGAGAGATTGCAAGGCGCCAACATGAAGCTTCACCCTCTGCGTTATGGCCCATATACAATCATCAAGCAAGTTGGTGATAATGCATTTGACCTCAATTTACCTCCATTTTTGGGTCTTCATCCAATCTTCAATGTAGAACTATTGAAGCCATATTTTCCTCCACTACTGGATGTTGTTGATGTTGCAGAAACAATTACTAATACAAAACTGAATCTAGAAGCAGCTGCTCCAGTACGATGTGATTAGGTTATGGACACCTTGGTGAAAAACTTGAAACAACAACAAATTTATTTGTACAAAGTGGTTCAAGTAGGTCAGTTTCCTTGGCAGGGTAAATGGCTTACTCGAGATCAGATTCAGCTTCGTTTTCCTCATCTTCTACAGAGTGTCGATGCAATGGGGCCCATTGCTTTTCAAGGGGGGAAGAATGATCAAGAAATAATTTCATAAATATCAAATTTGGAGTCATTTTGTTGTCATCGGGATAGTTAACCCGATAAAGTGTCATTGCTGTAAAAAATTGTCAAATGTTGTCATCGGGATAGCTATCCCGATAAGGTGTCTCCGTTGTAAAAAGTGTCAAGTTTGTCATCGGGATAGCTATCTCGATAAATTGTCATCGGGATAGCTATCCTGATAAAGTGTCATCGAGATAGTTTTATCTATCAGGTTTGGAAAATGTTGTTTGCCAACTGTTGATGGCTATGCCGATAGACGTCCAAAAGCCTTGTTCGTTATAGCTATGCCGACATCGGTGTCCAGCATTGGGTTGTCGTTTCGAGATTTTAATTCCGATGTTAGGATTTGGGAGTCGAACAGTCATGCATCCCAAAGGTCTATTGTGACCATGGGAAGTTCAAAATTTTGTATAAATTTGATTTTGGAATGAAGGGAATTACTTTTTGGCTTGCTACAATTCTGAATTAGTTATGTTCTTGAAATCAAAATTGACAATACCGCAGGTTCACACTAGGTATTGTACTCCGAAACCATAATTCGGATCAAAATGGTCCTAAAATGCTTAGGGAAATAGAAAACTACAACAAGTGCTAGGATAGTGTGAAATTGGACTCATAATTAGAGGAGAACAATTTATGATGGTACACTTGATAGCCATTGCTTTCTAAACTTCAACATGATTTAAATCTAAATCTCCACGTAAGTGATGGGCTCATCCTCCTCCATTATATATCATACTTTAGCAACATTGCAACCTAGGGGTTCCTCTTGCACAATTTAAAGTTTGATCCCACTAGCTTCACATTGAGACATACAACCATATTTCTCAAGAGCTTTGTGTTTGTCGAAGATGCTCCTTAGGACCAAAGACCAAAGAACTAAGAACTTTATGTATTCAAATGTTCTCCCTCTCATGAGATTAAAGAAATATTTTTCCCATTTCTTCATACACTTGCTTGACTTATGAGAACTTCTTATTAGAGATGTTTAACCTTCATCAATGACTATCCATAACCATGTCTACTAGGAGGACTTGTGCTAGATTAATTTACTTACCATTTCCAACCCTCTAACTTTGGTAGGAAGCTGAAGAAGAGGCCAATTTTAATTTTCTATAAACATTAATACATAAATTTAACCTGTGTCCGTGTTTTTCATCTGGAAAGGTGGACAGTCAACAACGTGCAATAGTAGAACATGGACGAAGCCTTTAAAGTTCATACAATTGGCTACAATGTTTTTTATAAGTTTATAGGTAGATAAGTTCTTTCATTATAAAGATATGTGTACCAATAAACAAAAATAAGGCAACGTGAAGGTTAAGGCAACGTGGATACAGACAAAATGAACGGAAATTTTGAATTATATTTATTAAAATTTGCTGATGACTTTAACAGTTGAATCCATTCCATTTAATAAAAAGGTGAAAAGAAATTTAATAATAATAAAAATATTGTTTATTTTTCATAAGTAAATTTATTTATATTGTTTATAAATTAGTATTTGTACTCTATGTTATTATGGGCAAGCTTTCATTTAGGTTAGACGGTTCAGTAGTTAGATAATAGTTACAGGTTTGAAATTCAATCTATTTCTAATATAGGAATTGTAGTGGTTTCTTTTACATGATTATAATTCTTTATTAAGGTAGTTTAGGATTGTTGTATTATTGATTATAGATATATTGATAGGATAATATTTAGTTAATAAAAAAATTAATCAAAATTTTAGTTCAAGTAATAATTATATGTAAGGGTGTGTCGTAAGATTTATAAAGAAAAAATATTTCTAAAGGAGATTTTTAATAGGTTACATTTAGATGATCTAGAAGCTTTAGTTCTTTTTCATATATCAATGTGTTAAGGATAAGTTTGAGATTTTTATTCTTAATATCTACTCCTCAAAATTGTTGATCTTGAAATTGACTGTAAGACATACAAATCTTTATATCATATCATATCATATCATATCATAGTTAAAGTTGATCAATTAAGGCTCAATCAAATTAAAGAGAAACATGGACATGTCACATCCCCATTGAAGGTAGGTCTTATTTGTAATTTCCACAGTAAATGTGATATGAAATTAGAAATGATTGTCTAAAGTGGCTTTCTTTTCCTAGTCAAATGCAGTGTACAGTGGTATACATGCACTCCATGTCCACTAAATGAATTTACACTACACACATTTAGAAACAAGAGCATGATAGAGAACACCTTTTTAAAATATATTGGTATATATTGTAATGCCTACCAAAATACCCTAGAGAAATAAACATAATTTAACCGCAAATAGAGATAATTTTTTTTAAAAACATCTAGTTTATCAACGTGTGCAACTATGATTAACTAGCATATACGTAACAAATGCATCATTTACTATCCATGAGAATGCATAGAACATCATGAACATAACCATAACAACATTTAATGCAAGCGGAAATAATAATAACATAACATTAACATCTCATTACATATTATCATTCATACATCCTTTCCCTAGGGTATCTCAACGTCACTACTTATTAGCAACATCTTAATAACATACCATGATAATTGTCATTTAACCTTATTCGCTAGGTTCATTTTATAGCACCAAACCAAATGTTCCTAGGTACCATTCTTACATTAATCATCTAGCATATTATGAATCCATATATCCATCTCTATGAATAGAACTAGATCTTTTCCTTAAGAATTATGTTACATATCATCAAGATCACTGATCAGATACATGTACATGAGTTATAACAACAAGTATTAACTTTTCTAATCACATGATTCCATTTAGGTTTACATATAACAAGACCACATCAATCCTATTCTTAATGAATATTTACACAAACATAGCATCATCTTATTACACTCCAAGATCATAGTCTCTACATCAAGTCCTAATACTTACGAATACATGGTACAACACATAGTCTCTTTACAACAACATATTACATGATATTACAAGGTATTACAAGATACAAGAGTAAATGATGTTTTTCCACATTTAACAAGTCAACATGATACAATATTATCCCCATTACATAGAAATCAGCTTCATAACTCAACCATATAATGAAAAACCATTGAGTCCACATAAGTCTATAACTACTTATTCATTTCCATCTCTCAAGAATAACTAACATTAAGGATTAACATCTTTCAAATCAAGGCATACACAAGATATTGTAGTCATATCACTTAATCATTTAACTCCTTTCTAATCCAAAACTTACATACACAGTGAATATCCATTTACAACATTCTTATCAAATATATCTCATTCTGAATTCAATCGGCTACATGTCCTATTACACATGTTCTCAAGATATTGTTTACAGTCTTCTTTACAACAACATATATCCATCATGATAAACAGGCAAGTGAAAAGAGAATCACAACACCTTATCATGCTCGCAATGAGTGATAAGGAATCGTCCCTTTCATGAAGGAAATCACACAATAGCAACATCAATGCATCGCATGAAACCATAATTACCAAATAGAGGTTAGAACCATCATAACATCATAAATCAAATAGTCCACATATGTATGTCAGTGCATATAATCCATCCAATATAGTAATCGATGATGTATCATCAACCATATGAATCATCAGGCACCATGAGTCATATAGATCTTCTAACATCATCAAGTATAGGTCCATCATGATATCCATTGCAATCATGGAATGGTGTTAATACGCAACACGATACCATCAAATCATCAAAAGTAGGCTAAACTAGAACAATACAATCCTTTGGTATGCAAAGGACAAGATGAATCAGGGAGGGGCACTACATATATATATCCATCAAAGCATAATGAATAGATGAATTTTATTTGATGTAGTAGTTGACACTACCCTACTACACATGAATGCCAAATGCAGAAGCACCATAGGGCTCAAAAGAGTTTTGATTGTCAATTTATTAAAGAAAAATGTATAGAATATCATTTTGGACCCCCCTTTCATAATTACTAGCAAGAAATGCATTGTCTTCAAGTTTATTCAATATATTGATATGCATAAATTAAATATTTTTATAAAAATGAACTCTTGGAGTTCATTATAAAGAGTGTGCTTGATCTAGAATACAAATTTCTATTGTTTATTTAGCTTAGGAAGGAGGGAAGAAACTAAATTGCAAGGGCATAGGTGTTAGGGTAGTGAAGGTTACATACCACACCATAAAGAAGGTATGTGTCCCTTTTCTTTGTATTTATTCACCTCAAAAGAATCAATAAAGAGCGATCTAGCACACTTATTGGGGGAAGAAAGAGGGTTTCATAAAGTTGGAAGGAGGGAAGAAGACCAAGGAGATTCATGGGTCCTTTTGGTGTTGTTTTCTTGAGTTGATGGTCATGACAACAATGTGTGTGTGGGACAAAAAGGAGAAATTGATGGTAGATGTATTTAGTGAAGATGGAACAACTTTGTTCTCTTGATTCCTTGGCATAACAACATCTCTCATGTTCTCTTGTATGGGAATTGCATGTGGAATGCCAAAATTGGTGGGGTGTAGCATTATGAGGTCAAATCTTGTAATGAATTAATTTGTGCCAATCGTTATGGCTAGTGTTATATGTATACATGAATTAAATATTGTTGTTTTCATTAGCACATGAATCAATCCTAAAGGTAACTTAGGTTAATTGATGAATTTGTCCATCTATCTTTTGGATTGGTCTGTGGTCTTTTTTCTATTTCTATTAGCATGGCTATTGGTGATGTTGGAGTCAGGCACATGTTAGAGAACTTTGTACCACTCATGGAAATAATATTTTAGCCCATGCATAGAAAAAATCTTCACATCAACCCTATAATAGAATACAAGGGATACTATTATGTGCCATTTTTTTATATGGATTATGATGGTGGTAGGACACCCTTACTTTTTATATGGACTTCATTTCAAAATACTATTACATTAAAATTTCATCTAGAATGATGATTTTATTATGTTATCACTCTACTTAGAGAAATGTATGAAATCTTTTTATATTGGGTCATAATTTATATGCGAATTTGGCTTAATATGCTTAACATTATTGAATTGTAGAAATGTAGTTGATGATAATTCTATTGATAATAGTTTGATTTGATTGTGAAAATTTATTCTAATGGGTTGCCTTGTTAGTCAAATATTTAAGGGGGTTTTAATTATCAACTTTCTTGTATTGTTCATGATATCATAAAGCAATATGATTGTGATATTTAGAATCATCACATCATGTTGTTGTATGATATCATGTTCTAAACCTAAATAAAGCTCCATGGAAGCAATATTATAATCTACATATATTTTCACTATATGTAAGTTATTAGATCATTATCATCATGAGAATGTATACTTTTATTTGATTGTTATTTTTTTAGTCAGTTATAACCATTCTAACAAATTGTTGTGAGAAATATTGTTTGAGTTCTTTGAATTGTAATGAAGGAAATTGGGGTCTTATAAAAGGAAAATAAACTTCCTTTGAGAGTAAGTTTGACTTATTGCACTAGGATAAATCAATAGTAATAAGCTAATCTAATGTGCTACATTGGTTATCCTTTTCTAATCTTTTATATTTTTAAATAGAAAATAGAAATAGATAGCTAAAATGTTTAAGAAAAATAAACTAGTGAAAATAACTACTAATAAAGAAATAAAAATCACTACTATATAAATGAAAAATACAAAGAATAAATAACTTGGAGTCAAAAGGAGGAAGCCACTTCTAAGGATGCTAAGTTATGTTGCATGAGCATCCACACATTGGACTATTTGTTTGAGTAATTACGGTAATCATCTATCAATTATCTAATTAGGTCCTTTATTACTTTATTCACTTAAACTAAAATTAGGATTGCCTTTTTCTTTTATTAGATTGAGCTTTATTTAGCACATGTTGTCTCATTCATTATGAGGTGGACACTTGCCAAGCTCTCTTTTAATCTTTTTCTACGTTTGCATCTAAGGTTTTATCTTTATGCTTTTATAAACATTCATTATAATATACCCAATTCATTTATAGGTTAATCTCAATATCATATTCCTCTTTGGATCAAATCTCTCTCAAGGTTTCATAACATTCATCATGGATTTTTCTCTTTAGATGTGATAGGTGTTTTGGTTTGAGGTGATTTATAGGAGTTGTGAGGTTACCTATCAACTCCAACATGGTATCAAAACACCAATATGTGACTTGCTATTTATTTTCTAAGGGATTTAGCCTTGAGAAAAAAATCAGCTCACCTTGGAGAAAAACCATTTGGATATTAGTCAATTTGCCAAAAATTGTCAAATTTTGCATAAAAAGAAAAAAAAAAGATGAAAAAATATTTCTATATTTTTCCCCCAAAAAATATCCAGGTATTTGTTAGATTTTGCATGCAATGAGTAAATTTTGCAAAATTCAAATCAAAAGGGTTGTGTCTACTAGTTATCGACTACCTAAATTTTGCATACAATGTCAAAATTAGGCAAACAAGATATCATTAGAAATATAGTTCCAAGAGATTACTAGTTGGAGGTTTCATCTTCATATTTTGCTTCATTTTTTTGTTGACAACCACATCAATATTGTAATCTCATCTTCATCACCTATGGAGCTTGTTCTACATCAATTTGTGTATATTCTTGGATTGTCATCTTCTACCATGATTTGGCTTGTACTTGATTGCCTTTGAGGCATCATCATCCTTCATGGACATAGTGATATTTGACTAGTTACCAGAGGCACACACAATTTGGATTTGAATTCCTGTTTCTTCCAATTTATGGGAATGACTTATCATATGACCTATGGATTTCTTTCTTCCTAAGGGGAGAAATGGTGTTTGTAGGTAGTGGATCATCTATTATCTTCGGGCTTTTATCATTGGTACAACAACTATAGGGTGAATCATTTTCTCTTTTTCTATCCCTTTTCAAGGAACATTTATTGTACTATTACGACATCAGAAGTCCTTGCGGGTTGACATTGAGTCCTTCCACCCTTCTTTTAGTAGCGCATTTTGGTGCAGTCACCGATTAGGAGGGACCTCAAAGAGATCAATCCAGACCGGGCAGCAAGAGTAAACACAACCAAAACAAGAGGATATGATGGAGGAAATGCAGATCTGAATGAATTAGATCATGAAAATTGATTACAGATAAACGGTAACATTTGGGTTACAAGATTCAGCTCACTGGCCTGCTACATACATGCTCAATTACAAAATTGGTCAACTTCGGACCTCTAATTCTTAATATATGTCTTTTATGTTCTATCTGATGAGTTATGATGTTAAATTACATTGATTTATATGGTCTGGAGGGATTCGGTCAGCCCAAGAGGGATCAAATGCCGAAGAACAAGATCAAATGTGTAAAACACCAAGTCGGCCTCAACCAAAGAGATTCCTATGGAAAATCCAAAGGATGAATTGCAGATCAAAGGGAAGGTCGGCCACACGCCAAGGAACATTGGGATCAATGAACTAGGGCTCTGCAAGCTATAGAAAGGACTCGCAAGATTTGCCAATATCAAATAGGTCCAAGCGGTTCCGGTGCTAGAAAACTATCTCAGAATCCGGAAGCGATAACTTGCCAGAAAATGATCCAAACGCTCCACGGTTTAGGAATAAGGAAAATGATCATGTTCACAAGCAAAATATAGCTCCGAAAGATCCGGTGAGGAAATGAAAGAAAATACAGAAATAAATTTTAAAACTGCAAAAGAAAAAACAAACTAAAAAGAAATGTTTTTGGTTGACGCAAGATTGCCAAGAATCGGGGATGCTCCAGCATCAGACATCTGAGGTTATTGAAAACGTGAGTCCCTCACTTTGCTGGGGTCAAAGGAAAACCAAGGTGGTCCACCTCTACCTGAGAAATCCAAGATAAATCTTCAACTAGTTTGTCCTTCCATTTCACAAGATACTCCTTGTACTGACTTCTCTAGGTACTACGCCTAATCCTACTATCCAAAATGTCTTCAATCTGATATGGCTCCTTTTGGGGAAACTATTTCTCTAAGTCTACAATATTGTCTTCATTGAATTTTGATTCATGATACTGATGTAGATTTGCAATGTTGAATATAGGTGAAATAATCAAACTATCTAGTAGTTCCACTTCATTTGCATTTCCAAAACTGAACTTCCTCAAGATCTTGCAAGGTCTAAACTTCCTCATCTACAACATGTTATAGGTTCCAATTGCAAATATTTCTTTTCTCAGATACACCATCACTTCATCGCCAACTTCAAATTCCTTATATCTCCTCTTCTCATCTTCTTTCTCCTTATACTTGTTGTTCATATCCTCCAAATGTTGCTTAATCTGAATATGTAAGGCTGCCATGTGATCTGCAAACTCTTTTGCTTCTGCACTCCTCTTGTCTTCATTATTGATATCTCTCAATTCTAATATACCTATAGAGTCTACTCTGGTAACAATCTCAAAATGTGTTCTTTCGGTACTTATGTTCACTGAATTATTGTATGCAAATTTTGCTTGTGCTAGAATCAAATGTCAACTTCTAGTTTTCTCTCCAACTAAGCATCCCAACAAATTTCCCAAAACTCTGGTTTACTACCTCTGTCTATCCATCAGTCCGTGGGTGAAAAGTAGAACTGAATTTCAAATTTATCTTCATCCTCTTCCAAATATTTCTCCAAAAATAACCAACAAACCTAGTGTCTCTATCTGAAACTAGGCTCTTAGGTAATCCATGTAATCTCACTACCTCCTTGAAAAATAGGTCAGCTACATTTACTACATCTAATGTCTTCTTACAAGGTATGAAATGAGCCATCTTTGGGAATCTATCCACCACCACAAATATAGAATCATTTCCTCTTTGTGACTTAGGTAATCCAAGTATGAAATCCATGCTTATGTCCTCCCAAGGTCTCTCTAGTACTCTCAAAGGCTTATATAATCCCACATTCTGACTACTACCTTTTGCAACTTGACAAATTCTACAGCTCTGCCCAAATTTCCTAACATCCTTATGAATCTAAGGCCAAAATTAATTCTCACTCACCAATGCTACTATTTTGTCAACACCAAAGTGTCTGGCTAATCCTCCACTATGCTTCTCTTTTATCAAATTCTCCCTCATAGAACTCTTAGGTATACACAAGTGAACTACTATGAATAACATCCCATCCTAGATGAAATAATCCAACCATTTGCTTCTGTCTACCACAACCAGTTCTCTACATGCTTTCCATGGTTCTGCAAAATCCAGTTCATCATCATACAAGGTCTTCAACTCTTCAAATCCTAATACTGACACTCTCATCTCTGTCATTAGATTCCTCCTTCTACTCAATGCATCAACAAATTTGTTTGACTTTCCACTTCTATGCTTCAACACAAAGGTGTAACTCTGCAAAAATTATACCCATCTCATATGTCTCTAATTCATCTTACTTTGACTGTACAAATACTGCAAGGCTTGATGGTCAGTATACAACACAAATTCCTTAGGAAATAGGTAATGTCTCCATTTCTTCAAGGCTTGAACTATGGCATAAAATTATTGATCATACATTGAATATGTCCTCTTGGCATCATTCAAATTCTCACTGAAATAAGCTACTGCTCTCCCTTCCTGACTCAATACTACTCCAATTGCATTCCCACTTGCATCACAGTCCACTTGAAATACTTTGTTGAAATTGGTAAAGCTAACACAGTCTTCTTAGTGACCTTTTGCTTCAGTAATTCAAAACTTTATTTTCTCTGGTTGTCCACTTTAATTATTTCCTATCTCCTCTCATTGTCTCAGTCATAGGGCTACAAACTGAAGTAAAATTTATGATAAACTTCCAGTAGAAACTAGCCAATCCATGGAATGATCCTACCTATCCAATGCTTTCCGTTCTAGGCCATTAAATAATTTCTCTTACCTTCTCAAGGTCCATCTTCAATCCATCCGTAGATATCACAAATCCCAAATAGACTAACTCTTCTTTCATGAAACTGCACTTCTTAAGATTTATCAACAACTTTTCTTCTCTCAACCTCTACAAAACTTGTCTTAAATGCAACAAATGCTCTTCTTTTGTCTTACTGAAAAATCAAAATTTCATCCAAATATACAATAACAAACTTACCCAAGAATTTCTTCAATACCTCATTAATCAACCTCATGAAAGTACTCGGTGCATTAGTCAACCCAAAAGCATTACCAACCATTCATACAATCCCTCATTTGTCTTGAATGTTGTCTTCCACTCATCTCCTTCTCTGATTATGATATGATGATATCCACTCTTTAGGTCTATCTTTGTGTAGTATTTGGCTCCACTCAAATAATCCATTATGTCATCCATCCTAGGTAAAGGAAACTAGTACTTCAATGTGATCTTGTTTATTGCTCTGGAATTGGTACACATCCTCCATTCCCCATTCTTCTTAGGTGCTAACACTGTTGTTACTGCACAAGGACTCAAACTTTCTCTGAACAAATCTTTCTTCAACAACTCCTGCACTTGTCTATTCAACTCCTCATTCTCTGTCGGTGTCATCCGGTGTGCAACTTTGTTAGGCAAACTAGCTCTGGGAATCATATCCATGCAATGACTGATACTCATCACAGGTGGTAATCCATCAGGAACATTATCTGAAATGATGTCTTCATACTCTATCAGTAATTGTTTTATCTCCTCCGATTGTTCTTCTTCATGCTACAAATTCTCAATCTTCTTAGGAACTAAGGCAAAACACACATTCTCATGTCTCATTCCATCTAGGAATTTCCTTCCATCCACCAAACACATTCTAGCATTCGTACAAACTTCACTCTTCAGGGACTCCTCCAAGGGCAACAAGGTTTGCTTCATCCCATTTGCTACAATAGTGTATATGTTATTTCTCCCATCATGTATTGCCTATATATCAAACTGCCAAGGTCTACCCAACAAAAGGTGACAAATATCCATAGGCAGAATATCACACAAAACTTCATCATGATAATTCCTAATTGTCACTTTTATCAAGAATTTCTCATTTACCAGCAACTTATGGTCATCTTGAATCCATGCTATCTTATAAGGCTTAGGGTGTTTCAATATTTCCAACTTCAATTTATTCACCATTTCGTCTGAAACAAGATTATCCGAACTACCACTATCAATAACTTCTTTACAACACTTATCGGATACTTTACATCTAGTCTTAAACAAATTTTGCCTCTGCAAGGGCTCTTCATCCTCTCTGGTTTGACACAAAGCTCTCATTATCATCAATAGTTCTCCATCTTTTGGTTTGTTAGCTGATTTGGCGGGGCTTTCTTCTATCAATGTTATTCTCCCGGTGTTCTCTGTCTTCTTTCATTCGAAAGAACGATTTCCTTCTCACCCACATTTAAATAAAGTTCCTCTACACACTCTCTTATCTTGTCTTATGTCATCTTTTCCAAAATTTTCATTTCAGTAACCATCAGGTTCTCTTCTGCGGTAGAAATTCTCATCATCCTTCCGATATGAATTACTATCTTTGCTTACTTCCTTGTCCTTGTTCTGATCTATATAGGTTCCTCTTCCTCTAGAATATCCTCTTCCTCCTTGAAATCTTCCTCCAGAAAACCTTCCACCCCTACCTCGTTGTCTTTTCTCATGTCTTTTATTCAAATTCTCTTCTTCTTTCAGGGCATATTTTTAAGCTTCTTCAATACTCTACAACTTGATCAAATTGAGTTTATCTTGTATAGACATCCGCAATCCATTCATATATCTCACCACTTGTTCAACCTCGTCATTGACATGTTCATATCTGATATTTAACTTGTAGAATGCTTCAGTATACTCCTTCACACTAGATTCCTTCTGCTTCAAGTTCCACAATTTTCGGAGCATATTTACTTTATAATCAGCTGGCATAAACTTTGATTTTAACTTGGCAACCATCTGCTCCCATGATTTGATCTTCTTTGTCTATCAACCTACAAATGCTCCCACAAAAGAGATGCATGACCTTTCAACTGGGTACATGCATATTTCACCTTTCTCTCCTCTGCAGTGTTCTCAAAATCAAAATACTTCTCCATCTTCGAGATCCAATCCATCAATTCATCTGAATCCAACTTACCATCATACTCCGGTGGGGTAAAATGAGGTTTAGTATTCGCCCTACTCAAAACCCTCAAGAACATTTCTTCTTCCGGATCGATTGTCAGTGGATTTGCTACTTGTTTTGTTGGTGCTTCTTCTTCTTCATCTTTGCTCACATCTTCAATAGGTCAACCTCTTCTCTGGGCTATCTCAATGGTTTCCAACCGGGATGCAATTCCTCTCAATATTTCCATCACAACAGGGTCTGTATTCCCACACGATCCACCATTCCTATTTCCTCTTTGCGCCATCTTCACACCAGTCCTCTGCAACTATAGGTCGGATCCACAATCTGCCACCCCACAAAAATTTTTTTAGGACAACACAATCTCTGGAATGAAATCTCACTCTGATACCATTTGGTGTAGTCACCGGTTAGGAGGGACCTCAAAGAGATCAATCCAGACTAGGCAGCAAGAGTAAACACAACATAAACAAGAAGATATGATGGAGGCAATGTAGAACTGAATGAATTAGATCATGAAAACTTATTACAGATAACCAATAACATCCGAGTTACAAGATTCAGCTCACTGGCTTGCTACATACATGCTCAATTTACAGAATTGGTCAACTTCGGACCTCTAATTATTAAGATGTGTCTTCTATGTTCTATCTGATGAATTATGATGCTAAATTACATTGATTTATATGTACTAGAGGGATCCGGATGGCCCAAGAGGGATCAAATGCTAAAGAACATGATCAAACGTGTAAAACACTAGGCCAACCTCTGCCAAAGAGATTCCTTCGAAAAATCCAAAGGATGAAGTGCAGATCAAAGGGAAGGTCAACCACATGCCAAGGAACATTGGGATCAATGAACTGGGGCTTTGCAAGATACATAAAGGATGCACAAGATTCACCAATAGCAAATAGGTCCAAGCGGTTCTGGTGCCAGAAAACTGTCTCAGAATCCAGAAGCGATAAATTGTCGAAAAATGATCCAAACACTCCGTAGTTTAGGAAAAAGGAAGATGATCATGTTCATAAGAAAATTCCATCTCCGCAAGATCTGGTGAGCAGATGCAAGAAAATTCATAAAGAAATGTCGAAATTGCAAAACTGAAAACAAACTGAAAAGAGATGTTTTTGGTTGATGCAAGATTGCCAAGAACCGAGGATGCTCCTGCATCACATTTATTCTATTTTCTATCTTTTGCAGAGGATTTTTTTCCCATATGGCTTTCTCCTTTTCTCTGGTTGTGAGAGATTGCATTTTTTGTACATGGGTACCTAATTAAGCCTTTGTTTTCAAGACCCATTCATGCTTGCATTCACACATTCATCATTATTTTAGATTCTCTGTAATTTAATCTCAAGAATGGGTGTTAAAGTAATTAGGACAATCACCTAATTAATTATCTAATTAGGTCCTTTATTACTTTATTCACTTAACCTAAACTTATGAATGTTTTTTTTTAAGTTTTATTGGATTGAGATTTATTTATCACATGTTGTCTCATTCATTATGATGCAGACACTTGTGAAACTCTCTTTTAATCTCTCTAGGGTTTGCATCTAGGGTTTTATCTATATTCTTTTATAAGCATTCGTTATATTCATTATAATCTCTTACATTTATTTATAGATTAATCTCAATATCATATTCCTCTTTGGATCAAATCTCTTTTAGGGTTGCATAACATTCATCAGGGCCTTTTCTCTTCAAATGTGATAGGTTTTTTGGTTGCAGATGATTTCTGGGAGTTGTGGGGTTAGCTATCAACTCCAACACTATTGTCTATATGAATAAAGCTTGAAGTTTTTTAAAAAAATGAAGTTTGTATGAACATCTAATATCATTATGATGAGTAAGAGCATCTTATGTCATTGTAAAATGGAAGTTATCGTATAATAGATTCTATAATGTGTATGATTATGGTTATAGGGAATCACATTAGAATCTTGATCAATATGATAATTATGATGCAGATTATAAATAATCTTTAATTAAATAATAGATTAAAATTGGAGTCCTTAAGTTGTGTGGTAAAATGTAAGAAAACATGTCTATAACAATATAGAATAAATTGGATATCCTTTTTTTGATTTTGAGTAGTTGTTATTTTGTCCTTTAGTGAGTTTCATATCCTCCATTTAAGTTGCACAACTGAGTTCATGAGAAAGTTCTTGAAGCTTCTAGAAATATGCTTGTAACTCCTAGACACATGTAATGAATGTTGGCATATGCGCACTCCAATGAGACATTGTAGGTGATTGAAGGTTTTTTCATTGATGGCAACCTTACAATGCTATTACACCAGCAAGGCATTACATCGGCACTAGCAAAATCAGACTCTACATCGGCACTCAGACCACCGGCACTAACAGAGAAAGGAAGCATACCGGCACAAAGGCCCAAAGGATTTTTGTTATATTATATTTTGTTTATTATTGTAAAATCTTTGTAAGCCGACTTGGCATCATTGTAAAATGACTCTTATATAAGAGAGATCATTGTAGAACATTTGTAAGTAAGATAGTGGAATATATTAGGCAAATAAGGCAGATCTATTATGTGAATTATAGGTTAAGGGTTTATGTAAGAAGTAGAGCAGAAACCGGTACTAGATCTGGCATTACAGATGCTATTTTGAAGAAATACAAGACACTGGATTTATATAATCCAATTTTGTAAGTTAGTGAGACTTCCCATTTTGTAATTGAGCAGTGAGCTCTAGGCAGTTGGCCTTCCTGCATGTGCAGGCCCCTCTTGTAGCAGTAATATTCTCTTATTGGCCAGTAAGTGAATATTGTGGGTCACAAATCCCACCGAGGTTTTTCCCACATCGGGTTTCCTCGTTAAATCCTCGTGTTACGATGTGCTTCTCATGTGGATGCTTTTAATTATGTTTATTGCATTATTTCTTGCATACCAGTACATTGTTATAATATGTTCTACATGTTTTAAGTTAAGAAATTCAATTCATCCTAACAATTGGTATCAGAGCTTGGTCCTCTATTTTCAGAAGCCGAACAACTTGAGGAAGATCTTGACACCGGTAGAGATGGAAAATCTAATGAAGCAACTAGAAGTAGCTCTCTCAGACTATGATGCAAAGAAATTGAAAAACAACAAACTAGAAGATGATCTAAAGGCAACCCAGGATATTATTCAAGCACTTCAAGAGAATCTTACTATTGCAAGAAACAAGAGAAGAGAACTTTGTGAAAAGATGCAAAATGAGAATGATGAAAAGGAATCACTTAATGATATGATAAACAAGCTGAAACAAGAGAACATGACAACAAAGAATGAGATGCAGGATATGACTATGAGATTCTGTAAGGAAATTGAAGATAGGAAGAAGAATGAAGAAGATTTGACCAGAAGACTAAGTGATGCAGCAAATGAGAACACAAGACTTAGCTATGAAAATGATTTGTTGAAGATAGATCTGATGCACACTTAGAATGACTCCAATGAACTGATGAGATAGAAAGAAGTCTTAGAAAGAGAGCTTGATACTGCAAATCAATATAAAGAGAAATTCAAGAAAAGCTCAGAGGAACTTGGTAACTTGTTGAAAAATCAAAAACCTAAAGGTGACACTCCTGGAATTGGCTTTGAAGTTGGTGAAAGCTCCGGTAATGCAAACACTCAGGATCATAGCAAACCGGTAAGGCAACCTAATGCTTATAAATTCAATGGAAAATGCTTTAACTGTAATAAGTATGGTCATAGAGCAAATGAATGTAGATCTAGAAATTATCAGAATATCAACACACCCACCGGTCAATGTTCAAAATGCAACAAAGTTGGTCATAACTCTAAAAATTGCAGAATGAATGTGAGATGTTATGTTTGTGGAAGATTGGGACATTTATCTAATCAATGCAGAACATAAACCGGCATAGGTTATGGGAAAGCTATTCAGAAAAATAATGTGACTTGTTATGCATGTAACAAGATTGGGCATGTTGCAAAATTCTGTAGAGGTAAAGGATCACCGACAGACAACAAAGGTTCTATCTTGAAAGGAAAAGAAAAAGTTGAAGAGGTTAAGCAAGAATTCTCAAAACAATGGATTAGAAAGTTAGACCTAAATATAGTTGGGAATACTCCTCCACCGGTAGAACCAATCAACACTCCACCAGCAGGACAGAGTAGTGCTTCATCGGCAGGACAGAGTAATACTCCACCGGCAGGAAGTTCTTCATCAAATTGAAGAAAATTTTCTTGAGGGTTTAGCAATCAATGAGACATATGCTATAATTCCCTCGGTTAATGGTGAGAAGTTGGAAATTACTTCTATACCGGCAGACAATGTTAAGTGACTACTTAATCGACATACATTAAATGTGGTAGTTGGCAGTTCGACATTATAAATTAATGTTTTTGGCTCCATTTCACTTCACCGAGCATTCAAACATTCGAAGAGCGCAAAATCTCCAAAGCTAAGGCATTTTGAGCAAAGAGGCAAAGCACTTCAGAAATCAATCCATCCAAAGGCAGAAAAAGGTATTTATCATGGCATCCTCCTCTACACCTGAATTCATAGCAAACCCTACAGTAGTCGAGGTTATAAAATGCCCTAGGCTCGTATTTCAACTAGTTCCCGAGGTAGCTAAGAAAGATGACAATGTAGGTGCTTTTTCCCAAATTCCAAAGGGAGTTGTTTTTGTAGAAGATCCCAGAATATACATCCATTGCAACATAGAGAAATTAGGAGATGAAGAAATTAAAATCATGTATAAGACTGTTATATGTGACAATTCTGGAAATATAAAACCTGAACATAAAGTTGTTGAAACCCTAGAATTCACTGAAATCCTCTACATTCCTGAGTTTCCCAAGGAAGTGATTAGGATAGTTTTAAGCAGGGTACATGATTCATTCTTTTGGCTTGATTCGGTTGACAAAATTACAAAGGAAGCTGTGAAAGCAGTAACAGGGTTACCTTCCACCGGTAACAGACCATACAAGACTAAGAAGGTCTCCAATGACCTAGTAATGAACTTAACTGGTGCAACATCAGACAGAAGGTCTCTGAGGGTTAATGATGTGACCGATATAAATGTGAGATTTGTTAGCATAATTTTAGGGTACAAAGCAACTCATGCAAACAGACTTAACTTAGTTTCCAGTTTATGCATTAAGAGTGCTGATGACATGGTTAAAGACAATGTAAAAATTGATGTATGTGAATGGTTAAAAGATGAGTTGATTGATAACTTAGGCAAAATCAAGAAGGATAAGAAAGGAACTTTTAGATTTGGAAATCTACTTGTATGCTTGATGCTACACATAACTAAATAGGTTCCCGGTATTGGCCATAAGAACCTTGGATTTGATATACCGGTAGGAAAACAGTTAACAGACCTATTCAACAATATGGGTGAAAACAAAGAAAAGAATATTCATGATTATTTTCAAGCACTAAAGGTTAGGATGAACAAAAGGATTAGGCTATCATAGGAAATTGTTAACAAATACAAGGATGATATATGTTTTGTAATCAAATTGGATGAGATCTGGATGGAAGTAGTCATCCCTAGAACAATTTGGGTAACAGAGATGGGTTATGAAACCGATGATCATATCATTGAGACTTATGCTAAAGCACTTCTGGAAGCACCAAATGAACCCAAGGAAGAAGTATTTGGTAGTGCTGAGACCATAGAAAGTCAAATTCAATCTAAGAAGAGAGTGAAAAAGGTTGAAGCAGTTGTGAGAAGAGGTTCTAGACAGGCTAAGGCTATTAAAGAAGATGTACTGAAACAAACTGGTATCACTGAGGATGAGTTAGGAACTCTACAACCTGAGACTCACCTATCACCGATAGCTACTTCTTCGGAGAGTGACATGCCTGCAATTTTCAAAAGAGTTGTAAGGAAAGGGGATCCTTCACCGACATCCACACCCTCACCTAGAAGGACTAGACAAAAACAACAGGCAGTGAGGTCTCTAGTTAGAAAGACAACACCAAAGAAAAAGTTGACACCAAAGAAGAAGAAGACTAAACAAAACATGGCCCCTCTTGACAAATTGCTAAATGAAATCACAGAGGAAGGGAAAATCAAGAACATAGGAAAGGTCTATGATACACTATTAGCAGATGAAAAACAACAAGTTGAAAACAGTGTCATTTTACACCTAGATATCTATAAGAAGTTTCTGATGGAAGTTGTAGATGAACTACTAGGTGAATTGTTCAAAAGACTGGAAGTAAGAAGACAAGCTGTTGTAGAGCTTGATAAGAAAATCAAAATTGAAAAGTTACTTGTTGTTTACCCAGTAAATTCACCTAAGGAGATAGATGACTTAATTGCACAAGCCAACCGATCAGTATTCTCTACTACACACCGGCATATTGCATTAATGGTTGGAAGAGTGAATGAAGTAACAGAGGAAACAAAAAATGCATGGGACATATTCCTTGTTGAGAAAGAAAAACAGGAAGAGTACAGGAACCCCGAACCATTAAAGGTATACCAGAAGGAGAAGGACAAAGGAAAAGGAAAGGTTGGTGGACCTTCGAGCATCAAAGTAAAAGACAACTTACTCCCACTACCTCCAATTACATCACTGGTAACAACTACTGAAGATCAACCGACAGATGAGAGTATGGACATAAAGGATACTAATCCTAACCCTGAGGTACTATACACAGTTGATGTTGATACACAAAAGGTCAACATTATGATAGAAAAAGATACAACCGACGAGACAGATATGGCTAGTGAGCCACCGACATCTGACAGCATTGACAATACTGAAAGAAAAGTTGAAGTTGATAAAACAGAGCAAAAAATAGAGAGACAAGCAGAGCAACAGGCTCCGGAACAGCAACAGGTTCATGTGGAAACAGTGCCACCGGCAACAAGAGAATATCAAAAACCATTTCTTAAGGAAATGGAAACACAGACTGACCTACCAGAGGTCACTACAAGCTTGGTTACTTCCTGGACCGGCGGAATTCAGAATGTTGGTTCCTCCTCAGCAGGCTACAAATCAACAAATTTAACTGAAGTACTTTTGGACTCCATCAAAAGGATAATAGATTGTAGTTCACAAGCTTATAAAGCTATAGATGACACAATCCCAATTTTGAAGATGATAGCTCCTAACTGTAACATGGACAATAAGGATTCTTTAAGACAACTTGACACTTTGTGTAAATACATCACTGAGAAAATAGTGATTGTTGAGCAAATAAAGGAAGAAACATTGAAGGGCAAGTTAGAAATTGAAAAGCAAAAATTCTTTGAAGATCAGATAAAGAAGTGTACTAGGGAATTTGACACACTTCTACCAGAACTATGTAACATATTGAAGGAATTTAAAACTCTGTACAAAGATACTTGCAAGACAAACTTTTTGACAGTAGACATAGATAAGAAAATGAGCAAGGTACAAGAAGAAATCAATAAACTTGCTGATAATTTTGTTAACTCACCTGATACATTATCAGTTTTTGAACAAAGGATAACAAGTTTTGAGGAAGAGTTATTTAAGTTAGAAAGAGAAAGGGAGAGAATAGTAAATAAGGCAAAGAATTTGAGACTAAAACTGAGTCCAAGATTGGACTATCTAGCATCATTACGGAAGGAAATATCTGAGGCACTGGTATAGGGACAAAGAACACCGACAGAGCATATGCAGCAACTCACTGGTACAGTTCAAAGAATAGGGACATCAATAAAGGACAACAAGAAGTTTATGGAAAGTATAAACTTGATTTTGGCAGATCTTTTTCAAATTGTAACCACACAGTTACAAGGTTGAGACTACAACTCTACTGACACCTTGACAACCTTTGTCATTGATGCCAAAGGGGGAGTAGTAGTATGAGAAAATAACCAGCAAAAGACTTATCTGCTCAGGGGGAGTTCTTATATTTTTGGTAACATATTTTTGGAAACATTTTTGGATTACAAGTTTTGGATACACTTTTGAATTTTCTCATGAGTGTTGCCATCAATGCCAAAGGGGGAGATTGTTGGCATATGCACACTCCAATGAGACATTGCAGGTGATTGAAGGTTTTGTCATTGATGGCAACCTTACAATCCTATTACACCATCAAGGCATTACATTGGCACTAGCAAGATCAGACTCTACACCAGCACTCAGACCACCGACACCGACAGAGAAAGGAAGCATACCGACACAGAGGCCGAAAAGATTTTTGTTATATTATATTTTGTTTATTATTGTAAAATCTTTGTAAGTCGACTTGGCATCATTGTAAAATGACTCTTATATAAGAGAGATCATTGTAGAACATTTGTAAGTAAGATAGTGGAATATATTAGGCAAATATGGCAGACCTATTATGCGAATTATAGGTTAAGGGTTTATGTAAGAAGTAGAGCAGAAACCGGTACTGGATCTGGCATTACAAATGCTATTTTGAAGCAGTACAAGACACTGGATTTATATAATCCAATTTTGTAAGTCAGTGGGACTTCCCATTTTGTAATTGAGCAATGAGCTCTAGGCAGTTGGCCTTCCTGCATGTGCAGGCCCCTCTTGTAGCGGTAATATTCTCTTATTGGCCAGTAAGTGAATATTGTGGGTCACAAATCCCACCGAGGTTTTTTCCACACCGGGTTTCCTCGTTAAATTCTTGTGTTATGGTGTGCTTTTCATGTGGATGCTTTTAATTCTGTTTATTGCATTATTTCTTGCATACCGGTACACTATTATAATATGTTCTACATGTTTTAAGTTAAGAAATTCAATTCACCTGTTAGCTGATTCACCCCCCTCCCCCCCCTCTCAGTATCTGTGGGAATCCTAACAATGAAGTCCCTTTTGTATATTGACCGCTTAGCTCATTGTTTGAGTTGAATTCTATTAGAAACGATTTACAGCTTCTTGGGTTATATTTTCATGTGCATTTCAAGACCTTGAGATAGTTTATTGTATGATTAGCTTTGACATACCATTATGGTACTAGAACAACTCCAATTTCACATGCCGATGATACATCGATAAAGGTACATGTCCCTCAATATTGTAATAGAACCTTTTTTGCTAATGATACAATTAGTTTGTGCTTTGGAGTGTGGATTTTTTTCCTAAACGTGTTTTCCCCATATAAATCATCTTATTATGGTTTATTACTTGTTGTGTATATTTTATATAGCTATAAGTGTTTTTGCATATACTTCCCTTTCTTAGGCTATTTTAGCACAGCTATTACTTGCCTCTACTTCCTTTCAACTTTAATTCAATTTATATTTCTTTGGTCAACTACCTCTTCTCCAACCCTAGTTCTCATAATGTTTTGAGAATGAAAAAATTGTGTCCAATGTGAAGTAATTGACTTCATTTGCCTTCTTAAGGTCTAAAAGGATATTAAAATCTATTACCCTAATTTGTAGCACTAGTAGTAGTAAACATATTGTGATGGGAGTTCCTTCCATTAGGTATTCTTATTTTACTTTATAATAATGATGTCTCTAAGTTACAATTGATCATGTTTAAGTACAATTGTAAGTTTTAGTTGGAACTAAGTTAGTTAATGTTCACTCTTTTGTTTATTGCCTAAAAATTCTTTCATGTGAACTCTAAGTTGCATGCATACTTTTAATATAATATTATGTCTAATGGTTGTCTACTTTTAAAATGAATTAGACTATGCAAGGAAATTGCATGACATGCTATACCCAACTATAGAAATATTACAAAAGTATAACACGGTTTCCCTCTTACAATTGTTAATATTTACAACCTTGTATCTACAAAGGAAATATCATTTATTAGATGGATTGACTTTTAAAATTTTGGAGTGTTCTCACTTGTAATTTGAGGTAGTTCATTAGAATCTATTGACTTTGCTTATTGTTTTATTTTGAGGTCTAAAAAGTTAGGATATGTGTGACTAACCTTTCATTTTGTTTCAATTTTTCTCTTATTACTTGTGATGGATATATGATAATTCTTTAAACGAGTTTTATATGTCTCTATATATGAAACTTGATAATAAAGAATTGACATGGATACACAAAGATAAACTAGATCTAGTACCATCTATCTAGCATTCATGATGCAACTATAAGTACATGGACAAGGCATGTATTGTTACTTAAATTTATTGCTATCAAATTATTAATTTGTCAACACAAAATGTTAACCATTTATCTCGAAGTAATGTCCAATCAAATAACTTAACTCAACTAACTATATATGTATATATAGACATAATATTATAATAATAGGGCTCTAAACTCAACATGTATACTGTATTTATTAGTACTTGCCGTTAGGCTAGTACTATTGCACTATGTATTTTTTGTTTTGATCTATGTTTTTTAATTTTTATAAAGTTAAGATGCACGTTTTTTAAGTTTCTAAATTATAAAAAATTATTTTTCTCCAATCTAATTGGTTTGGAAAATTTACATCTTATTAGCGGCTTTTCGGGATCCACTATTTGAATGAATTTTTTTAGGCAATTTTTTAGGTACGTTAAAATAAACAAATTCTAAATTTTTTTAAAATAATATATTAAATTTAAAGGATTTAAATTTGATCAATCTTTTTAAAAATCACTATATAATATACACAACATTAAAAATATAAAAGTTAGATTGGGGGTAATCCTTATGTAATTTAGTAATATAATTTTCTTAAATATAATGAAAATAATTTAATTGAATATTATATAATAATAATATAATACTAGAAAAAAATAATATAATAATTAAAATGCATAATATAATAATAAAACATTTAAGTTTAATTTTAATTGAGTTTTAACTTCTTATCTTTTTTTTCAATTGTAAATGTCATGATAGTCTTAATGTTTATCCAAAAAAAATTGACATTAACCCTAATCTAACTTTAAATCCAACCCTATCTTTAATTCAACCATAACATAACAAAACCTAACCTAATGATAATTTTAAAAGTAATCATAACTTAACACCAATCCTAATGGTAATTGAATCATAAACTTAACTATTAATACATCATATTAATATTGGGTATATTATTATTATATTATATATTTTATTAATATTATATTTATATTTTTTTGCACCGAATATTATATTTATATTATATTACTGACATATTAATATATAAATTCTTATTATAACTAGATATAATAACATAATGTAATATAAAATTCTATATAATTACTATATATATATATATATATTTATGAATATATATACTAATTACCAATAATCATAATTTAGGAACCAAACTTTTACCTAGGTACCTTTTTTTAGGACACTTTTCAATTTGTTTTCCATTATTTGTGGGTTAATCCAATAACATGGCACAAAATTAGATTTCATTTTTGTCTTACCTTGTTAAATATTTTAATGGTTAAATGTTTGTGGATTTAATTTTTAAAATTATGATTCAAATTAAGTTGAAATATTTAAAATTTAATATAGAATTAGAATTATATATATTATTGTAATTTCATAATTATATAATTTTAAAATTAGAACATAGTAATTATTATTTTAAAATTAAAAATAATTATACAATATAAATATTTTCATCAATTATATTATAATTATGATGTTAATTAATAATTATTTTAAATATTTAAATTAGATCATTATTAATTAAGACTAAGATTATAATTAATAATTTTAAGGTTATAATTAAAATAAATGATTATAACTTAATATAATTATTAATTGTATTATAGCTCTAATCTTAATTATTATTAATTATTATAATTCTAAAATCAATATAGTTAAGGTTAGAGTTAGGCTTAGACTTAGATTAAGGACTATGGATAGAAGTTAAGGAAAAATCAAATTAGGATTTTATTTAATGTTAAAATTAGGGGTTATATTTAATGTTAAATTTAGGTTAAGAATTAGGGCTATAGTGAAAATTAATGTTTTTTTTAAAATTAGGGTTGTGGTTACAACTAGAATTTGAATTAGGCTAGACTTAAGATTAAAATTAATGTTAGGGTTACTCAGATCAAGGGTTAAGATTAGGATAAGGATTAAAATTAGATCAAGAGTTAAGATTAGATTGATGGTTATTGTTAAATTTAGAATTAAATTTATAAAGACTATTGTATTCTATAATTATATAATTTTAGATTTAGAACATATTAATTGTTATTTTAAAAATTAGAATAATTATGCAATAACTATAAACATTTAATCAATAAAACACCTTCAACTTTGAATTTCAATTGTTCAATATGCACTACTAAAAAGTAAATAAGAATTTAATATCATTTTTATATAAATTCGTTTCAACGTGCCATTTACAATTAATATAGGGAGGGGGAGTTTAACTTTTAAACTTTGGCATATTATTTAACGATACAAATTTTTACGTAAGAAAATACGTTAAGTAAAGTCGTTGTAGCATAGTGGTGAGTATTCTTGCCTGTCACGCGGGTGACCCGGGTTCGATCCCCAGCAACGGCGTCTCTCAATATCATTAGCATAAATGATTAACTGTAGATGCTTTTCTCACTATTAGCTTTGAATTTAAAATCTCTAAAAATTAATATTTATTTCCATAATTTTGGGAATTTTTTAAATTTAGAAATTGCACAACACCCATGAGTTGAAGTAGTACTCAATGGGTAATCACCATTATAATTAATTATTATTTTATAATTTATTTTCATATTATATTTTAAAAAGTATTATTATATGATTTAAATTTTTCATTTCAATTTTGAAATTAATTACTATTGGTTCGTCTTAATGATGTTGGATCTTTATACTTTACAAGAATTAATTCATACGGGCTCTTTCAACTAAGTATTTTAATCAAGAGATCAACAAACAATTTATGGTTAAATCCATTTTGAGATTAATGACTAATTTGTAAATGAAATCAAGATGTTCTATACTCATCAAAGTATCAACTCTCTTATGATGCAATCTACCTAGGTGCAATTAATTCATTAGAATTTACATGAGTAGGAGTAGTACTCGGATGGGTGATTACCAAGAATACAATGAGTGACTCGAAAACTACAGAATTAAATCTTGATACCACTATCATAATTAAATATTATTTTATAATTAATTTTTGTAATATATTTTAAAAAGAATTATTATATGATTGAAATTAATTACTATTGGTTCATCTTAACGATGTTGGATCTTTATACTTTACAAGAATTAATTCATGGAGGCTCTTTCAACTAAGTATTCTAATAAAGAGATCAATAAACAATTTATGGTTAAATCCATTTTGAGATTAATGACTAATTTGGAAATGAAAGTAAGATGTTCTATATTCATCAAAGTATCAACTCTCTTGTGATGCAATCTACCTAGGTGCAATTGATTCATTAGAATTTACACGAGTTGGAGTAGTACTCGGATGGTAGAAGAATTAATTCATGGAGGCTCTTTCAACTAAGTATTCTAATAAAGAGATCAAAAAACAATTTATGGTTAAATCCATTTTGAGATTAATGACTAATTTGGAAATGAAAGTAAGATGTTCTATATTCATCAAAGTA
The DNA here is from genome assembly GCF_030272615.1 of Cryptomeria japonica. NCBI lineage: Eukaryota > Viridiplantae > Streptophyta > Pinopsida > Cupressales > Cupressaceae > Cryptomeria > Cryptomeria japonica. The sequence goes on along the minus strand of NC_081406.1, from coordinate 169,948,018 downwards.
TCAACTCTCTTATGATGCAATCTACCTAGGTGCAATTGATTCATTAGAATTTACACGAGTTGGAGTAGTACTTGGATGGGTGATCACCACGCAATTAAATCTTGATAGCAATAGGATAATTAATTATTATTTTATAATTAATTTTTGTATTATATTTTAAAAAGTATTATTACATAATCGAAATTTTTCACTTAAATTTTGAAATTAATTGATGTATTGATGTTTGCAGTTTATATCAACTCTATGTACTGCTGGTTGTTGTTTATAACAGCCCTGATTACTGGTTTATTTTTGTAAGTCTTTGTTGTTTGTAGTTTATTTCAGCTCTATGTACTGCTGGTTGTTGTTTATAACAACCCTGATTTCAGTTTGCTAGGTTTTTTTTTCTATATCATTTCTCTTTGACAATCCCATGACCGTCTTCTTTTTGTAATTCTTTTGCATACTTTCAATACAAAAGAAAATTACTATTGGTTCATCTTAATGATGTTGGATCTTTACACTTCACAAGAATTAATTCATGGAGGCTCTTTCAACTAAGTATTCTAATCAAGAGACCAATAAACAATTAATGATTAAATCCATTATGATATTAATGACTAATTTGTAATTGAAAGCAAGATGTTCTATACTCGTCGAAGATCAACTCTCTTATGATGCAATCTACCTAGGTGCAATTGATTCATTAGAATTTACTATAAGGCCATTTTAAGAAGATTCAACTTAAGTGTTAGAAGAACACACATCAAGCAATTTTGTGTGTATAAATAACAATTTTTTTTCCATTGATATAAGTTTTTTTTATACATCATAATGGTGTATTAGATTGTATTAGTTGTGTTAGGGTTAAAACAAGTCTCTCTAATATGACGATCCTGTAAATAGGAAAAAGGTATAAATTTGTTATAGATCTAACACAATCCAACAAATACCTAGCAATGATGTGTTCTCAGGTTGTAAGCATGATCAAACTATAAGAGGTGCCACTAGATGATGAGAAAGAGCTATAGGGACTAAAGTGTTGTTATGCCATAAGCAAGGGCTATTGATGAAAAATAACATAGAAGAAAGAAATAAATAATAAGTAATAATATGCTATCTAATACATGAAGGGAAACAAATATGTGATAAATGAAACTACAAAATATAAGAGAGTGGGGCTAAAATACTTATCTTTGGTTGACTTATTGGTGCATTAATATCTCTCTTAGGTTGAGACACTTTGTGAGAGGTGATTGTAAGTGAAGTCAAGATAAATAGAATAAGACCTAAGTAGATCATAATTGGGTACTCCAAATGCTTTCCATACCTTGCTAGCATAACTCTAATTCTTGAAATCTTCAAGATCTTTTTATACTTATTTTCTCCTATATAATATCCTTCAACCTTTACTTTGTAGAGTCAACAATGGACTTAAGCCTCTAGGATCACTTCCAAAACCAAAATATGTCTTTCACAAGAGAACAACTAGAGAAAAATATGGCTTGATTAGGGGCACAATGGATTGGATTAGATAGTAGACTTACTACATCACACAATGTGCATATGATGCCTTGCTTATATAAGCAATGTTGAGAGGTAATATTAGAAAAGATCATGACAAGCTCCTTAATTCTATACAATGAGACAATTAAATATAAGATAAGATTAGAAGACAACTAGGACCTTCTAAAAATATGCCTAGGTCCCTAAGTAAACTTAGCATGTGAACATGAGTGAAAAGGTCCTCACTAATATCTAGTTAGATAATGTGTGTTGTTCACACTAAAGAGGAAAATCAAATAAGAAAAACTCGCTTTCACACCAAAACCCCTCCCTATGCAATTTAGAGAGAATATAGGCAATTGAAAATAATGAAAAATATGATGATGATTATTGGTCTTCGTTAGTAAGTCATGTTAGGTACCCATTTACAATGCAATCTCTCACAAATGGAGAAAAGGAGAAAATATAGTGGGAGAAAAATCCTCTCCAAAAGAGAGAAAAGATACAAACAAACATGAACAAGTGATGGTTGGAGAACTCAAGACCCCAAAGATGAGATCTATCACAAGTAGGCAACTAGTTATTCCTCCATAGGAAGGAAATAGAGAGACTATGTAGGCCCCCCATATTATGTAATATCCTAAGGAAATGGTAAATGATTGAAGACAAAACATGATCCATTTCCTAAAAATAACTTGTCTTACTTTGGGAAGGAGATAGACCAAGTAAAAATGTAGGAATACTTCCCATTCCAGATATGAATTGGTAGGAAGAATAATCCAAATTTATGATGAATGTGTATCTAAAATATGCTCATGTGTCATCATATCCTTGATAGATGATGATGCCACAATCAAAGGTGAAAATGAAAAACCAAGATCGAGTGCTAACTCATGTTGAACAAGATTTAATGACAAAGATGGTTGGATAATAGATATGATGGTGTTGTCATCAAAGGAGAGAGATAACCCCTCAAAATTTCCCTCTAAACTTATAGTGTGAGACTCCACAAACAAGTTTGAAACGACTATCAAGTAACTACCCCACAAAGATGTATCTTAAAGATAATGAAATATGAGGTGCAAAGTGTTGAAAACAAGGTGAAGAAAGGTTGTAATATTAACTTCTTTGTGTTATTGCAAATATAAAAATTAGATTACCACATCATATTTAAGAAAGTGATTGCAACATTCTATGAGAGTTGAGAAACACAACACCACAGGAGCCCAAATGATCTCTGCAAGTTGAATAACCTGTTACAAGGGGAAGCAAGGAAGCAAATAACAGATAAAACAAATACACAGAAAATATGCTCAAAAGAATGAGAGCTCAATATTCACCAAATGTGTAAAATGATTATCCTTACAATACAATGAAAAGAATAACCTCTAATAGGTCAAGAAACCCTAAAAAGGAAAACCTAGGCTTGCACATAATAATTAATAAAAGAATTAATTATTATGCACCTAAAGTTAGCTTAAGTGTAAAAGAGATAAAGGGAACTTAAATAATTAAACAAATATTGTTTAATTAATCAAGTTAATACCTGAATACTCTAACACCCCCCCTTAAGCTAGACTTAGGGAGAAGCTAAAACCTAGAACTGCTACTGAAAGCAAGAAAGATGGGTCCCGACAACAAGGCCTGATTAGGTACCCAAATACAACCAAATCTCTATGAACTGAAGAAATAGAGAAAACCATGTGGGAAGAAAACTCTACTCCAAGTAGAGATGGAAAAGGCAAGAAGAAGGACTAAAAAAAGACTCCAAACAAGAATGTTCCAAAAAGATAGGAACAAGAGAAGATTAGAAGAATCACTGAAGCATGAAGAACCTGCAAACACTGTCAAAGAATAACTATTGATCTGAAGAACCTCCACTGAAATAGAACATGACCAGGTAGAGAAGACTGTAATCTATATGAGTGCCCTCAAATGACACTACTCGAATCAGAAGGCAAACAAAGGCAAACAACTGAACTCGAAGATACAGATGGCATAAGAAACCAAAGCCTGAAGAGATGATCAATCGAACCAAGGAATAATTAGAACCAATAGGAAAAACCTCTCCATAATGCTGAAGAGAGAGGGAGAGGTACACTAAAAAGAACGGCCAACAAGAACTGCATGACAAAGAACCAGGAACATCGAAGGCGCAGAGACAATACATAGTGTCGTGGAAGGAACACTCACTTGACACACAACATGAGGTGAATGTCATGGAAGGAACACTCATTGGACAAAGGTATATGGCAAACAAGGCAAACATCAACCCCCTCATGGTACTTTATAAGTAGTGAATGTACAATAAGGCACAAGATGTTCAAGATCCCAAGTAAACAATGCATGATGGCACTTTATCTTAGTGTGTTTGCATAAAAGAAGCTACAATGACAAGAATACTATAAATAAAAAGGAGAACCAAAATAGAGACATCCTACTCAGAGAAGAGATCCCAGGACCTAAAACAACCAAGATATCCACAAAGTGCTGAAAAAGCAAAAAAATGAAGAAAACATTCCTGGAGAAGAATATAGAAAGAAAACTCATATGGCTGGAAAGTACATAGGACAAGCTTTCCAACGATATAAAGTTTTCAAAAAATGGAGTTCGGATGCTCATTCTATGGCTCCCGGAGTGCAAAACAGAGACCCCACTTTGACTGGAAAAAACATAGTCAAACAGAAAAGTTGGAAAAAAAATTCCAGCATCACAAGGTCTAGCTCGGAACTAGCTTTTCGATGCCTATTTGTTTTCAAAAAAATGACGCTATATGCTCAAGATATGGCCAAAAAACAAACCCCCCCTTAAAAAGACAAGAGGGAGGAGGTCCGGTGGTAGGAGCCTGGCGATGGTGGCTAGTGGGCAGCACTCTGGCGGCTGGCGTAGGGAGAGGCCGGGCGGCGGGTGCAGGGAATGCGGCAACTGAGCGAAGGGTTTCCGGTAGGTGACGGGGCTGTCGCCGGCGGCGCGGGATGCTGTGGCGGTCGGCGGGGAGCTACGACAGCGGGAGCTAGGGAGCGGTGGTTGGGGTGTTGCAGTGGGAGAAGGGCTGCAGGTGGGGGTCGGGGAGGATCTGCAGCAGCGGGGTCGACGGCGGTGGGGCCCGGGCCCGCACTGATAGCGGTAACGCTCCTGCAGGATGGCAGGGGGCCCCACGGTACCCTGCGTACCGTGGGGAAACCCCCCAAAACAATTTTTATTTTATTTTTCTAAAAAAAACATTTTATTTTTCTCACCCTTTCGAATAAATTTTTTGTTTTTTGATTTTTTTGATTTTTTTTTTTTCAAAAAATCAAAAAATTGGCCTGCATGTCAGAAAAAGGCAAAAAAATAACTTTTTTCTCTAACTATGTGCTAGGGCCGTACGACCTGGTATTGGAGAAAAAATACTCCTAGAGGCTCAAGAGAAAAAAATGGTCAAGTTTTATATGACTATAGGGTTTTGGGGCCTTCTGAGCACAATGCTGAGGTCCGTTTAGGCCCAAAGTGCTCAGAAAAAATGCCTATCTCTAAGTACATAAAAAAACTTCCTAAAACCCCAAATCTGCTTCCAATGCAAAAATTCTCAAAACAAGAACAAATAGTTGCAAATTTGAAGCTCTGATACCATGTGAGAGTTGAGAAACACAACACCACAGGAGTCCAAATGATCTCTGCAAGCTGAATAACATGTTACAAGGAGAAGCAAGGAAGCAAATAACAGATAAAACAAATACACAAAAAATATGCTCAAAAGAATGAGAGCTCAATATTCACCAAATGTGTAAAATGATAATCCTTACAATACAATGAAAAGAATAACCTCTAATAGGTCAAGACACCCTAAAAAGGAAAACCTAGGCTTGCACATAATAATTAATTATTATGCACCTAAAGTTAGCTTAAGTGTAAAAGAGATAAAGAGAACTTAAATAATTAAACAAATATTATTTAATTAATCAAGTAAATACCCGAATACTCTAACACATTCAACATCAATATAATTCCACAATTAAATGCGACATTCGATTTAAAGGGAGAAACCCTTTCCACATGAGAAAGAGGACAATTATATTATTCATTTTCAAAAGAGTGATCTCTACAATAATATAGTTCACTTTACTTCTATAATCAAACCCTACAACACTTGAATACTTACAAAAGAATCATACAAAACTATTGTTCCATGGATCTAATTTATAGCAAACTAAGGGAGAGAAAATCACAGTGGCAACATGCAAAAATAGACAAAAAACCATTACAAAAACCCACTCCTAAGATAATGGACGACCAAGAGATATGAAAAAATATTAATTTCCTTCAAATGTCTCCAACATGGGCACCTAACTAATAGCCACTCAAATCTTTAGCTTCCTAGATGTTGTGGAACTAATGGCCTTTCACCTTCCAATCTTGGGCACCCAAAGCGTGATTTTTCAAATCCCCAAAAGTGGACACTTAGGAAGGAATCTTATCTATTTTTCCTTATGCCCATCAATAATACATGTTCACCTCTTGAAAATGCAATTAAAATTTTACATATAATACATACATATATATATATATATATATATATATATATATATATATATATATATATATATATATATATATATATATATATATATATATATATATATATATATATATATATATATATATATATATATTTATATATATATATATATAATTTATTTTACTCGCATGTCCTAGTAGGAAACACTTTTCAAGGAACATAGAGACACATAAATGACATAGGATTACAAGGTTAATGCCATGCCTTATCCTAACACAAAGAATCATTTGAAGATGTTGGTGAAGCATCTCTAAACTTTGATATAGCAACATGATGGATTTTCATGGTGAAAATGAATGTTGGGATCCATAATCAATGACTTTGCACAAGGACTATCTTTGTAGGTGAATAAATAAAAGCTTGAGATTTGAATGTAGCATTAAGTGATGGAGGATATGTGCAATAAATAAAGACTTGAATGAAATTATGTGAGATATGAGAACATAATTAATTCCCATGTTTATTTGTTCCATAATACGTTTATCAAAAAAATTTATACTTGATTTTCTCCTCAAATGAGAAGATCTCCAAAAATTATAAAGACAAAAACAAACAAAAACTCCCAAATATATGTACAAGGTAAATGAAGTGATTTGATCAAAGAAATACCTTTCCAAGCGTCAACATGTCCATGTGATTCTCCAAAATGCAAATGTGGGAAAAATTAAGCAAAATGTAATTGGGGATGAATCTAGAAAAAAGTGCATGTATGTCTTGATAAAGCTCCTTAATACCTTTACAATACTACAAAAAGTAGATACTACGAACAAATTTTGTGAGCTCAAGAGCAAAAAATGAAGATCTAACTTTAAACAAAAATTAGTTGTGTATGTAGAAAAATCATAAAAAATGGCCTCCATCACTATAAAATGCTTGTAACTAGCTTTTTGTCCATATCTCATTTTAAAAATTTACATACCTTGTGGAAAAGTTATGGTGATTTTCTCAATCTTGATAAAGTTGCCAAAAATGGAAAGAAAAAATGGTGCTAGGAACCAAGCACCTTAGCACGCCTAGGTGCTAGCATGCAAATGGTACCAAGCTCTTTAAAAAAATTAATTTAAAAAGGTGAATTTGAAAAAAATTCACACCAATGGTTGTGACAAATAACACGAAGAGGGTACAATATGCAGGGATGATGCATACCAAGATTTTATAGAGAATGTTCATCGAGTATATGTTAGATTGTTTTGATGTCTGAATATTCCAACTAGTGATTATGACTATAAGATTGAATATGAATCTGTATGACTATACAAAATTTGTACAATTCTATATCCACATTCTTATGAAGCTTTCTCAAACACTAAAAAATTATTCAAATTTTCTCTCTTTTAAACATAGTGCCATGTATGAAAATAGCCAAGGTTTTTGAGTATTTTGGAGTTAATGGTGAGGTCTATTTTGTCCCAAAATACACCCAGAAAAATATCCTACCTAATTATCTCATACATCTAAGAAGGGTTTTTAGATCTAAATATTTGATATATGTAGCGTCGTAAATTGTCATCGGGCTACACCTCATGTTTGTGCCCCTACTTTAGCGGGTCTCCTCCTCATCTCCTATTTGGGTCCGCTTAGTGCCTTAAATCCAGTTTGTATGCCATAAACACCTACCAAATGACTCTCTAGAGGGGTATCCTCCTCTCTGGGCCTAAATTTTGGTCCCTGATTGAGGAGGACCATGGCGCTAGTGCCCTAGTCCTATAACTAGAGTGCCCAGTGCCCTGGTCCCTTTTAATGAGGTCCAATTTTCAAGAGAAGGATGGCACCTATCTCTCCAACGGGAAATGAAATTGGTGACTCTATATGACCATTGGAGGTTGGCCTAATTGGTAAATTGACCTAGGATCCCCTATAAAAAAGCATTTGATCAACCTAATTTCATCCTAAGTAACTAAGTCTCAATATCCAAGCAATCAAGCATTCATCATTTCAAGGCTACATACTCTTCATTCAACCATTGTGGAGAAAAAATACATCATTCATATGCAAGCATGTGTGTGTGATTAGGGTTTTTCCATGTTCATGTTGTTTCATACAACATATGTGATTACATTCAAGAAGAAAAACATCATTATCAGTCATTGCAAATCTAAGGTATATCTTTCCATTATTTATTTTAGTATTCGTAATATTTCATTCAAGGTTAATTCCTAAACCGGGATTTGACTTAGGCAAACCCCTATTCCCAAACCATTTGCCCTTTTTTGTGTGTAGGAAGCAGGTACAAAGCTACGATCTTCAAGATTAGCTTTATTTATAGTGACGAACAAGTTCCCCTTTGGATGGCAAAAAGAGTGGAGGACCAGTGCGATAGACATACCAATCTCGACATTTCAGGATCTCCTTCTAGGAATATATCTAAATATTCTTACATTGTTCAGATCTAGTTTTATGGCTCAATTGGACGATTGTAGCTCACCATTCATGCATAATTACTTCAATTTCGATACATTTACCCTAATTTCAACATTTTACAATTCAACTTAAAAGAGGGCAATCAATTCAAATACAATAAACCTAACAAGGACTCTTAGCCCTATCCTTTCTTATTTGTGGCTAGATCTATTGGGTTTACCCCTCTGTTAATGTGATGGTCCCTAAGTAAAAATTAGTGGTTTTCACATATCTAATTGTGGAAACCCTAATTTTACACCATTACATTTTGGTGAGCCCAACTCATTAAACCTTTATTTCTGATTTATGTTCTCATATCTGAGTGTTTATGCAATTTAAAATTCAAATTGACATTTGCAAGTTTAATTTCCAATTGAATTTTAAAAAAATAAAGGTTAAATCAACAAAAACCCTAATTTTTAATTCTAAAATTGATCTTGTAAATTGTCTAATTGGATTAATTGTTTCAGATCCTATTTGTGAACATTCTAAATTTTAATTTTGGTATCATAGATCTTATTCAATCAAATCACATAAATTTAGAGGTTTGATTCGCAAAAACCATAATTTATTTTGGCTAATTTACTTTGTGGGTTGCATAATTTTTCAAATCAATTTTTAGATCTGATTTCATAATGGCACTTAATAGATCTGATTTATTTTCTATTTCACATATGATTACATTTCTTTTTACTTACATTTATTATATATCATGTGTTGGATAATGATTTCTTTCTCTTCACAAATTGCTTCTTTTCATTCATAGCACTTTGGCATATTGCATTTTTAGAATTTCCAAATTACACCCTTTCAATCAATTAGATTTAAAAGCTTTCATTTATAGTGCATGTTTTCTTATGATGATATTTTTAGGGAAATGCATTACATAAATAGATCACCTAAAAGCTTGTGTAGATCCCAATCCTAGAGATGTTAATGAAAAACTTAATACTTGTACCTCTTCTAGGGTATCTAATGTGAATGAAGAAAGAATTAATACTCCTATAAATGATCTCTCTAATGAAGAGCAAGAATTGCAGAGAAACATGGACCCATCTTCTTCTCATACACATACCCAAGTGCAAGATCAAAATATTGGTGTTTCTATCTCACTAGATCCGCCTTATTCTCCTAGAGCCTATCTTAACCATCAAAACATTTGTAGAGAAGATGATGTTATGCATTTCATTCATGATCTATCTCCCAATATAAAATTAAGCAAAGATGAGGCCTTAGATGATAAGGATCTTCCTTCCCAACCTACCAAAGAGGATATGCATAATGAGAGAAAAGAAAATCCTCCTCCACAAGATATTCCTTCTTCATATTCTTGTCCCTTTGTTCCCTTTAAACACACTTACAATAAAAATTTCAAATAAATCCATTATAATGCTCCTCCTCCTTTTCAATTAAGAAATTCTTATAGGAGTGGCTATAATATAATATCAAAACAAGGTTTTAGAGGACAAGGACTTGGAAAATTTGAACAAGGAAATAGAGTCCCTATAAACCCTCCTACACAAATTAGAACTGAAGGTCTAGGACATTATCATGATTCATCTATATACGATCTCCTTATAATTCAAGACTTTGAGGATCATCTTGTAAGATAAAAGATTTATCATTCATCTAAAGGTACTTCTTCTTCAAACATTCCTTTTCGTTCATATCATGAAACTAATGATTGTCTCGATTTTCAAAATGGAATGCAAGGACTCATTGATAGAGGCATAATCAAAATCATAAATGACAATCCTTCCTCTTCCAAAAACCCTTGTCCTACAACTCAAAATACTAAATCTACACCTATTGATGATCAAGAACAATTAGCAACTAGAATCTTTTGGAGATCGAAGTATGATAAGAATGTTGTTTTTCCTTTCATAAAATTTAGCAATAAGAATAAATAAGGTGGTGAACAATGCCTTTTTCATCTTGGTGGTTCTCATTCTCTTGGAAAGTTTAAAGCATTTAAAGAATTTATTCAAGAACCATATGATCTTGCTCGCATACCTCATACAATTGATCTTTCTCTTTTTCTTGGTGAAAAAGGTAGTGCCTTTGCACTCCTTTCACCCTTCATGTTTCTCCTTACCCTATGATATAATTAGTTAACTCAATTGGGGGCTCTTTGTTATAAGAGGTGATTCTTTTTTAATATCAAACATCTTGGGGCAGCAACATGGTTATTCTTGCCTCTATACTTGAGAGGAAAGAACCTTGTCCTTTTCTTTCTCTCTATCTAAAGTGTCACTATTCCCTTTAGGGCTTGCATTTTTCATGTTTTGACATCCTTTCTTACATGGAATGGTATGTGTTGCACATTTTACTTACAATGACAATAAACCACGAGTTTATGCTGAAACCATAGATGTTTTCTAAAAAATGATTAAGTGTACCCTTAAGAATTCTTATAAAGATCATTAAAAGATTTCATTGACATTAGACTCACGACCCCTATCAGCCAAATTCAACCATCAGATAAGTAAAACTAACTCTCACCGAAAGGCCTAGTTTCACTGAAAAGGATATGTCCATTGTGTCGAAGAAATGGTTGAAAGCTTCCTCGATAAAATATACCATCGAAGTGATAATGGCCGTGAGTAGACCCAAAAGGGGTTCGCTTTTCCATCAAAAAATACATTGAAGAATCTAGCGGTGATATTATTTCAAAGAAATGTGGGCTTCGAAAAATAGGCTGACAAAGTAAAAAAGGAACAACATCGAAGAAGGATTGATCATCGGTGAAAAGGTATTTTCTCTTAGTGAAATGAAAAGTTTCATCGACATGGCGGTGTTGAGTAAAATGAGGAGGCCACTCATCGATGAAACTCAGATGTCAAACAAACCATTTTAGGGTATAATGACGGACTGGGATTCACCAAAAGACAAAATGACAACAACTCCCGTTAAGAAGTGGGATCCATTTCGATGAAAGAAAATGTTTCGATGGAAACTTAAAATATATTGGCAAAGACGATAATCTCATCGAAACAAAAGTGAGTTCAATGAAAAAGGGGCTTTCAATGAGAAAGTAATGAATGGTACCGAAAAGAAAGGTTTCATCAAAGTAAACAATAGCATCTTGCCTGCCACAAAACATCGAAGAAAGGAAAAGGGACCATTAGAAGAGGCAACCACTCCCTGCCGCGAAATTATTCTTAAAATAAATGAAGTCTGGTCATCATAAATTTAAAAGCAGTGATCCCATGACCGTTGCATAACAAATGGATGTAACCGATGAAACTACTACAAGATCATAACAAAACAACAGGATAGAGGACAATTCAGGCAACGTTGGCTAAGGGATTCACAGAGATTTTTTCAAGAAAGAGCAGAAAGCCCAGAGCACCAAGTAAATTCCTCAATCCTAATCTCTGAAATTATAATGGAGGCTTCTTCATCTAAGAAAACTAGGGTTAGGAAGCCGAAGGAAGCCCAACCTATAGAAGAAAATCCAAAGAGGCAAAAGAAGGAGGGTCGCCCATTGGACCAGGATCTGTTAGATCAATTCCCCGCCTTGAGCCATCAATCAAAAAAGACTAAGTCAGAGGATGAGGGCTTAGAGGACAAATTTGACAACCTAGGGGACATCTAGACGAAAATTAGAGGGCATGAGTTGTTCATATTTCGATATGTGCGAAGAAACGCTCCAGAGCCTATAAATAACTTATGGAGATTGAATCTTGGGAAGTTGGGAATACCAAATGTCTTCGTAAACATCAAACTTATGAAGTCCCTGGTCAACAATTATGATCCCAAGACAAAGACCATATATGATTATATGGGAAAGATGATGGTATCCATCACCAGGGAGGTTATAGAGAGTGTATTTGATTTGGACTGGGGTTTGAAGAGAAAGTAGACACCATCAAGCTTACCCAGGAGTATTTCAATATGTAAGATATCTATAAAAGGTGGAGGCTCCCTATCCATAGACCGAAAGTTGCAGGGTCAATATTGCCATTTGGTGGAGGAGATAAAGCTCCTTTTGAAGTCAATATTTTCTTCCCATATTTCAAGTATATGTATTACTGTGTGGACCAAGTCTTAGGAATTGAAGCCCCCCCTTTAATGGATATAATGGCTATGGTAATATGTGCAAATTTACAGTCAAAAGATCCTAGGATGTTTGACTTTGCTGCTTATCTGTCTGAGGCTGTGAATTACGGGTTAGAAAAGCTAAAGGGGGATATGGTCAATGTCCACTTCAAGTATTACTCTCTCCTCGTGCACATATTACTGAGTATTGGACATGATAATAGATTATGGCCGGATGGGTTGTGTGTCAGAGCTTATGACAAAGCCGGAGTGAGGAAGCCTGTGCAATTATGGTTGTTTTCATGGGATCAGAGGTACAACAACAACCAGTATTGGCATTTTGAAGAGTTCTTTGTCAAGACACTATACAGATTACTGGGAAACCCATGTAATCACTCCATATATCTAGAGGTCCATAGATTCCTTAGGCCCAAGAATTATGTGAAGATACTACTGTTATGCATAATTGGGGGGATTGGTATTGTTTTGTGGATTACACTCAAATAAGGGTGTATGGGTTTGAGGGAAAACCCTATTTATTGCCTATCACGGTGCATGACATAGTATCTTACCTTGAGATTGTTAGACAATTGTCAATAGCCAGTGCCAAACATTTGACGGATCATGGAAAGCAGTCCATAGTGCCTGGGTTGTTGGTTTTCTCAGATTTTATTGTTAAGAGTTCAAAGAGCTATGGCTTGTTGCAGAATAAGCTAAGTTACTATAAAATGGTAGAGGGTGATCCCAGAATAAACTTTGATCTCAGGGGAAATATAAAAGAGGCAAGAGAATCTCAAAAGATGAATGCTGGAGAGCATGTCCCATTGATGCCTGATGACTTCATCAGGAATATGGAAAGGCAGGAAGCCACTGAGAGAAGGACGAAATATGACAGAGTGTCTAGAGCGTACGAGTGGAAAATTGGCCGAGGAAAGATAAATGAAGATATCATGCTAGGAATGGAGGACCCCTTGGCTAAAGCCAAAAAAGTTATTTAACATGAGTCAGAGATTTTGGAGGGTGTTCTTGCATATGTTTTCAGGGACAAAACAAAACATCAAGGATACAGAGCCTCTGGAACATATGTCTCCCCGATCTGTTTCCAAATCTATCCCAGTTGATTCACCAAGGGAGGATTACCCACCTGGATACGGACATGATGAATAGATGAATTTGGCAACTGGCCAATATGACATCAAGGAAATCAACGATGTCAGGTTGTTGGAGCATGAAGAATTTACTTCCGACAGTGATTTTATTCGCATTGAGGAACTTAATACATTCTTGTACCAACACAAAGGGGCGTTAGTCAGGGATAACACTAAAGGAAGGACTAAAGAAGAGATGCTCAGGATAATCTAGGAAGAAGTAGACCAAGCCATGAAGGAGATGACACTTGAGAGAGGAAGGTTGTTACTCAAGGATGTTGGGGTGCTGATATACCCAGGATGGGATCTGAGATTTGCCCTATTGTTTGATGGTTTTTTAAAGAAACAAGGGCCAGATAAGTAGATTATGCCTGAAGAGGTGGATAAGATCTTTGTGGGACCAGGATACGATCCTAATTAGAAGGCTCTTATGTTATGGGCTCTATATCCTAAAGAGAAAAGGCCCTTGCTTGTAGATACCGACAAATCCTTTGGGCATCTAATGATCCAACAGGATGGAAAGACTGATCCTAGGGTCACTGCAAAATTGAATTTGGATGTGGCAAAACTCAATCAAGATCAGATCGAATTACTAGTCAGAGAAAATAATACTTATAAGGGATTGTATGAAAGGGCCAATGAGGAAGTGCAACGACTTCAAGAGAGATTATTATAATAGAGCACTGCTCCAAGCATCGGTGAGCTAGACATGGCACTTGAAACTGACTAGAAGGTCATGGATGCTTTAACAGACACCATCTACTAGAAGACCAAGAGTGAGAAACTGATCAAACAAGTAGAGAGTGTCCGACAGAAAACAGATAAATTGGTCAATGATATCATAGAGCATAGGTTCAAAACCATGTAGATACATGCAGATCAATATTGGAAGGTATATATCGGGACCATCAAGGCTCTAAGGGAGCATGAAAGACTCAAGGAACAATTGCGGGAGGGGATGAAACATGCAAATACAATGACACCTGAGAACAGAGCAGAGGGGATGGCATACCTGGAGCAGCTTGAAAGATATGCAGAGGTCCTGAACAGAGACCTCCAAGCAGTAGATGATGGGAGTACTTCACGGATGCCGAAAATCTACACGGAGGGGGAGTTGATATCCCTGGAACAATGACAAAGTGAATTGATTGATATCAAAGAACGAACCTTCTCACGGTTGGACCAGGACAAATACTTAGCTCCTTCTGTCAACTAGATAATCTTCGAGTATATTGAGGAGTTGAAAAAGCGTAATGTTGACACCAAAGGTTACAAGGAAGATGATTACATAAATTATTTAAGAATGCTTAACCTATTTTTGTTTAACTTTTCTAAGAATGTATAACCGAGTTGTTAAAATTAGGAAAAGACATGTCTCTTCGTGAGGGATGTGTTTTTCTCTCATATATATACACGAGAAGTATTTTGTAAAAAGACATTCAAAAAATAAATATACAATATATTCTGATAGTTTCTTGTAACTTTGGAAATTATATCAATATAATCGGTTGTTTTTCCCTTACACATGTGTTGTGAGTTGTTTATTTCACTTGGCAGTTGTTATGTGATATTGTCTCATAAAAGATAAGGTTGCTTGCGTCTTCTTAGTGAAGTTCATTTTTTTGTTGCTATTCATTTGAATAAAAGGCCTACTCGTGGGTTGTAATTGCTCCTTGTGAGTCCTCCTTGAATGGTCTCTTAAAGTAAGGGTTTAATTCATTCAAACAAATTATAGCATAAGACTATTGAAGCAGATATTTTTGAGGAAAAGTAACTGACAGATCTACCTAGGGATGATTTAAAAATTGTCTTGCAGAAGCATACATTAAGTCTTGTTGAAGTAATAGACTTTGTGGCCCAAACAAGGGGAAAGGCATTGGTCATTCATAAACAACAACGTTTACCACATCAATTACCTTTACTCTATAGCAATAGGAATATTTGAGTAGAATATATTTAGCAATAGTGTACACATATAAATTTCAAGCACAAAGATCAAATAGCTTTCACAACAACAATCTTGAACTCACCTAAAAAACCACCTATCCTTGGAACCTATGCCATTCTGAGATAGGAAAATATTTAGATCAAGATACTCAATCTGCTATAAACAACATTAGGCATCAAGAGTGATTAGTGAATAGGTATACCCGCCTAGGTCTTGCAAAGCCTAAAGTGAGGGAGTTAGTAACCAAATAGGTTCACTCTATAAGTTGGCCAAGTCAATTGGAGGGTTTGATCATAGGAGTTGGAATTTCCTTAGAACCTTTCCAATCTGTTGATTTGAGATCCAACAGTATGTATGTTATGATTAATCTTTCTCTTTAATGAAATATGTGATATTTCATTCTAACTTTCTCTCCTTCCCTTTGAAGATTACCTCTTCTTTGGCATCACATTTTACATATGATGTCTTTTCTTACATTGGATATTTATTCATGTGAGTATATTGTGCATTTTCTTATGTCCAATCTCTCCTTGGAGGTCATGTAATTCTTCTCATTGTCCTTACATTTGGGGAGCATTGATATATATATATATATATATATATATATATATATATATATATATCTCTCTCTCTCTCTCTCTCTCTCTCTCTCTCTCTATTGTCCTATCTAAGGATCCAGTTTTCTTTTGTTGAGTGGTGTTTTCTTATGATTTGATGTCATTCCTTGTGTGAAGATGTGGTTTGGTAAAGGATTCTCTCTTATGCAATAGGTGTATGTCCTTGGCTATAACCTCTTTTACAGGACAATCTACATCTATTATAAACTTACCCCTCACATTGGGTTAAAAGCGTGCCATCCTTCATCAAGAATCTCTTTCACCTAACAATAGGGGGAAGCTATGCATTATTGTTCTCCTTCCTTTCTTTTAGTAGAAGATGCTATGTTTGTTCAAATACTCCTCTTGGAGGTAGATGTCTTTTGAGCAAAGATCTCTCCTCCTCCAAGGATCCTCTTTACACTTGTTGCAAGATATCTCTTTTTAAACTATCTTATCCTTGCTTATAAGAGTATTTCCTCTTTAGCTTGGATTTATGAACATTATTTCCTAAAGGATATATTCTTGGTGTTTAAGGTGGGTATCCTTGTTTCTAGATTCCTTAAGACATCAACATAGGGCTATGTTGATATCTTAAGGGGGGGAATACATATCGCCCTCTTTATACCATATTGTACAATATTTTTGCATATCTTAAATGGGGTGTTCATACCCTAAATCAAAGAAAAGAAACTCTTATACGAGATGATTAGTTTGGTATGAAACTAACCCTATCTACTATGTGGAGTTGGTATTTGAATAGACTTAAAGCATAATTTATTTAGTTGGGGTAATAAGTTTCTTTCATTACTAGTGAAAGTCGAGGCGATAAATATTTTTTTTCTTGCTACTCATGTGTTATTTTGCCTCATGCTAGATGCAATCAAACAAAGAATATGAATTACTCGTGTAAAGTAATCCAACAATTTATATGGACTATATGAAATGATACTATTACTTGTAAACTTATCTCTTGGTCTCAATGCATACAACTTAAATCCAAAGGTAGAGTTATGATTTTAGATTCCAACACTCAAGGAATATGTTTAGTGACTTATTGGATCACTAAGTTTGTTAAAGGTGACAAAACATGGAAGATTCTATTGAGATATAGACTTAATAATGTTTTTAAAAATAAATGACAAAAGGTTATATGGGTCACTAAGTTTAATAAAGGGGGTCCAAAACATGGAAGATTCTATTGAGATAAACTTCTCCTTGCATAATATTTTCACATTAGAGTCACTTTTTTAATTTAGTTCATTTAGAAATCTAGAAAAAAGTATGTCACTTTTAAATTGGAAGTAGTCATTCATATAACATGGGCTCAAATTTTCTTCCCCTTCTATTTTTTATTTATTTTGAACAAAGCATATTTACAAAGAATATGCTACATGTAGATAGAAAATGAATAGACCAGCCTAACTATATTACCAACAACCACTAGAAGGCTGAAAGAAATAGTCTAAGATTCTCCTTGCATAATATTTTCATATTAGAGCCTCTTTTTATATTTGGTTCATTTAGAAAGCAAGCAAAAAGTATGTCAAATTTACATTGGAAGGAGTCATTACTACAACATGGCTTCAAATTTGCTTCTCCTTCCATTTGGTGGAATAAACATATCCAATTTTTCAAGGAGAAATATTGGTTATAATTTTTTCAAGGCATGCTTATTATTTTTTAAATAAATGTATTAGGTATTTTGGTAATTTATGGAGCTTTTCCTCTAGAGCTACAATGTTCCTCTTAGCCAAATATTAAAATTTGATGTAACCCGAGTGATAATTTGAGGAGATTCCTTTACTTTGTTTAATCCTTAATTTCACCCAATTTAATTATCAAATTATGCACTCCTTTATCTTGTAACTTCTTCAAAGATTAACATTGACTTTCTCCACAAAATTTTCTTCTTCCCTTTAAAATAATTATATCTCTATCTTCTCAAAATATATTTCATTCTCTTCAATGTTAAATGAAAAAGTAATTTCAATTATAAATGTTGGATTATGCTAAGTGGTCAAATCCAGATAGCTTAGATGCTCAAATACTTTCTTGAAATTAGTATACTACAAATTACCAGTGTGTGAATATTAAAATGCTTGTCCATTCGACCATTTAAATGTACTTTTTGTCACATTGATGAAAACATGAAGCATTTTATTTTGGTGATGCATGTTTGATAAAATTAATGGCTAACTATTTATTGAAATAAACCTACAATGTTCAATCATAATTTAAGTTCTAAAGAGGCCTTATTTGAAATTAGTTTGAGAAATAATATTATTGTTGACTTAGATAGGCTATCCTTCTTCAATTATAAAAATACAATGCTCAAATATTTTTCTAATTCTTCTACTTATCTAGAAATTGTGATTTCAAGGTTTTAACATTTATTTTGTAGATTGCCTTTTATCCCCCTAGTTGCAAATTATGCCAAAGAACAACAAAGAGGTTGCTTATAAACTTGAGGAGATCAATCTCCAAGCCCGTCGACTTTGAAAACTAATCAACAAGCTTATACCACGTCTTCAACATCTAATTTGCAACATTCATGCTTCTAGAGGGTTGCTATAATTATTTTACTATCATTTTTTCTTTCTTTTGATAATGTTGTTCTTTGTTCGTTTTTAAGTTGATTTTAGTAGAGGATAATTAAACGTGTGTAATGGTTCTACATGATGACTATCATGGTTAAACATTAAGGTATTTGGGTGGCTATTTAGAGTATTTTTTTATGTACAACTTTGTGCAACCTCTATATAGTTTTTGTTATATCTCTTTGTATAGTCATATTATTATGTATAAGAAAATATACATGCAATCCACTAAATATTTGATGAGATAGAATCCTATTATATATGATATATTTAATGTTTAATATCAATATGTCAAGTTAACATGATATAACTTTTCACAGATAGCACCACACGGGTTTCAAACCCTAGCAACGGGAGAACAATGTTTTGCTCTTCCAACGAAGGATTGAACCAACAATGTGCGGGTTTTAAACCCTCATGGACTTAACAATGCATAAATTCTAGCGGTTGCCACCATGACCCATCCTAAGGCCCCACAAGCCATTCAACTTGTAGATGCTGAAACCCAGAGAGTGCTCAATCTGAGGATGACATCAATGAAGAAAAAAGATCAAGAATGTGGAGCCCTCAAAAATGAAAAGTCTAAAGGAGCCAATCATGCCGACATTTTGGATGCAGACCTATTAGCCACACAACTAGAGACTTCCGAGAAAGACATCTATAGGGCTTCCCCACAACCCGAGAACAAGCCTGATGAGACTGCCCACCTTACAACTCACTCCACTCTTCTTGAGGATAGTATACCATGTAAAACCATTACCTTTGAATTCCCAGATGAAATCATTGATATTATTTATGAAAATAGAGCAAAAACAATCACTCTTTTCTTTCTTAGAGGAGTACCAACTAAGCAGTATTTTTTTAAATGGACACATAATACCTGGGAATTAAACGGTTGGATTATAGAATTGTTCGGGGGGTTGGGTAGGGGTTATGTGGAATGCACCTTTCCTAACCAAAAACATGCCCGTACAATTATTTGATATGGTTCCTGGATCATCTGTGGACAAACTTGTTATGTTCAGGCTTGGGACATTGACTTTCATCCTGAGGATATTTCAAAATCTAAATATCCGATGTGGGTTGAATTCTCATTCCTTAATCTTGCTTTCTGTCCCTTTATGAATGAAATTTCCTCTCAAATGGGAAGTGTTTTATGGTGTAAAAACAACTCTGATAAATGGTCTAGTATATGGGTTCAACCTCGTGCTTGTATTGAAATGGATCTCACCCAACCACTTCCAGACACCATTAAACTTGTTGGACCAGGGTTTGAGTTTGAGAAATGGATCTTTTACTTGAACAAATCAAATGCTTGCTTTTATTTCCACTGAGAAGGTCACCTTATTCATGACTGCCCAGTTCGTAAACCTCATTTTGATCCTCAGTATTCTCATGCGCCCCAGCCTACTAATCCTTCACCCTTGGCTTTCCCCCCAAAACTGCTCATTCCCACTAATTCCTCTACACCTTTGTCTACCACCTCCTCTCAACCAACCCCTTCCACCCTTCCCACTACCACCCCTTCCTCTCCTCCTCAATCCCCTTCAACACACAAATCCCCCTCCTTCAGAGATGTTGTTCTCGGTGATAACTCTAGGGATTTTAAGAGAAGGAAGGATTTTGTCTCTTCCATCTCCCCAATTTGCCTTGATCAAAGTGCTCCCATGATAGAATCTAACCCCTCACATGCTCAATCAAGGTCTCAATCTTCCTTTCATGAAAGGTCTAATTTGGAAAAATCAGTAGCCTTTCAAGCATCTGAAAATTAGTTCAATGCGCTCTTGCAGGATAAGGAAACTCTCCTTGATTCCTACCAAATAATTATAATATTCAATCTTGGAATGTCTGGGGAGTTACTATCCCCCCTCAGAAATATCATGTTAGGCAGTCTATTCAGATGAATCACTTTGATGTTATCATGTTACACAAAGTTAAAGTTAGTGGTGTGCGTCTGCAAGCCACTCTTGCTTCCATTTGGCAAGATGATCTCTTCTTCCACACCAATCATCATGAGGGATGTAGTGGAGTTGTGCTTGGTCTTGCCCCTTGGATTGCTAAGAATGTGGTTGTGTCTGGGAGTGACCCTAATAATTGTTGTGTTTGTGGTGCAACCATGGTCCGGTGGGTCCTCAAAGAGAACAAACCAGATCATACAACAAGAGTAACACAACATAAGCAACAACAAAACATAGATAACATGCAAAATTAGATATCTGCATCATCATATTATCATCATAGAACATCTGGTAATCATCCAGTTAAATGCAGACCAACATGCCCAGTTTTAGACTACATGCCATATTACAATCCATCCGAACCTCCAAGAGGCATCCAGATTACAATTCGAGAGACTAGATACTCATAATCTTCGAACTGCCTCCTAAGGATCACATACAACAATATATATACCCTCCAAAACACATCCGGGTCGGCCACAAAAGATTACATTCACCAAGAAAGGAAAATAAAATGTGCAAATAAGTTAGCCCCAAGAATGAAAGGAAAATCCTTCGGAAAAGAGCAACCAAGAAGTGAGGATCAAACAGAAGGTCGATGAAGGATGCAATAACATTGAGCAAGGAACCAAATAGATCCGCAAGCCAAGAAATCGATTAACACAAGAATAATTTACCAACTAGATGGTGAGCTCAAAACTATTTTGGAACCAAGAAACAGTCACTCCGGAAGGAATAACGCCTCGGAAAAGAATCCAAATGAACTGGAAATCTGAGATGATGAACAAAAGAAAGCCTGGAAACCAAAAATATGATTTGCAACGAAAAAGAACCATCTACCCGAACACACTGAAGGAAAACACAAAAAACTGCTACAAGAACTAAATAAGAACAAAACTAAGGAAATATTTGTGGTTGATGCAAGATTGCTCATAGACCGGGGATGCTCCTGCATCAAAAACCCCAAGTAGAAAGAGATGTTCCATGAGAGGAAATTCATGAACATCGAAAAGGATTTGAGATATAGATCCCATGCTCATTTCTGATCCAAACATATTCTTTGTCTCTAAATCTCTTCCTTACCTCCTTCGGAACCTCAACCAGATTCTCTAACTCCTGATTCTCTTTATTTCTCTTCCCTTTCTTCAGAACTACACACTGTCTCTGACTAATACTCTGATTTATTTCTACCACAAGTTTTCATTTGGTTCACCACCATAACCTTACTTCCATCTAGTTCCTTCTTACTATTAGGCTTATCGACCAAATCCTTCTACAAATCCATGCGCCCCTCTGGTATCACCTCTGCAACTGGTTTCTCAACACTGCAACTTCTCTCAAGATTCAAATTCCTCACTTCGTTCTCTTTCTCCCTCAAAGAAGCCAATGTGAACTTTTTCCCATCCTTTTCAATAGTGATTAGGTTTCTTCTACAATCATAGATAGCTCCTCTATCAAATTGTCAAGGTCTCCCCAATAAAACATGACAAGAACTCATAGACAAAACATCACATAGTACTTCATCCCTAAAAGGTCCAATATTAAAAGTCACCAAACACTGCTCTTTTACTTCTAACTTCTGATCATCTTGAAACCAACTTACCTTGTACAGACAAGGGTGCTTAAGCCTCTTCAACCCAAGCTTCTCTACCATCTCCTCAGATACCAAATTGTTAGTACTTCCACTATCCACAATAACTTTACAACACTTACTACTAAATTTACACAAAGTCTGGAAAAGATTCTTCCTCTTAGTATCTTTGGTATCTTCACTGCTCTGCTCCACCAAGACTCTTCTGAACATAAGGGATTATCCTTGCTCCGGTTCCAACACATTCTCACTGGTAGTTCTAACTGCCCGATCCTCATTTTCCACACAATTTCTTGCAATCTCTTGCTTGCACTCAAAAGATCTATCTCCGGTTTCTCCACACTTAAAACATCTACCCAAAAATTCTTTACTACTATTGCTACTCCCTTTTCTCTGTGTCTTCTAATCCAGTTCTTTACTCCACTTAGGTTTTGACTCTTCTTCAACATTCTGCTTCTCTATACTACCACTCATCTGTCCTTTATATCTCTCCTTTCCTCTGGGGTTTTTTTGTTGTCTTCTTTTCACTTTCTCCTTAGCCCTCAAAGCATATTGATAAGCCTCTTCAACCATGGAAATGTTTAGCATACTCATCTCATCCTGAATGCTAAATACAAGTCCATTTATGTACCTAGTCACTTTCTCCCTATCCATCTCTCTATGTCGAGATCTAATCATTACCCTGTATAATTCCTCAGTGTATTCTTTCATGCTCATATTTTTCTGCTTCAAGTTCTGCAACTCCTTGAACAACTCCAACTCATAGTCTCCTAGAATGAATTTATCCTTCAATCTCTCTACCATCTGTCTCCACCAGGTGATCTTCATCTCACCATTCTCAACTCTATCTCTTTGCAATTCTTTCCACCATAAGGAAGCACAGCCTTTCAATTTAGTTTGTGCCAACTGAACTCTCTATGGTTCCTTATTATCCTAAAACTCAAAGTAGTCCTCCAAATCTCTGATCCAATCAATTAGATCTTTCGGATTCAATGTACCAAAAAAGTTTGAAACCTCCACTTTATGAACTTTACTCACTTGCACCACTGCTCTTAGAAACATTTCTTCTCTTTCATCTTCTGTTCCTTTAGCTTCCTCAACCTCAAGCTCTTCTCTAGCCTCTTCATACTCATCCTTAGACTCCGGATTCCTTCGCAAACCAGCCAATGGATTTCAGATCTCATTACTCATCTCATTATTGAAATCCTCCATCATCTACTCTACCCTCTGGGGGTTCATCCTTCTTGGCAGCATCTCCTCCTTTGCTTTGGTGCAACTATCTCAACTCAGCGATCTGACTACCAGTTTCAATAGCCTCAAACTTGGCGATCTATTTAACACACTTGCAACTTGCCTCCACTCAACGATCTGTTCACCCAAAGCAATGCCTCAAGGTTCGCAACCAACTTTGATACCACTTGGTGCAACCATGGTTTGGTGGGTCTTCAAAGAGAACAAACCAGATCATGCAACAAGAGTAACACAACAGAAGCAAAAAAAAACATAGATAAAATGTAAAATCAGATATCCGAATCATCATATTATCATCATAGAACATCCGGTAATCATCCAGTTACATGTAGGCCAACATGCCTAGTTTCAAATTGTTGGCATTTTTGATGTTTATGTTGTGACTGTCATTGATGGACACACACTTGCATTGAGATCCTCTTTATATGTATGAGTTAGAGAACAACCGGTATTTGTTCCAACTGGTATGTTGTATTATAGTCTTTAGACTATTGGTGTTTTGCAGAATGTGTTTCCCGGTCTAAAGCGGCATGTTGACCTCAAGTGGTACGAGGGATTAAAGTGGCATAACACATTTTTACCAGTCTTCATTTTTGTCAAATCGACAACCGACACTTTATATGAACTAGTATACTTTGTGATGAGTTACCAACCGGCTTTGTGTGATGAGTTACCATCCATCGATTGTTTGATGGTGCCGACACTGTAGCGGTGCTTTTTGTGTCGTGTCACCAAGTATGTCCAGGTTCATTGAACCTAGGAAATTGTAATGCAATCCTATTGGACCGACATGAAATCAGTTTCCTTTATAAAGACATCATGTCTAGGGTTTTAGGTTGTTGATGTTGTTGTTGCGATAGTTGATATTGTGGCTAGGGTTTAAGGTGGTTGAGGAGTTGGAGAGATTATGAGTGTGTAGAAGACTGAAGTAATGCGGGAGTGCATTAAGAATGAGCTATCAAGGATCTAACCGAGCAGTCTGTGCTATTAGCTAGATCAAACAATTGTTGATTACTCACATCTTTGACAAGTCTGTAGCCCTTAACCGGGTAGGCCCAAAATCCTTTTGTAAATCCTCTAACAAGATGGTTCACATCTGTGGATCTAAAATCCTCTAGCAAGGTAGTCTTTAATCAGACTTGTCTCCTAACAGAGATTGAGATTCCTAACAGGATCTGTTTTGGTAAAGAACATTGTAAGACCTTAACTAGTCTGGTTCCTATTCTGCAGATAGTTACTTGTGAGTTCCATCTCACCATGGTTTTTCCCATTTGGGTTTCCACGTCAAAATATCTTGTGTTATGGTGTTTGTGCTTCTGTGGGTGAATGCATTGTTAGCTATTTGGTTTGCATGTTTGTTAACCGGTTTGTGTGTTAAACTGTTTTACCGGTTCACTGCTAGTCTTGCAAAGTGTTTAAGTGCAAAGATTTTTGGCATACTAATTCACCCCCCCTCTTAGTATTCATCAATTGGTATCAGAGCCAACCTTTCTATAAGTTTAACCACTTGGAAAGAGATATGGGGGAATACACATTGAGGGAACTTACCCACTGGCTCACTCAGTCTGAGAAAGCCTATGATGATCTTATGGTCAAATACAAGGCATCTCAAGCAAAAAGAAGAGAACATGTAGAAAAGTTGATGGAGCTATCTGAAAATAGTTCTTTAGATGAAGCAGACATGGAAGCCCTAACTGCTGAAGTAAATAAGTTGAATGAATCAAACTCCAACCTGAGAAAGGAGTTGGAAGGACTGACTATCCGGATGTGTCAAGAGCTTGAGAACCGGAGGAAAGCTGAAGACCTGGTGAAAGAAAGAGATCATGAGATCTCCAAGCTGAAACAAGAGATGAGTGCCCTAAATGCTCAACTCCATGCAAACAAAGTGGAAAAGGAAGACATGCAAGGAGAACTGAACATTGCCATCTCTGAGAATGAAAACCTATTGAAAACAAATGCTGCTATTTCCAAAGAACTCTCTGAGTCAAAGGAAATACTTGCTAAGTTCAACAACAGTACTGTCAAGCTAGAGCAAAAGCTTGAATCTACCAAACCGGTCAAGAATACCAATGGACTTGGCTATTCAGATCATGAGGAAGGTGAGACCTCTGGTACAAATGCTGGAACATCAAAGAAACAACCGACATCAAAGGATAAAGGTAAGCAAAAGTTTAAACCTGTTTGCTTTAACTGTCTTAAAGAAGGACATACTACAAATGTGTGTAGGAGTAAGGCTTACAATAATTTTCCTTATTTTCTAAAAGATAAGCCTAGATCCTATAGATTTGATGGTAACTATTATGCATGCAACAAGTATGGGCATAGAGCATCTGAATGCAGGTCTACTATGAATAACACTGGAAGATATCCTCAGAGGACCCAGGGAGTTGGTCCTAAACCTTTTGTGAATCAGAATCACAACCGGTTTAATGCCTTCTATCATCAGCCAAGAAGCAGTGGTTATCAAGCGGCAACTAGATGGAGAGAAAATTGTATGACCTATCATGGTCATGGTCATACTGCTGCAACATGCAGAATGACGAATGGAAACATGAACAATGGACCTTAAAGAGCACCTAGATTGGTCTGCTATCACTGCAACAAACCGGGTCACATTGCAAGATTTTGTAGATCAAGAAAGGACATATATGATGATATACCAGTCACTCTAGAAGGAAACATTGATGTTGACACTATTCAAGCGGACATGAACAAAACCTGGAAGAAGAAACCAACGATGTTACAAGAGGAACCGGTTTCTACACCTAGTGTGGAAATCACGGAACTGGCAAACAAAGCTTCAGAAAAGCTTAGGGGGAGCAAGCGGCGAAATATTTTGAGCCCTCGGTTTACACCGGTAAAAGACCTTAACCGGTATGTGATACCTGTCATTTGGCAAAAGACCGAAAATGGTAAAAAGGCAAATTAGGGTTTACGCCCTAATGGAGGAGCATTAATGACGGTAGGTGAGGAATATGTTTAAAAGCATTTTTCAAATCATTTCTCACTATCAGTTTTCGAGCGAAGAAAAGTTTTCAAAGAGCAGAGTGACGTAAAGGCGATTTGAACAGAGATTTTGAGAAATTGAGAAACCACGAAGGAGATTCAAATTCAAATTGGAAACGGTTAAGTGGAGAACACAAAGTGGTGATTCAGCAACTGACAGAGTGTGAAGTGAAGGAGAATCGGCAAGCCCCAATTTCACGTGTTTCAAAAGGTATTTCTCGAGTTCTTAGAATTTCTATCATGGCTTCCACATCTCTTACCAGTTCTAGTGCATCTATCGAGTCTACAAGTTTTATTCAACGGAAGTCCAAGTGTAATGCCCTATCACAAGTTCCAACTGGTGTGATAGTAGAAGAGGGAATTTTTGACTACATAGATTGCAAGATAGAAGACCTAGGGTCTCTAGCTATCCACACCCAATTAGGTTTATTTTGTGGAAAAGATAAGAAGATCAAACTGGAGTTTAATATTTTGGAGAAGAAAAAGCTCCACAATGTTGTTTACTTCTTGGAAGATTTCACAGAGGATCATATAAGGATCATTTTGAGCAGAGTCCATGGTGATAAGATGTACCTGGAGAGAACACATGATATCATGCCGCAGGCAATTCATGCAGTCACCGGATTCTACAACACAGGGGAAGTGCCAACCCTAAGAACTATAAGCAAAATTGAAATGTCCAAGCTCATCGGTTCAGTGAGTGACTCATGAGGCATGACAGTAAATTCTATCAAGGATGATCTAGTGAAGTATGCATGCATGGTGATTAGATACCAGACATTCTCAACCAACAGAATTAACTCTGTATCTGCTGCAGCGGTAAATGCCGCTTACCGGATGATAAAGGACGATGCATCATTTGACCTGTGCACCAGTATGTAGAGACAACTCCTATTGAACCTAAAGTCGATCAAACAGGATAATGCACTTAGATTCAAGTTTGGACAACTACTGGTTGGGTTGCTCTTCTATTTCCAAGGCTACTTTCCAGGAGTAGGAGATGTCCAATGGTTTGGTGACCAACCGATGACCAAACAAATCAAGGAAAGCATTGAAGCAATTGGAACCGGCTACCCTGATGCTCTGAACAAGTATTTTGATGAGTTCGGAAGGAAAATGAGCCAAAGAGTGAGGATATTAGGTGACATCATCAAGAAATATGAAGACGATATCTGCTTCACCATCCAAGCAGACAAATGCATAATGGAGGCTGTTAGCCTAGACAGGAAGAAGTGGAGCCAATGGGCTATGAGGTGATGTACGATATGTTGGAAGGGTATGCCTCTACCCTTATTGCCTCACAGCTTGATCCTAAGGCGAAGAGAACCGACACCTACCTAGAGAGGATAGCACTGATTGAGGAACCACTAGCAATGAAAGAAAAAGAACTGGCAGTAAAGAAGGCAAAGGCAGTGCCTACAACATCTGCACCAGTTACTACTACAACTCCAAAAGTGACCAAGCGGTCACCAGCTAAGAAGAAACTGGAAGCTGCACCGGCTAAAGTGTTCCAGAGAAAGAGGAAGACAAGGAATACCTCTCTAGACTTAGAAGAAATTGTGTCTGAGGAAAAGCCAAAAAAAACACGTCAAGCAAAAAGGAAGACAAAGATTGAACCAACATCATCTGCACCGGTAAATATAGATATCTCTTCCTACAAACCTTTGACACATTGTCAAAGAACAATAAAGAATATTAGGAGAAAAGTGCTAAATGACTTACTTGAGTGTTTTGATGACTTTAATGAGGATGAAAAGGAAGCGGTTGAAAAGGAAATAATTTAGTATTTATGTGTTAATGACCGGTCGCCCTCCGAGATTAAGTCTCAGACACTAGATTCTTTATATATGTCATTAGACAATAGATGGCACATTTCCATAGAAAAGGAACAGGAAATTAGGGAGAAAGTTTTTGCACAGTACTTTCCTGACTTGTCAAATTTTGAATTGTTTGATGTTATTGACCAAAATAAAGGACTCTTCTTCACTAGAAAAAGAAGACTCTGGCTATTAGAAGGTAGAGTTGCTGATGTCGAAAGAGACACTCATCTGTATATGAGAACTGTTGTCCAGACTCACAAAGCACGTCTAGCCAATCGACAAGCTGAAGAAGAACCGGTTATATCCAAACCGAACGATGTATTTGATGATGAAGGAAATCCGATTGTTGAACCGATCGACACCATTGATGTCGATGCTCTGGACGTTGAGGATGATACTCAAGAAACACCATTTGAGGCAACAGGACAGAAGCAACAGGCTAAACAGGCTGATAAGCAAGACGAGGACAGACATGAAGCGGCAAAGGAAGAGGCAGAGCAGAGGAAAAAGGATGAAGAAGAGAAGCGAAAAAGGGATGAAGAAGAAAGATGAAGAAGAGAGAAAGAAGAAGGATGAAGAAGAGAAGAAGAAGAAAGATGAAGAAGAGAGAAAGAAGAAGGATGAAGAAGATAAGAAGAAGAAAGATGAAGAGGAGAAGAAGAAGGAGGAAAAAGAGAAAAAGAAGCAAGAAGATGAAAAGAAAAAGAAGGAAGAAGAAGATAAGGAACAAGAGAAGAAGGAAGCAGAGAAGAAGAAGAAGGAAGATGAGGATAAAGAAGCAGAGAAGAGGAGAGAAGTGAAGAAGAAGAAAGCGGAAGAGGACAAGGCAGGAGAAGCAGAGAAGAGCACCCAGATGGAGACTCCGAAGGAAACCGGGAGTCAAGACAAACCAGCTGATCTCTCTAGTCCTATAGATCTCTAGTCTACAAGTGAAATGGAGCTAATGCAGAGCATCAAGGTAGCTCAAGAGCGCCTTGAAATCATTTGACGGAAGAAGGAGTGAGATGTAATTCAAGCGGCTGTGGATACGCTTACCGGTTTGATACCCGGTACAAATCTTCCCAACATTGATTCATCACTAGCTAAACTCAAGCTCCTATGCACAGTAGTGGATGATCAGGTGCAGAGCCTTGAAGAGGCAGCATAGGCTAATGTCAAGAAGGAGCATCAAAAAGCTCTTAATATAGCTTTGGCGAAGAAGTTGAATGAGCTCCGGACTGAACTAAAGAAAGAACAAAAGGATATAAGGGACGCTTTAGATGAGGGGAATTTGCTACTCAGCAAAATCTGTCAACCCCATCTATTCTATGATGATGTGCTAGCTCAGAAGCAAAAACTTGAAATGGATTTACAGTCCTACTTGATCACATTCAAGCTGCCTTATGATTCCTTTACAACTTATGGGCAAACTGTTCACCGGTTTCACATCCAGTTAGCAAAAATGGAGCAAGAAATCAACACTCGGTCTAGAGATTTGCAGGAGCTACAATTGGTTCTACTCCCATGATTGTAAATTCTTCAGAAGTGTTATCTGAACCTGGACGCCTTAACAGTTACACAAGAGATGAGAACAATTGATGCCATGGAAGAACAGGTCTCCCAGATGCAGACAGAGCAAGAAGTAGCCACCTCCCTACTTAAGTCCCCGTCTTTGTTGATGAAACAATTCTTGCAGGACTTTAATTCTATTTTTGACAAGTATCATTCCTTGTTGTCATAAACTTTTATTATTTTTTAATATCAAATGAAAACAGGGTTGTTCAGCTGTACTTTGTCATTGTTGGCAAAGGGGGAGAAGAATTCTATTTGGAATCAGAATTTTGATTATATGCTCTGAATATCTCAATGTTTATGCTCTATATGCAAAAGTGCTATACATTGTATTGTTAAAGGGATAGTGTATATGCTTAGGGGGAGCAATTTTGCTAATGGAATGATTTTGTTGTAAAAACACTTAGATGTCAAAATTTTATTTTCCTAAGTGTTGCCATCAATGCCAAAGGGGGAGATTGTTGGCATTTTTTATGTTTATGTTGTGATTGTCATTGATGGACACACACTTGCATTGAGATCCTCTTTATATGTATGAGTTAGAGAACAACCGGTATTTGTTCCAACCGGTATGTTGTATTATAGTCTTTAGACTATTGGTGTTTTGTAGAATGTGTTTCTCGGTCTGAAGCAGCATGTTGACCTCAAGCGGTACGAGGGATTAAAGCGGCATAACACATTTTTACCAGTCTTCATTTTTGTCAAACCGGCAACCGACACTTTATATGAACCGGTATACTCTGTGATGAGTTACCAACCGGCTTTGTGTGATGAGTTACCATCCACTGATTGTTTGATGGTGCCGACACTGTAGCAGTTCTTTTTGTGTCGTGTCACCAAGTATGTCCAAGTTCATTGAACCTAGGAAATTGTAATGTAATCCTATTGGACTGACATGAAATCAGTTTCCTTTATAAGGACATCATGTCTAGGGTTTTAGGTTATTGATTTTGTTGTTGCGATAGTTGATATTGCGGCTAGGGTTTAAGGTGGTTGAGAAGTTGGAGAGATTATGAGTGTGTAGAAGATTGAAGTAATGCGGGAGTGCATTAAGAAAGAGCTATCAAGGATCTAACCGAGCAGTCTGTGCTATTAGCTAGATCAAACACTTGTTGATTACTCACATCTTTGACAAGTCTGTAGCCCTTAACCGGGTAGGCCCAAAATCCTTTTGTAAATCCTCTAACAAGGTGGTTCACATCTGTGGATCTAAAATCCTCTAGCAAGGTAGTCTTTAATCGGACTTGTCTCCTAATAGAGATTGAGATTCCTAACCGGATCTGTTCTGGTAAAGAACATTGTAAGACCTTAACCGGTCTGGTTCCTATTCTGCAAATAGTTACTTGTGAGTTCCATCTCATCGTGGTTTTTCCCATTTGGGTTTCCATGTCAAAATATCTTGTGTTATGGTGTTTGTGATTCTGTGGGTGAATGCATTGTTAGCTATTTGGTTTGCATGTTTGTTAACCGATTTGTGTGTTAAACTGTTTTACCGGTTCACTGCTAGTCTTGCAAAGTGTTTAAGTGCAAAGATTTTTGGCATACTAATTCACCCCCCCCTCTTAGTATTCATCACAAATTACATGCCAGATTACAATCCATTTGGACCTCCAAGAGGCATCTAGATTACAATTCCAGAGACTAGATACTCATAATCTTTGAACTGTTTCCTAAGGATCACATATAACAATATATATACCCTCCGGAACACATCCGGGTCAACCACAAAAGATTACATTCACCAAGAAAGGAAAATGAAACGTGCAAATAGGTCAGCCTCAAGAATGAAAGGAAAATCCTTTGGAAAAGAGCAACAAAGAAGCGCAGATCGAATTGAAGGTCAGCCAAGGATACAAGAACATCGAGTAAGGCACCAAATAGATTTGCAAGCCAAGAAATCTCTCCACACAAGAAGAATTCACCAAATAGTTGGTAAGCTCAAAACTATTTTAGAGCTAGGAAACAATCACTCTGAAAGGAATAACTCTTCGAAAAAGAATCCAAATGAACTAGAAATCTGGGATGATAAACAAAAGAAAGTCTGGAAACCAAAAATATGATCTGCAACGAAAAAGAACCATATACCAGAACACACTAAAGGAAAGCACAAAAAACTGCTACAAGAACTGAACAAGACCAAAACTAAGGAAATATTTTTGGTTGATGCAAGATTTCTCATAGACCGGGGATGCTCCTGCATTAATTTGGGCCACGGTTATCCTTCGTGGAACCCTTTATGGATTTTGTTCTATCTATGCACCCAACACATCCTCAAAAGGATCATTTTATGGGAATGGATGTGTCTTTACCCCCCTAATGCAGATTGGGTGTTAGGGGGTGACTTTAACATGGTGGAACATTCCATTGATCGTATTTGGGAAAGCTCTATTTGTTTGTCTTAATTGGAGTTATATGCTTGGACTCTTGCTCATAATGCTTTGGGTGTACAAGACCCTTTGTTGGGTAAAAAAGACTCTCATATGCCTCATTGGTATACTTGGTCTAATTGTCAGGAAGGCTTTTTGAGGAAGATGATTCGCCTTGATAGGTATTATATTTTTCCTAATTGTAGTATCGTACCTTCTTGGTTAGGTCTTCTTATCCATCTTGATCTTGCTACCACCCTTTTTGATCACTTTCCTATTTTGACCACCCTTTCTTTTTCTAATTCTCCACCACTTCCCAATGATCTTCCCTTCAAACTTAATGTGACCCATCTACAACAACAAGACTGCATTGATGGGCTCTTAGCTACTTGGAATGCTGAACTAAGACCTCAGCAAGATAGGCGGATTAGCTAGTGGGAAAGAGCTATCACACGCTGCACCTCTTTCCTACGTGATTATGGTCGAAGAGTTGTTACTAAACGAAGGAGACTTGAAAAATCTCTTAATGGTCAGCTTGTGCGTGGGTATTCTCTTCTTGTAGCCAACCCTCATGACGTCTCTCTGCAACAATCTGTTGCTCAAACTGATCATCTTCTTAGAAAATTAGCGGTATATAAGGGGAAAGGTGCTTAAATTCTTGCTCGTCTACAATGGATCACGAATGGAGACCAAGGTTCTAAATTATTTTTTCAATACTTGAAACATAAACACAAAAAAGAGAAAATTTCTATCATTAAATCTGTTGATGGAAACCTACAAACTAACCACTTAGACATCATGCAAAATTTTTTGGATCACTATAAAAGGTTGTTCATTGATGAGACAACAAATACCCCCTAATATCCATTGTGGAGGAAAGTGTGGCAGTGTGTATTCCTTGTAGAATTATTGAAGATTATAGTAATTTTCTTGATAGGTCTCTTTCAATGGAGGAATTAGATGAGGCACTTTATAACATGGCTATTGAAAAGAGCCCTGGAATGGATGAACTTCTTGTTGAGTTCTATCGTTCTTTGTGGCCTTAAATTCTTGAAGACTTCTACTATGTGTACCTTGAAGGAGTTGAAACTGGTACTTTAGGACCAGTTATTAATGACAACCTTATTAAGCTCATCCCTAAAGGAAAGGATAAAGATTCCACGGTTGGTTGGCGTCCCATTACATTACTTAATACCTCGTAAAAAATCATAGCCAAAGCTTTGGCTCAAAGAATCAAACCCATCACCCAATGTATTCATTTATCCTCGATAACTTGGTGTTGGCTTGGGAAACAATTGAATGGGCCCAACAAACTATGCAAGATTCTCGTATTGTTAAGCTTGATTTTGACAAAGCCTATGATTGTATACGATGGCCCTTCATTATTAACATGCTAAAATGGTTGGGATTAGGTCCTAAAATAAAAGCTCATGTCAAAATTCTCTTTATAGATGCCAATGCTAGATTAGCGGGCAATGTCTCTCTCTCTCCTCAAATCCCACTTCAAAGATCTATACGCCAAGGCCACCCTCTTGCCACTTTCTTATATGTTCTTGATGCTGGTGCTCTCAAGGCTATCTACTTCATCATGCGAAGGCTAATCATCTTATTCATGGAATCTCCTTACCTGATAATGCCACTACCCTTAATTCTCATTTTGTTGATGACAGTTTGCTTTTTATCCAAAATTCTACAGAAGAGGTGGCTAATACTTTGGATACCTTGGACATATTTTGTACCATATCTAGTTCCAAATTGGCTATGCACAAGACACAATTTATTATGTCTCGTCCTCACCTCCGCCCACCATGGATTCCTTCTGAATGGACATAAATTAAGCATGGCATTGTTACTAGATATTTGGGCATTCCTTTTGGAGTGGGAATCTCTTTAAAAGACATGTGGAATTGGTTTATGAGCAAAATCAAGGCCAAACTTTTGAATTGGACTAATAGATTCCTATCTATGGTTGGTCGCATACAGGTGGCAAACAAGATCTTGCTTGTTAGTCATGTTTATATTTCCTCATGTTGGCTGCCTTGACAAAGCCGGTACAAGCAATTAACCAACTCATCATGAGTTTTTTATGGGCTAAATGGGGAAACAAAAAGGGACTTCATGTTTCTTCTTGGTAGCATTGTATTTAGCCTAAGGAAAAGGGTGGACTTGGAATCATCGATCCGTATACACATGGAATATGCCTCACTGCTAAATGGATAACCAAAGTAATGGATGGAGAGGCTCCTTGGAAGGAACTAATTAAATTTTGCATTCAAATTGCTTCTACTGGTCACACTTGGGGGAATGTTAGCTGGAAAGACAAGCTTCTTTTAGGTCCTTTCTTTAAAACTCATGGCTCAGCACCATTTAATTCTATTTGGAAGGCGTGGCAGATCACTTCTTCTAAACTTATTTGGTTCAATCTGTCTCTCAGCCATGGGCTAGGTTTTCCATATTCGTCTCTTTGGTTGAATCAACTGGTTCAACTTCATGGCAAACCACTAGGTACTTTTAATCGGGTAAAAGGAAAATGCCTATTTAATAAAGGTATTCAAGTGTTTTGGGATCTCTGGGACCCCTCTACCTTCCAATGGAAATCATAACCTCTTCTTAAATCCCAATTCCACCTAGAAGCCTCTGATAAACAACCAAATTCTGAAATTCAACAATTAGTCACCCCTGAACTTCATAGTCTGCTTTCCTTGGACTATCATGCTAATTTTTTGAATGATTGGAGATGACCCAATACTCACAAAGTTCGCTTCTTCTCCCTTCATACCATTTACAAACAACTCCTTCCGCATATCACCATCTCACCTCATCTCAATAAGATATGGCAATGCTCTTTTCTTTGGTCTAAATGGAATAAGCCCAACCTTCAAATATGGAAGTCCAAAGATGATGCTCAATCTCAGCTTTTAGCATGGAAAGTTCTCCATGCTAAACTGCCTATTGGTAACTGCCTTAAATTTGTCCACCCTCCGCCCACTTGTCCTTTTTGTTCCAAATTGGAATCTATGAAACCTGCTTTTTGGTTCTGTACACATGTGAGAAGCTTATGGAATGCTTTGTTCACTGCCTTGCCTGCCTTATTTCCTCAAGCATGGTCTTGGAAATCATCTCTTCTTAGTGTTGCTTCATCCTTCGATATTCTATCCCAGACTTGTAGACACGCGATTCTCAAATGTATTTGGAAGTTTCATTGCAATGTTGTTTTCTCTAATACAATCATTCCCCTACAGATAGAACTTCATTTCATCCATGCTATTTTGTCTCTCCAATTAGAGGCACAACAAGCAAGTCAATATTTTTCACAAGATGACAATTTCCATGATCTTCTTCGACAACTGCACATAAGCATTGAGGGTAACAAAGATTCAATCGTCAAGCATGCACCTTTGGTTGGAGTCTCTCAAAGATGAAGTTGCTGCTTTGTGTGGAATTTTGATGGAAATACTCTTCTAGTGTGCTATTATCTTCAACAATAGTCCCTTTGTATTTTCAACAACGCTGTATATGAGACTTGTTTTTTCAGCAGTGCTATATATGTATTCTCAACTTTGTAATATTGTTGCAGTTTTCTGATATAGGTTTCTACAGCCTTGTTAGGATTGTTGCAACTGCTTTTCAGCTGGTTATGTGGAAGTTGTTGTAGTTCCTTTTTGGAAGTTTTTTCTGCTATGTAATTCTTTTATTTGCTTCCTTCAATATAAAAAAAGCAAACTTTTCACAACACTCAATACTATAAAAATAGTTATTACAACCTTGAGCTACATGAAGCCAATAAATAAAATCTCAATTCTTTTGTTCAACATAATTTTATGTGAATGATGTTTTTCATAAAATAACTATATCTTTAAATTTTTAACATTATAATAAATAAATAATAAACACTCTTAATTGATTATATCACACAATTAATATTAACTAATTTATTTTTTGAAAAATTCTAATAAACCTACTTTTTACATGATTATTATAAACCTATTTCTAATATTCCCAATAAATATAATTATTATACCTTTTTATATTAAATAAAATATAAAAATAGATAAAAATAGATAAAATAGTATCAAACCAACTACATGACCAAATTGCAACCCATATTACCAAATTGCATATTATAACTTATAGATAATATAAATGATATCAAAAACTTTTTCCCTTAATAAGATCAAATCTTGTCAAACTATCTCTAAAGCGTATATCTTTTCTCTCAATATAAACCCTAACTAAAATTACAATCATACTTGATCTTGTTTGAATTTAAATTAATTGAAAAAAACTTACCAAAATTTTCATATTTATTACATATAAAAGTTATAAAGAAACAAGTTGCCTCTATCCAATTGAATATAATTTATTTTTATATTTTAATATAATTTCAAATAGTCTTTCAAAGTGTTTGGACATAATTATTCACCCAATTAATAATAATAATGTTTTAAGTCTCTTGACTCCGGTAAGAGACGCATTTTATATTTAGAAATAAAAGCTAATATTTTAGTGAAGAGCGATTGTAGTCAGCCGTCGATAGGATTTAAATCTAACGGTGTAGAAATAAAGAGAATTTCAAAGTGAGATAAAACTAAAATCCCAGGAGGCAAAATAAATAAATAAAAATAAAACAGTAATATGCAATTCACTCCAGGCCTGGGAGAAAATATTGAGGAGCAGAACGCAGAGTGTGGAAAATCAGGAATGAAATGCTCGGGAATGCCATCAAGAATGATATTTTTGTGCATTGAATCTTCTTCAACGGATTTTAAAGATTACATCGAGTTAAATCTTGAAAAATTTGGCCCAGTTTTTGAATTTTTTCTGAGAAGAATCCAACCACCGGTTTTATTTTGCGGTATGCTGCCATTTTCGATTTTTTTTCCATTTATTTTAATTCAGTTTGGCTCATTTTTGCACAAAAATTGGTCAGACTCTTCAATATTTGTAGCTTGTGAGCAAAGATTTGCTTTTTGTTTAAATTTTTTTGAGTGCTAAAGGTTCGACAAATTTTGTGCAGATGATCCATCTCTTTTTGTTCGTTAGTTGTGATTTAAATCTGCTTGAAGGAATTTGAAATCGAAATC
The DNA here is from genome assembly GCF_030272615.1 of Cryptomeria japonica. Classification (NCBI taxonomy): domain Eukaryota; kingdom Viridiplantae; phylum Streptophyta; class Pinopsida; order Cupressales; family Cupressaceae; genus Cryptomeria; species Cryptomeria japonica. Next base: position 169,910,615 of record NC_081406.1, on the reverse strand, counting down.
ATTTTTCGGCTGAGCGGACTTTCTTTCTTTGTGGTCAAAAAAATCGAAATTCAAGATTTTGACGTTTTCTCAGATTGTAAGATGATTTTGAAAATTTGACAGGAATTTTGCAATTTGTAGCCAGCAAATTTGTATTTTGGAGTCTTGAGTACGAGCATGTTTTCTATGGAGGATTTAGGGGGGCTTTTGGAGTCTTTTTACTTTAAGCCTTAAGAATTAAGGACTTTTTTTCTGTAAGCTGTACAAATTTAAGGGCATCTCCTTAAATCCAAGGATTGAAGGCTTCTGTGATAAATTTCTGTATTTCTTTTTTGAATCTAAGGATTACAGAAATCTTTCTTTGTCATCTGGGACATATATAAAAAATTGTAGAATTCCTTTAAAATGGAGACTGCAACAGCTCTAGAGAACAGAATTTCTTCTAGAGATTTTTTTCAATGGGGAATCCGCAAGCGTATGGTATGTGGCAAGCCACAGATAATGCAGACAACCGAGACGTCCACCATCCGTGTGGACAGGCATGTTGTTGGAGCTAATAAAGAGGGGTCTGCTCCTGCTGCAAAAATAACCCCCCAACAAAAGCTACAAGACCATCAAGTTAAACCAGTTCTTGAAAAAAAGATAACACTGCCTTGCAACAACAACAACATGCATTCCTCCGGGTCTCGTCAGAAAAGGATCACCAGATCTCAGCATCCAGTGAATCATATTATGTGCACCAGGAAGAGCAATAACACGGACGAAGTGAACAATATGCAAGACAACAAGGCCTTGACCGTGGAGACCTCTGTTTGGCCAAAATTCAGTCTGACCCTCTCTCATAACCAGATAGAGGAAGATTTTCTAGCGATAAAGTGCTCAATATTGCCGTTGAAACCCAAAAAGCGCCTCAAGTCTATTCAGAGAACAATCCAAGTGAGTATATCTTGTGCTTTTCGTGACTTTGTTTTTTCGTATTTTTTGAAGCCCTCAGTATGCAGAGATAGAGCAGAGGATATTACAATTTTATATTCTGATTCTATCTCATTAGCTGTTTTCTGATTTTGCCGTCAAATGTTCTTAAGAGATGATATATCCCAAGTATATCGGCTTACCTCGTTGTTCCATGGAAGGGATTTCCTCGAAATCAAATTAGGGTACCGTGGGGTAAAATTAAGGAGCCTTATGCAGAAATATGGTACAAGTGGAATTTTAATTTCTCATTTCTGCAAAATTTATTAAAGGAGCCTCCGTCCAAAATCATCAATAAATCTGAAAATTCAAATTAAACTTAGTCTACATTTTGGATTTAAATCCGTTTAAGTAGGTGCAGCCCCTTCGTATTTGCTGAAAATCTCCCTCCTAAACATTAGTTACTAATGATTCCTGCTTTTGGAGTTGCTTCGTTTAATTGGAACAACTGAGGCATAAAAAGGGAGTAAAAGCCTCCTCCAATGTATACGATTATTGTTGTTGTAGTTGACTTCTATATTGGGATCTCCGGTGGAACAGGAACTAGTTATTCCTGAATCCTTACACATATTAAAATTCCTTGAGCAAGTAAACACGTCCGTGGGCCGGGGTTCTTACCGTTCTGTCCTTTTTCCCAATTTCTGTATATTTGTAAAATGAAGTTTGTTCTCTTCCATGAAATGTAGAAAAAGGAAGTTTACATTTTTGAAAAAGTGCCTGTTTGTAAACATTTGTGTGCACGACAGAAGTAATAATTGCAAAAGTCTTTGGTTAGTAATCAAGGTTTCCATAACATCTCATCTTGCATAGATATTTATAAAATATGATTTTATATCTTATATTCAATTTTTTTGTTTCTTGAAATTTTTTTTTTGTCTTCTTTTCCCAAATGACAATTTTGGTATTCTCATCCAGCAGCTGTCCTCCAGGAATTTGGTAACATTCATGTATGCTATACCTGGGCAATGGACCACTTAAAGAAAATTAAGTGTGGTTTACTGTGTCTAACTCTACAATGCACCCTTTACGGGAACTGAAGGAATGCTTTGATCATGAAACACATTCTGTGTATGAAATGGCTACCAAAGATTATGGATCTTTCTAGATGCTTGTACATTACCCTTAGTACATGGCATGACAATTGTTTTTCATAATAAAAACATAATAGTGGTCAGAAAATAAGCACTTACATTGATTGTAAGTTGATTTCTCTTTTGTAGAATGTTAGCCCTGGTGGTTGGCTCAGCGATCTTTCTCAAGAACGGTATGAAGTTAGGGAAAAGAAATGTTTGAAGAAGGTAGTTTCTTAGCTGCTATATCAGCAGCTTCTTTCTAACTAGAAATTTCTCTTTGACTGTTTATGTCTTTATGTTTCATGCCCTAACTCAATCAAAATGTCATTGATGCAGAGACCAAGGGGTTTGAAAGCTATGAGAGGAGCACATAGTGAATCTGAATAAGCAGGCAGTTCCATCTCAGCTGTACCTGTAAATATCTGTTAATTTGCTCTCTTTGTCATTCATAGCATTCAATCACATTAATATGTTTGGTGGCATTTGTGTCTTGCTTTTCAATATGTTTTACATGACTAGCAATCACAAGCTAAGGCCAAAAAATTTCGGATGACTTTTCATTGGATGCGAAGTTGTAAACTTATAGAAATCAAATAATATTTACAACTGTGAGTGATGTAATTTTTCTGACTGTTCAAATTAATAGCAATGATTTGCATATGTTTATTGTTTCAGTCTTTGTAAACACATATGTCCAAGCATATTTTTTAACTGATATTACCCTTTACCAGTTTGTTTGGGACTAGTTATTCTTGATAGTAAACTTATTAAAGAATGTTTAGAAATATTTCCTCATATTTAGTTATTTTTTGATAATGATCTGAGTAATCATTAAACTGTTAGAAATATTTCCTCTTGTCATTTTCAGTGTTCCGCTTTTTCATTTGGAGAGCACTGATAAATTTAAGAATGATTTAACAACAGAATGCTATGCAGAACAATTGTCTTTAATGCTGGTGGAGATATATGTAGCCACAAGGCGAATTGTGGCAATTGATAAAGCATAAGTTGATCAAACTTTCATATTAATCATTAAGTTGTTAGAGGTTGTCTAGTGCTGTTGCTGAATGCCCTAGTAGCCAGAAACTCCTTTGTCCCTCCCTGGGCATGCGTATCCTTGTACCCGTTCCCGTATCCAAAACGGATATGTATCCGATACAGTCCGGATACATGTCGAATACTGTACCCACACATGCCCAAAAACCTGGATTTCCAACCATGCTAGATACTATGTAATTTGATTTTTTTTTAATTTGACATAAATCTTCCTAAATTTAATTTTAAAAAACTTCATTCATGCATTTTTAAAAAAAAAAATTGGTATAAATAAAGCCTATGCCAAATGAGAAAGACAAATGAAATGTTTTTCTATTTCAGTGACCCATTTTTTGGGTTAACTTCCAATGCAACTCTACTATTTTTTCATATTGTAAAATGTTAAATCAACTTATCATTATTTATGTAGCAATTATGTGTCTATATTGCTTTTGAAGTAATGAAAATCTCCTCGAATAACTTAGAAATATGTGTTAAATATATGCGTATGTGTATTTTATGAATGACATATATAACTGTATCCATATTGAGGGTTTTAAAATATGACCGTATCCGTATCCAATACCGTATCCGTATCCGTGTCCATGCAACTTTGCCTAAAACTAGTACTACCCTTTGTCAAAGTTTGATGCAAAGTACATCTTGTGGGACACAACGCAGGCCCGGAACTGCTAGCTGTTTTAGGGCTCACTGCATGCTAACCGTTAGAAACTATTTGAGAAAATTTCAGGGAATGAATTTTGGGAATTTCGACATGAATTTGTTTTCCTTGGCCAAAATTATATTTGGAATAGATATTTTTGTGATTTTAATAAGAGAAAGGGAGATTTGTGTTTTAGTTTCTTGTGAATGTTCCCTATTCTATTTATCCAAATGTGAAAACTGTTAAATATATGCCTGCAGTAATCTATTATGTTGTATGCTTTGGTCTACAGATCGTTATTGTTAAAAAAAGGTAAGCAGAACAGGGGAGTCTATGGGCTGCACTAATTGGCATCAGAGCACCAGAACATTATAAGATTTAAAAGAGACAAAAAAAAGTATTGAGCTTGTTCATTGAAATAGAAAATTAGAATCAGAGCAACCAAACTGGTTGCAGGGAAATTCGAATTAATTAGGCTAGAAGAGGGAGAAAAAATGAAGGAAATAAGGTGAATGTTCCTAAAGATTTGGTGGCAAGACTGGGACTTATTAAAGCCAGGATTATAAGAGATCAAATATGTTTCGTAGAGTGTATGGAGAAACCAATTAACACAGTTTCAAAGCAAGGGAGCAAGGTAAAGGTATAGTCAGACTTTAGAGAAGAGTTAAACTCTGACTTTTTCTTGGATTGGGTATAGCAATCACAAAGATTTATTAAAATGGTGGACATTGAAGAGAATGCAATTGTAGCTAGGTTGTAGTAGCAAAACAAGTGAGATGCCGTCCTTTGGTGGGATATTTTGCAAAGTGGTAGAAGAAGACAAAGGAAAGACAAGATTAGATTGTAGCCTAGGATGCCGAAGCACATGCAAGCAAAATTCTTGCCTTAAGATTAACCGCAGAAATCGTTTTTGTGTTTCATGAGATAAAAGGGTTTATTTGTGCAAGAATATACAGACCAATATATGAGGCTTCAAATTGAGACTGATTTGTGGGTTGATGAAGATAAGGTAGCAGCCAAGTATTATAATGGCCTGAATTTTCTTCTTTAAGATGAGTTGACTTAAGCGAAGTTATATTTGGTTGAGGAAGCACACCGTTATTCTTTAAAAGCTGTGGAAAAGATGAATGTGGGGAAAGGGGCAAGTGGTCAGCCAAATTGTCAAAAGCGCACTGTTAAGTACAAAGGAAGGTTCTTCAAGTGCAGTTGAAGTTGAAGACCCACAAGAATAGAATGAAGAGAAGCAAAATTGCAGCAATGGAGCAAGTTGAGAAGGTAAAGAAGAGGGTTACTGATATGGAGGAAAAGCAGGCTTGAGTTCAGAAGTAGAGGATAAGGTTGATGGCAGCTCATAATTAACTTTTGGAGGCCATTAAGATTACATCTGCAAGGTAGCTCATAAAGCCTGAGATTGTTCCAAAAACACAGGAGCTCAAAATCAAGAAGAACCTCAACTTGAAGAAATTGAATCTGAAATGGGAGCGAGCTTAGTGGCCCAATGAAATTTGATATTAGGAAACAAAGAGTGCACATATGCTGATTGAAGAAGAAATGCATTTGAAACAAAATACAAGCGAAATACTGTGCAAAGACAAGGCGTGCAAGGTGATTATAGCTTTGTACACCAATTTGATAAGTAATGAAATATGCAATATGTCCTTATATTCCAAAGTCAGATCCTCATAGAAATTCCTGGCAAAACATATCATAGCATGCTTGTAGATATGCCATGCCTTGTTGCATTTAATATTGGTCCATATGAAGGTGAGGTGTCATGTGATGTGATGCCAATGGATGTTTGTTATCTTCTATTGGGAGGACCACTGAGAGCTGATAGAGGGGCCATCCATGATGGTAAAGAAAACAGCTACGATGTGCATTAAGACACCAAAAGGTGTGTGTTGAAGCCATTGAAGGATGAGAAAGGTCAGGAAGTGCCATGCTGTCATTATTTTCATTGGACTGCAAAGAGTCCTTGAATGATAGTCAGAAGAATAATTATCTCCCTTCATATCGAAGAGAGAAATATATGATAGTAGAATTTGTTGATTGGAGAAACAATCAGTTGCAAGAAATGATGTGAAAGCGCAGATGAAGAGGGTTTCAATAGCAAGGGCAATGAGGTTGTGGCAGAAACTGCAAAAAGAATCAGCGATATCATGAAGATAACTTTGATTTTACAAAATTATAACATTATAAGAACTTATTGTTGATTGTAAGTTTGATGTTGAGACCTTCCATGAGTAAAGGAAAGGGTTACTTGAACACCCATTTTTCAGAATAGTAATACTGCTGGAAAAAGGGAAATGACAATGCCATTAGCATTGAGTTTTCTAACGAGTTTAATCTTGTGTATCAATTAATGAATATGAGAAGATCTAATAGAGAAATCACGGTTATATCTTATATTAAGATAATTGATGATAAAGACTCCGAAGCAGTTGGTTCAGATTTTATTTGACCCAGGGGAAATGGTGCAAGCTTTTGTGGGATACAGGCTGACCACTGCTGGATTTTAGGGGCACGTGACATGCCCAAAATTAGAAATCCGTTCTGAAATTTTGGGGAATGTTGACCTCCCACAAAGTACAAACTAAAGTTACAAATTCATTTCTAGGTAGTTAGAAGGAAAACAAGGGATTAGGAAGATAGGCATATATTAGAAGAAGAATAAGATTGGTAGAAGGAGAGGATAAATGCCATAAACAGTTTTTCCTGGGCAATGTATATTTTTTTGATTTAATAAGAGAAAAAAAGTTGTAATGTTTTATTTGCCACATGCATGCTCTGTTTTACCAAATGTGAGAACTGTGAAATGTATGCGTGCGGTAATCTATTGTGTGCGAATGTTGTTGGATGTCTTGAGTTGGATATTGTTATTACAAAAAGGGGAGGTAGAACAGAGCAGTGCATGAGCTACATCAAAGGTTTTATGTAGCTTTCTGATTTATATTTAACGTATATGACAGTTAACTGCAGTGCCAGGGGCAGTTTGAATGCTTGTGTGCAATCAACTCGTCCGTTACCCAGGAATATAAAATTTGAAAGATACAAGGTAAATGGAAGAAATATACAGTGGTGTTCCACACGTGGAATGGGAATTTTCGTTATCCATGACCTAAAAAATATTAGATCATCCGCATATTCGAAAAAAATTCAAGTATATATTGTCATATCCATAATTTTGGGAATTTCAAAGTTCTTAGTATGCATTCTCAGCTAGCTGCATCATGCTACCATAGTCTGGAAATTTGAAATGTTGCATATGCATTTGTTTTATTTGATTCTTATAAATTCTATAGTAGCATTTCTTGAAATATATTGGATCAAATAATTTCAAAGCTCCGAGATAGCAGGTGGTATCTTTTTCTAGTTTATGCCAATCCCTTTTTATTTTATGATTTTATGTTTCCAGTTGGAGGAGAAGTGCTGAATCATTTAAGGATAACAGATTTGATGGCCTGAATTGTTATTGCCTGATGTGATTCAAGACCATTAAACCTACAATCAACAATGGGTGATTCTAATATTTTTTAGTGAAATAATATAATAAATAATTTATTAGCAATGCCATTTAGTGTAATCTTGAATCTCAGATTTTGTCTAATGGTACTGACATCTATATTCAACTTCAATGTAATATTATTTTATTTATATTGTTGACAATATTTAATGGTATCATTTAATATGATAATATAAATATTTCTTAAAATATTTATAATTAGTTCTAATGACTTTTTTTTTCAAATATTATTTCCTTATAATCCTGATCTGACTTTCTCTAAACCATTTGTTAAGGGCAAAGATTCCGGTTGTGAAAGCATGCAATAAGAATGTTCGAAGAAAAGTCTCTGTCTCATTTTTCGCTTGACTTGTTTATTAATCAGCTCAAACAATCACATAACATTATATTATAAATTGATAATAACTTCATACAATTCAGCATTATCTATTGTAAAACGATTATTTTGAAAAGTTCAAATCAATTATAGAAGTTTCTGAAACCGTTTTTCCAAAAACAAGATTCACCATTCACACTTTATGCTTGGAAACTTCCATGGTGAAGACAATCCATAATTTGACCAGTAGATTTATGACAATTGTCTAAATTCTTAATATTTTACAGTGGCGACAAAATTTTGCAAGTTATACCTTTTACTGCGTCACAATTCAGGGAAGTCAAATGATGGCAATAAACTGGAAGATTTAAAGGCTATCGGGTCACCAGCTGATTAAAATTATTTAGTAAAATGTTCTGTCGTCGTAAAGATTCCTCGGAATCTTAATTCAATATACGGAAAAACGGCGATGAAGAATGTTGAAATCATTACAGCGCATTTTGCAGTTAAATTAGCATAAATTATTGATGGTAAAATTCAAGCTCCGTGAAATGGAATAATCCAAGTCCGTGTTGTAGTCAGAGTATGTCGATGTCGCTGTCATCTGAAAATAAAGATTTGAAAATTGAAGTATCTACTATTATGAAACTCAATACTTTACAGAGAATGCAACAAAGATCTCTTTCAAATTTGTCAGTACATCCGCCCGTTGTTTACATCCGATTCCTGGAAAATGCATACATCCAATCTGTAAGAATTTAAAATATAAAGGTAGATGTCATCTAACACGCAGAAAATTGGAATTGTCTTGACCCCACGTAAACAATTTAGTACCTTAACCACAGAAGGCCTTTGTTTACCAGTAGGCCCATCATAAGATACAAATGCATCCAGTCAAAAGTACAACGCACTCATAGCTTGATTAATCTTCTATTAGTGCGACAAATATGCTTAATTTTCTCTCTTGTATGTGGTGTCATGACCATGTTTTGGCCTTAATATATGGTATTTTAAAATTTTATGGCATCTATCAATTCTTGTGGAGGATTTATTATTTATTTTTTATTTTTTAGGGATGATTTTTTTACTTTTTATATATAAATTTAGTATGTTTTTGTATATTGTATTTATGAGTGATTTGAATGCTTAATCGCCTTTATCAAATTGTATTCAATCGTGGTATATATCGGAGACCTTATTAATTTTCTTGCCTTGCTCGTAGCCTTGTGGTAATTTGACTATGGATAGATTTTATGATTAAACCGTTAAATGGGCCCATATGTGTGGGTAATGAACTTTTAATGCCATTATTAATGAATGTTATAAATATTATCATGATTTTGTTAATTTAATGCATTGATTATATTTTATGACTAACTTGAATTGACAAATTTGTGGAGTTGTGTGAGAATGACAGTTGGTTGCAAGTCCTCGAGGAGCAAAGTTAAGTGGATTCTATCATCCCATGATGAGAGACAGACTGTCAGTAATGTCGTTTTAATCAGTATGTTTTGTCCACTTAAAGTTGTCTTACCCTAGAACTCTAGTTATCTATTTATTTGTGATGATTTATTTATTTTTGATTATGTAGGAGACTTTGGAAATAACTTGGCCCCTATCAATGTGAGTATCAAATATGCTTATAATTAAATGAAGCTAACAAATATAATAAATATATAAATATATGCTTGATAGGCAACAATAAAATAAATATAATAAATAAATAAATAATAAATCATATACTTTAACTATATACATATTGCTAGGGAGGGCACTTGGAATAATAGTGTCAAATAAATAGAATTATTTACCTACACCATCGAAGCACTTGGAATAATAGTGTCAAGGAAATACAATTATTTACTTATGCAATTGAATAAAAGGAAAACAAAGAAAAACATACCAAAGGAAAATAAAATGTGAAAAACATATGTAGGAAGTTGTGACTTGCAAGAAAATGAGAAATTCACCCCCCATTACAACATAACCATCTCACCCCATGGTAGGAGACAACCATAAGTAATGGCAAGTGGTGTAGGCATAGGGAAGAGGCACCCATGCCATTAATAAGGTATGGTGCCCCTTTCTTTCAAACAAGAAAAAAATGTAGGTTACGAGGAAAATGACGCACCATTTTGTCATAAAAACCGCTTCCCATGCCCTTAAGAAAAGACAATTCTTTTTGCTTGTCTCGGTAGAGGAGGGTGTGAAAGAAGTAGAATGGAGAAGTTTGGCTTCCATCTTGGGTGTTAAAAGTAGTGGGATGCCATACTACAAATGTGATTGTATTTTTTCTTGAATATTTTGTTGTTTGTAGTATTAAATTCATGTATATGCCTTCATTTCTTACTTCAAACTTTAAACATTAGATTGTTGCTAGAATTTAGAAGCTATAACGCTCAGATTTCCCTAGTTGACCCTCTTGCAACATTTCCTTATTTATGAAAAAAATTTATAACAACATACTAGTTAAGGCAATGAGAATTACAATATTCCTTTATTCTTGTTAAAATGGATGCCCCATTACAACAAGTTGCCCCGCTTCTATATCTCTTTTCATACCTTGTCAGACTTCAAAAAGTTTTTAGAATGGGTGGAGAAGAGATACTGGATAAATTGGGATGAATTAAACTTTGAAATAAATCCACCTTCTAGCTCATGTTAGAAGTCAAAGACTAAGCTCAAATTTGCATATCATCATTGGTTTGCTACCCAAAAAATTATATGCCTATATTCCCAAGTATCTTTCATTCCTAGGTAGATTGGAGTTGCTATTGTTAAATAATATGCAAAAATGAAATGGTTGTTATATGTGAATAAGCCAATAAAACTATTTTCCCATCAATGTTATAAGAAGAGTGATTAGATGAAACATTTGAGGCTTAGGTGAAATCATAGGCAGTGAATGATAAAGATCTTACTACCTACTGTTGATTAGAGGAAGATTAGCTAGCCAACACTTTATCTTGCCTGTGAAGAGGTCTCATTAATTAAATAGAAGATATCAAATCTAGATTTTGTAGGTGCAAAAAGTGGAGGACAGGATCGCCCTACACATCTATGTCTAACAAATTTTCGACGAAACTTCTAGGGTAGATTTTGAGCATCATTTTAGTTCCAGAAACCTTTTTCTACATCCAACATTTTGAGGACAAGGTTGCCTAAAGCATCACTGTCTTGCATTTTTAGGATCAAATTTTAGACACAAGTTCTACTCAATTTCCTCATTCTAGATCCATGCTTATGTTTGCATATCAAATATGAAACTGTTGGTTCATGTTAATTTTTAGCCCTAGATCTAGCATTCACTTTATATCTTTGTAGTATATATTTCAACTCAAATAAAAAGGAGTGGAATCCAATAATCATTCAACCCTTTTCACAGAATTGAGGTTGAATCTATTGATTTCATCCCTTCTTAATTTAATTCTTTTGTGAAATAGGTCTAGTTCCTAGTTTGCATGCATAACCTTGTGAACACGTATTTCATGAATTGTGGTGATAGAAATGAGAATCTTCCTACAAAGGATATCCCTTCCTCATCCATTCATCCCTTTTTCCATTTAACATGTCCTTACACAACAAACTACAAAGAAGCCCATAATGAACATCCACCTTCTGCTTTATCAATTCTTTTACCAAAGCCTTGTCCTTCTATGCCTCAAGGAACAAGACCTATCCATATTGACAATCAAGAGAAGTTGGCTAAGAGAATCTTTTGGAGACTCAAATATGATAGAATATTACCTTTCCTTTTGTAAGATATATCAAGAATTATAAGAACAAAGATGGTAGTATGTATTGTCTTTTTCATCGAAGCTATATTCTCATTCTATTGGAGATTGTAAAGCTTTTAAAGCATTTGACCAAGATTTATGTGATAGAGATCACATCCATATCACACCAGATCTCATGATTTTTCTTGATCCAAATTTGAAAGTAGTGCATTATCATTCCCTTCACCTATTATGTTGCTCCTAATGATGTGACTTTGCTAGCTTACCTTTTGGGGGCTCTTTGTCATTTATGGTGGTACACATAATAGTCTTTCTTATTCTTGTCTCCATGCTTGGGGAAAAGAATAATGTTTCAATTTTCTCTCATTTCAAGGATTTTATTTTCCTTTGTTGAGTTACATCTTTCATAACTCAATGTCCATTCATGCATAGCATTATCCTCCATGCATGTACATATGTGTCCCTTGGTTTGAAATTATTCCTTGCTTGAAATATTACATCTTTTATTATTAATCTCTTCTTAGTGATTGTGTGTAATCCTTCATTAAGATTCCACTTTTCTTAACAATGGGGAAGATGTCTATTCTTAGTTTCCTTCCCTTTTCAAAGATGTCATCTTTATTAAAGATCTCTATCTTTGGGGTATAAATATTTAAGTAAAGATATCTTCCTCTTGTTATTCATCCCACAAAATAATCCTTTTACACTTGTTGCAAGATATTTTCTTACAACTATCTATTCCTAGCTTCAAAATAGTTATGCATCTTTAGCTTGGAGTTATGTACATTGTTGCTTAAAGGATATCTCTGTGGTTGTGAAGGTGTTTATCCTTGTCTTTAATTTCTACCTTAAGATGTCAGCATAAGGTTTTGTTGACATCTTAAGGGGAGGGTGGAGGGCATATATGTAGAATCCTTGTTGCTTATGTTCAATTTATGTTGCAAATTTCCTTTTATATAATGCTTTTCTTGTTTTTTTTTGTTCGAATTTGCAGAATTTCCTTACATACTATGCTTTGTTTGGTTATCCTTGTAGATTTCATTTCATACAATAATTTTCTTGGTTATCCTTTTCCAATGAATGTTGAAAATTTCCTTGCATATACTGCTTTGCTTGGTTATCCTTGTTCAGTTTTACAGGATTTCCAAGTTACATAGTATGCTTTGTTTGGTTATCCTTGTTGCAGATTTCCTTGCATACAATGCTTTGCTTGGCTATCCTTGTTTCATTTTTGTGGATTTCCTTACATACTATGCGTTTTTTGGTTATCCTAGTTGTGGTATCCCAGTAATACCTTTGCAGTTGTTGCATTGATAAGAAAGCTTTAGTTGGAAAAATATTTTCTTTCAAGTTGCACTAATCAATCACCTTTCAATAAGAAAACTTTTCTTGGAACCCCTTTTGGAAGATGAGTGGAACTAGCATAACACAACTTTCTAGACTATTTAGACTCTTCCTTTCTCTTTCCACATGGATCACATAACATGACACAACTTGTTCCATGAGAATTTGTGCTCCGTAGATCACCTAGCATAACACAACTTTCTAGCCCATGGAATCCATGTCCCCCCGCTCTCTCTCTCTTGCCCATAGATCACCTAATATAACACAACTTTCTAGCTTGCAAGATATATGTTTCCTTTCTCCTTCCCATGAACCCATAACATAACATACTTTGCTAGACATTGGATTATGGTTCATCACTAGATGCATGCTCTTGCAATAAAATTCCAAGAATGATATTAGTAGTTGAGACATTTTGATTATCGAGGTCTCTTCAACTAGTTGATTTGGAGCCTTTGTTTATAGTACTAAACCCTATTGTGTGTCTTTTGTCTTTTTTTGTCTTTTGTTTATTTTTATCTTATTTTGTGTGTACTTGTATGAGAGTGTGTGAGTTAATATCCCAAGCTTGGGGGCTTGTTCCCTCAAATTCAGTGATGCCTTATCTCTTTGTAGTCTCTCTCCTATCTCTCTCTTTCTTATAGTTTATAGTGAGTATGGGTGTAGGCTCATACTCCCTGTAAAGTGGGGGATAAATGTGTCATCGTAAATTGTAACTTTGTACAATTTACACTACTTTTTGTGCCCTTGCCTTAGTGTGACCCATTTTAGCTCTTTTCCAAGCCTATTTTTGATCTTTTACCTCAAAACTAATGTCATCTACCCACATGGTGGTTTGAGCCTCTATCTTGGGCTATGTGCACCTTATCCTTGACCAATTTACCTTGTTTTGGGTGGACAATGATGCCTAGAGTGCCCTTGTCCCCTAAAACTAGGCCCAAATTTGAACATGTCGGTGCTCACTTCTCGCTAGTTTGTTTCATATCATAATGTTTCAATTTGACTGTTGGAGGTCAGCCTAATCAGGGGAAATATCTTGATAACCTTATAAGAGCATTCTTCTAATTCATTTTGGCATCATATCACATCTACTTTGAAGAATCAACCTCCTACATTCACATCAAGCATTCATAGAGTATCAAGGCAACATTTCATCCCACCATATCCTTCAAGAATTCCTTAAGATCTTGACACCATGGAGCATCAAATTACATCTATCATCATGCAAGCATGTGTTTATGATTAGGTCATTTATGTCTATCCATGTCAAGTCATGTTATTGCATCAACGCTTGTGATTACATTCAAAGAGCATTGCATCATCAACCTTAAATCATCTATAATAGATCCGAGGAATATTATTCAACATGTTACTTCATTATTTCAATTAAATTTCAAGGATTAGTTCCAAACCCGAGGTTTGACCTTTGCAAACCCCTATTCCCAACATCTTTCTCTCTTTTGTAGGTGTAAGTTATAGGTTATGAAGCTATAGTTATAGAACTAGATAGAGTAGATATTGACCACCAGATCCAACTTTTACAAGCATGAAAATAAGAGGATAGGGTCACCCCACACATCTATGTCTAACAAATTTTTGACAAAAAATTTGGGGTACATTCTGAGCATCATTTTGTTTCCAAAAAAGTTTGTTTTGTTTGCATCCGACATTCTGAGGACAGGGTCTCCTGAAGCATTCTTGTCCTACATTTTTAGGCTTAGATTTTAGACACAGATTCTACTAAGTTTCCCATTCCAAATCTATGTTTATGTTTGGATGTCAAATCTGAAATTATTGGTTCATGTTAATTTATGTCAATTTTCCATCTTTAGCCCTAGATCTAGCATTCACTTTACATCTTTACAATATCCATTTCAAATGAAACAAAAATTAGTGGAATCCAATCAACATTCAATCCTTTTTAGACAATTGAGGTTGAATCAATTGATTTCACCCCTCCTTAAAGTAATGCTTTTGTGAAATAGGTCTAGTTCCTAGTTTGCATGCACAAACTTGTGAACACCTTTTTCACCACATTACAATCACACATTATAATATCACATTTAAAACATCAAATTCCACTTTTACTACATATCATAAAAATCCCAATAACCAGAGAATAGTGCAAGTTCACCAATAAAGGATCTTCAATAACACTCAAAACTTAGAATGAACATCTTAAAAATCTAAGGATATCCTTTTGGTTTCTAATCACCCAATATTGCAATTTCATCCTCAATTTTCCATTTTAGTTAACCAATCCAAATGTTGACATTATAACTTTACTTAAAGCACATTTTATGAAAACCACTCAAATATTTTGTTTAGATAAATGAAATGGTTTTCTTTGAACTAAAATAATGCCTCAAATCACAATAATAATCCAATGCAAGCAATCAGATTAAAAAAGATTGAAAAACTAAGGAGAAATCTAGGGCCTACCTCAATTTTGCACAAAAACTCCAAAACATGAATAACTTGAAACATGCCAAATGAAAGATTGAATCCTTTTAGAAGCAAGAAGAATCCACTGATATGAATCCAAAGAGCTCCTACTTACAAAATTCCTCTCAACATTTCTTCCCTATCAACAATTCAAATTTGCAACATAGGAGGGTTTTTTAGAGAGCAAAATGCAAAAATAGACGAAGTGTAGAAAATGACTTTATTTCCACATTATAAAAATCCATCACTAATCACTTTTTAAAAATACATTAAAATAATAATTAATATCTCTTGTTTTCAATCTCTCAGTTGACTCCATTATGCTCATTATTCAATTACCTCGACACAATGAATACTTATAAGCCGCTCTTTTAATTCATTTAACTATTAAATTATAATAAAACCATTACAACACAATTTCAAATTTAAATTTGATGCTAAATTACAAATAAGAAACTATGCACAAACAACATTTATTGGTCAATCACAAGGGGATAATAGGTTAATCCATTCATTACCATTGTGGCGACCAAAGCCTTTACACATTAACCCAAGGAAATTGTCCTCACTAAGGTATGAAGGGTAAGGCTAGGTGACATAATGGTTAGTCTGCTATCTCCTATTAACCACCATTGGGGAAGGGTACACTCAGACTTTTGGAGCCAGTTTGAGTCGATAACTGGGACTTGCATCATTCAACAAATGTCATGGGTACTTGTGCATGTACATCATAGCTAAAGCACATCTAAATATTCTCCAATTGGGGTCAACATCATTAACATAGTCAATATATCATAATATTATCATATCATCATAAGTATAATAAATCACTAAACCTAACATGTATAATCAACTGCAACGATAATCATTTAATATCTAGGATGAAATCGTAAAATATAGCTTGTTACATTTTAATAACTAATCAAGTTAACATTACATTTCAACATTAATATTAATATCTCAAAATACAATAATTTAAAATCACAATATTAATCTATCTCAACATGCATCTCCAAGTCGAAATCACAATTAATCCTTATTTAGCCAATATACCCGCATTATAAATTTAACATCAAAATTAGGTAAAATACACATCTCCTTAATCTCGTGAGTATCATTATTTGAGAATACTTTAAGTTCTCACATGCACTAAGCACAAGAATACACACACACACACCAAGATAATCATCGAATAGCTGATAGTCCAAACACATTGTATGCCATAAAACACCCAGAACACACTAAAGTAGATCACATGTCAGGCACTCAAAAGCAAGACACACATGCACAACTCAAAAACTCTAAAAACAAAGTCACATCATAACAAGATATCCACATCCCCAAAATACAAATGAGAGAAATTATAGATAGGATTAGAGAAGAGTGCATAAGATGCTTCACAAAAGTGGGTTTAATCTAAGGCTCTTACATAAAACCCCCCTAGGATTAGATCAAATCTCCCTTGTTTAGATTAAACTACCCATGTTTTTTTTTGTCGGTAAGGGGCTAAAGCCATTAACACTTTTGACTAGAGCTATGAACCAGTAAGGCCACATTTTTTGAGGGACCTCATTCTTAGAGATGTATGGCAATTCCACCCTTATTTCTCCCCTACCATCTTAATACTCCATGCTCGACAAGTCCCTTATCTCTCCATCACATGTTGGTATCACCTCCTTATCTCTTTGTCACGTGCACTTGGCATCTCCACCTTATCACTTTGTCATGCGTGCATGGAAGATCCACCTTATCACTCTTTCACGTGCATGGCAACTCAAGCTTATCTCTCCATCGCGTTTGCTTGACATCTCCCCCTTATCACTCTGTCATGCGTGCATGGAATCTCCACCTTATCTCTCTATCATGTGCATCACCTTACCTCTCTTCCTCTTATTTCTCCACTCCCTCTCCTTATCTCTCCATGTGTCCCCCTTATCACTCCATGACTAGCAACACCTCCTCGTCTCTCCAGTGTTTTACCTGAATCATTTTCCTCCTTATTCCTCCATCACACATATCCTCTTTATCCCCTTATCTCTCCTGAATCATTTTCCTCCTTATTCCTCCATCACACATCTCCTCTTTATCCCCTTATCTCTCCATCACGTGCTTGGTGTTACAGTGCATGGCCTCTGACCACTGATATGGAGAGGCATCAACACCTTCCTCGTGGCAATTCTATTAGTCAATGTGGAAGGCCACTCCTTATTGCTCCAACATGACTCCTCCTTTCTGTCCTCTACCACAACAATGATATGCCATCCTTCCACTACCTAGTTGCGTTGAGGGAATGGAGGTATTAACACCTCCATGATGTGCACGGTCTGACATCACCCCTCCAAGCAAGGTGGGTGCACATTTGTTTGTCCTTCTCCTTCCAACTACACATGTGTATTCTAACTTGTCGAACTTGCACATGGGAGTCACCACAATCTCCACCCCAGGAAAAACCCTCGGTGAGAATTGAACACAAGAACCAACCTCGACACCAAGATGCAACTTACCGTTGCACTTTAGGGTCAACCCCAAACCACCCTTGCATTTTTCAATCTCAATATGATTTCAAAAAAACCAAGGTGAGTCCATTAGTGAGACACATTATTGTGCTTTACCTCAATAGTGAAATTTGCGTATCCATGTCATTTCCCATTTATTTTTGAGCCTATAATCCTTAGCACAATTATGTGGTGTAGCTTCTTACTAAGATTTTTTGCTTCTCCAATCCTTAGGCTTTCTTATCTACTCTCACTTACATACACTTCCATTTATTTGACTTGATCCCCACCCTATTTGCATATGTCTCTATACATTCACTTCACTATTAGTTCATACTTCCGCAAACCCATTTCTAATCTTGAGATCTCACTATCTCTATCTCGTGCCAATTTTGAAGCTTGAGAGTTCTGCCACATGACATAGATCTAGCCCAATAAATTCAAGTTTGTTGAGAAGTTTACTTGGTACATGTTTATGTAAATAAACATTATATATAGGTATTTAAAGACATTCATTTGAGTATTTAAATACATTCAAGAATAATCAAGCATTCCTACATCATTTACACTCCAAGGAGTATTTATTCATAGGGACATCTTGATTTGGAGCTTTAAAAGGAATCAATTTTTGCATAAAAACCATTTAGATCATTGGATTCTTAAGTCAATTGTCATCAATCTATTACTGAAGGCTATGAAGTTATTATACCAAGGGGTTGACTAAGGAGAATGTGAACCTTCACAATCTAGCAACTTTTCTTAGGTATTTTTTAATACCACCATGCTTTGACAAAAATAACAAAATGGGGTGAATTAAGTCACAAAATTACATAAATAGTCATATCAATTTCACATGAATCTAAATAATATCACACACTAGAATAGTTTTATAAAATTTAGATTCAATCTTACATAATGCAAATCTTACTTACACAAAATATTAGACTTTGTTATAATTGTCAAAATAAATAAATAAATAAATAATAATAAAAATCTATTTTCTATTCTAAATCAATAAATTTATTACAACAAATTTATTCTTTATTAGAATTCCAAAAACTAATAATATCTCTCTTAATTTCTAAACTAACTTTTTTTACACATTTATCATTCCCCACAATAAGTAATTAATCTAAATTATCACAACTTGACGATAAGTCTTGTGATTATGACAGAAAACCAATACATAAACTTAGAAGTTTCTACTATATACTTTCTATGGGCTTAAAAATAGGCACTACTTGTGATAATAACATGAAACCAATACATGGATTTTCTAAATTAATCTCGTATGTAAAGTCTCGTCTTTAAAATAATATTTTGAAAACCTATTTATACTTGGAAGTTTCTACTCTATACTTTCTATGGGCTTAAAAACTAGATGACTATGGCATAAAAGTCTTATAACTAATAAAAAGCCATTTTGAATATATTTATCAACTTTGAAACATGCCATTTAAAGGTTTATTTTTCTTGAATGTCACTATCCTCTGTTTCATTATTGCATTTTAAATCATATTCATTTTGAGTCTACATGTCTTAATATTGTAAACACTTTTTTCAAATGTTATTTGATTTAAAAAGTAAATTTTGTTGTCTTTTATAATTATTTTTAGCAATAATTTGTAGATTATAAGTGTAATATAATCTACATGTTATTTTAATTTAGGATCATGTCACATTTTAAGTATGATGGTCACACTACACAATTTTGTTTTATAATATGTTATATAATATTTTTTTTATGAGTATGTGCATTGCATTTTATTAATTTAAAATTATGTATACATATCCACACAAAAAAAAGGCACAAGATCACTCCTCAAATTCACACAAGCAGTGTTTGGAAAGTCACTTAAGCGACGAGAGCAACACTAGTGGGAGGCGAAGGGGGCTCTTCGTCATCTAGTTTGCCCCATACATTAGCGAGGTCTAGGGTGATGTCAAGAATGGACCACACTTCATCAGTATTAGCTTCTCCCACCTCTTTATCTTTGTCTTCATTTCTTACTCGTGAAATCCCTGGAACCATATGAGGGAGCCACTTTGAGGAGTCTGGCCAACCACCACTAATCAACAATTAATCATTGCCACCACTAGTAGATGGGTCTACCCAACTCAAGGGCCACCCAAAGTGATGAGGAGGCAACATACCAGAAGGATAACCTTGAACCAACCAACCTCTGAGGCTCACAAACTCAACCGGTAATCCCTAATTCCAATGATCCTTACACAACACCAAGTCAATCAATGGTTCAATGGCACCAAACAACACCTTGGAAGACCCAAAGGTTCCACTATGTCCACTTACAAACAACTAACACTCCTCAAGTTCTTGTGTGACTACCCACACCCTTGCATACATGAGTGAGCTACTACCAGGCTTTAGGGTTTGAATGACCCACTTGACCAATTCAACACAACGATCCTTGGAGGGGTGTTCTCACAACACCTTAACACAAATGAAACATGATTTCATCGTTTAGATCCACCAGAACATCAATTTTGACTCACTTGCCCACAAATAGAACCGGTTGCTATTAGGCCTCCTTTTGAAGGAATCAGATGATAACTTTTGACACCCTGAGGTTCTAGGCAAACAATTTATATTTAGAGATACCCTTTTAGGAGTTCTCAACAATATCTCAGTTTCTGGTACCAGACCAACTTGTAGATATCCCAACCAATACTGCACTAGTAGACCTAATAGGGCTATTAGACCTATTTGACTGAATGCCTTCCACAAACTGGTTTGGTTCTCCTAATGGGTGACCATCACTGACCATGAAATGTTATGTAAACCTCCAAAGTACTCTTCTACCACATTCAAACCCCTTTCCAGTGCTCTAGCACTCAATTCTCACGCACTACACTCATCAAACCGGTCTATCACATAGAGATGCCAAACCTAGGGTTATTTCTCCATCCTCTTCGCCATGTTGTATCCTCTTAATGGATTTTGGAACTGACATATGATACAGTGGCCTATCATCTCCTATAACAACAAAGTGTTTAGTTAAGGATTGATAGGACAAAACCCATTATTGCACTCAAACCCTAGGGGTTTAAGGGTTTTAGGCTACCTGGTAGAGATTTGCTTGTAGAATGGGGCAGCGATCACTTCAAGACTTCACACTGAAATAAAAACAAAGGTAAAATGATCTAGTTATAGGAATTGTGCCACGAGCATTCTTACCAATCCACCTTCAGTATGCAATCAATAGAAATTAGACAGTTTTTTTTTCCGAGTTTCCAACAGTTCTTGATGCTTTAATTTCCTTTCCAAATCAACCAACATACATCCTTCAATGTTTGGGGCCTTTAAAGGTATCTCCCAAACTACCACAACCTCCTCCAACTGTTTTTCAATCTGAACTAATTGTTGGAGAATCACAACTTACAAAAAAGTGCAAAATTGTCATGACAACAAATTGACAATATGACAACTTTTGCATAATTCAACTAACTTAGACTCTAGTCCCCCAAAATGATTACATTTGATTCTAAAACATAAAAAAATGACTCAAATTGACTTGTGGTCACTTGATCCCTCAATTTAGACCATTGTGACCCTTATTGACTCAATTTGCTCTACCAGACCCTAGATGACAATTTGACCCAAACATGGACAAACTTGTCACACCCCTACGAGATTGAATTACAAAAAAGGACCCATAGGGTCTTATTACATTCCTTCTAGGATAATAGAAAATAATCTTTTTCTTGGTTCATGTCTTCATAGGTAGGTGCTCCTGCACCATACTCCCTGGGTGAAATTTGTCTCAAGTCCTCTTAGAGACCAACTGCTGCAAATCACCACCCTGCTTTTTGATATCTTCCACCAGCATCCAGGTAGCTTCAGAGTCAGGAAGTCCCTGCCATTTAACTAAGTGCTCAAAATAGGTCTCGTGCCTTGTTTTCTTGGCTTCCCTGCTATCCAAAATGCACTCCATCTTAGGCGGCTCCTTAGGTGGTAATTGTTTTAACCATTCTTCACTTTCCTGAACAGATTCATCTGCACATTCTTCTATAGTAGGAATCCTATACAATGTTAGATCAGACACATTAAATATAGGTGAAATAGAAATTTCATGAGGGAGTTCAATTTTGTAAGCATTAGGACCATATTTATCCAAAATTTTACAAGATCCAATCCTTCTCATCATCAACTTGCTATGGATTCCCTTGGGCAACCTGTCCTTGCTAAGATGAACCATGACCATGTCACCCATTTGGTACTGCACATCTCTCCTTCCTTGATCCACTCTTTCTTTAACCTTTTGACTATTCTATTGTAAGGTATCTCTGACTTGTTGGTGCACCTCTTTCATAGCCTCTGCAAATTCGTCAGCATGTCCACTCCTCTTGTCTAACCCCTGGACATCTCTCAATTCAAAAAATCCTCTTGGATGACTACTGTACACAATCTCAAAAGGACTCAGACCTGTACTTTTGTTTATTGAATCATTATAGGCATACTCTGCTTGAGGTATCACCACATCCCAACTACTGCCATGATCCTTTGTCAAACACCTAAGAAGATTTCCCAATGACCTATTCACAACCTTAGTTTGGCCATCGGTTTGAGGGTGATAGGCTGAGCTAAAAGACAAATATATACCCAACCTTTTCCACAAGGTTCTCCGAAAATTCCCTACAAACTTGTTGTCCCGGTCAGATACAATACTCAAAAGCAACCTATGGATTCTAACAATCTCTCTGAAAAACAATCCTACAATATAGCTAGCATCATTTGTGGTTATACAAGGAATAAAGAGAGCTATCTTACTGAACCTGTCTACCACAACAAACACACTATCATGACCTGTCTTTGTCTTGGGTAATCCCATCACAAAGTCCATACTCAAACTTTCCTATGGTCTACTTGGTATAGGCAAAGGTTGGTACAACCTTGCATTGGTTGAGACCCCCTTTTCTCTCTGATACACAATACAACTCTCTACAAACTTTCTGATATCAGTCTGCATCTTTGGCCAAAAGTAAAATCTTCTAACTAGGTCCAAAGTCTTATTTAGCCCAGAGTGACCTCCTAAACCACCACTATGATTCTCCTTTACTATATTATCCCTCATTGAACACCTAGGGATACATAACTAACATCCCTTGAACAAAATACCATCCTATAAGGTGTAGTCAGAAAACTCTCTATGAAAAGCATTTGCAAACTCACATCATACCTTATATATTTCCTTGAAATCTTGGTCATCTTCATACAATCCTTTGAGTGCCTCAACACCCATACTCTGCAACTGCACTTCTTGCACTATCAACACCCTCCTACTTAGAGTATCTGCAACCTTATTGGCTACCCCTTTCTTGTGCTTGATGATTAAGGTGTATGCTTGAAGACTTTCAACCCATTTCATATGCCTATGACCGAGCTTTTCCCGTCCATTCAAAAAACTAAGAGCATGATTGTCTGTATGCACAATAAACTCCTTAGGAAGCAAGTAATGCCTCCACTTTTTCAGAGCTTGTACCATGGCATACAACTCTAAATCATATGAGGAATACTTCCTCTTTTCTTCATTTAATTTTTCATTGAAAAAGGCTACTGGTCTACCCTCTTGGCTCAATACTGCTCCTATAGCCAATCCACTTGCATCACATTCAATGGTGAAGACTATACTGAAATCAGGCAATACTAGGACTGGGTACTTGGCAACTTTCTATTTTAAACACTCAAAACTCTTATCTGCTTCTTTGGTCCACACAAACTTCACCTTACCACCATCCTTGATGGTTTCTAACATAGGTGCACAAATATCACTGTAATTTCTCATGAATTTCTTATAAAATGTCGCCAAACCATGAAAACTTATTACCTCTCTGGCTGTCTTAGGTGTAGGCCAGTTCAAAATAGCCTCTACCTTGGAAGAATCCATCTTCAAGTCACCCTTAGAGATGACGAAGCCTAAGTACACCAACTCTTGCTTCATGAAGTCACACTTTTCTAAATTTATCATCAACTTCTGCTTCTGCAGCCACTTCAAGACTACCTCCAAGTGTATCAAGTGACCCTCCTTGCTCTTACTGAACACCGATATGTCATCAAGGTAGACTACCACAAATTTCCCTATAAACTCCTGCATCACTTCATTCATTAGTCTCATAAAGGTTCTAGGGGCTTTTGAAAGACCAAAAGGCATCACAAGCCACTCATACAACCCTTCATTGGTTTTAAATGCAGTCTTCCATTCATCACCCTCTCTTATCCTTATCTGATGGTACCCACTCTTGAGGTTAATCTTGGAGAAATAGGTAGCTCCCCCTAAATAATCCATTAGGTCCTCTATCCTTGGAATAGGAAACCTATATCTGATGGTTATCCTATTGATATCTCTAGAATCAATACAAAGCCTCCATTTCCCATCCTTCTTTGGGGTTAAAATAGTAGGTACTATACATGGGCTAAGGCTCTTTCTCACCAACCCTTTATCTAGGAGTTCTTGAACTTGCCTAGCTATCTCTTCATTCTGCTATGGGGTCATTTTATATGTTGCTTTGTTAGGAAGTACTACTCCTAGTATGAGCTCAATCTGATGACTAATATCTCTGATAGGTGGTAGGGAGTCTAGTATGTCTTCTGCAACCACTCCTTTGTACCTCTCTAGAAGCTCCCTGACCTCCTTAGGTCATACCTCACTCACACCATTCTTTCTTTCTTCCTTGGGCTTCACAATCAAAGCAAAATCTACTCCACATTCCTCCTTTAGTGTAGGAAGGTATTCTTTTTCCCCTACCATCATCACACTAGATCCTACATGTTGTGGATCCCCTTCTACCACTTCATGTATCCTAAAAGTCACACTATCCTTTTGGAAAGAGTAAGCATTCTTTTCTCCATCATGATGAGCCTTTCTGTCAAACTGCCATGTTCTACCAAGCAAAAGATGGTAAGCATCCATTGGAAGGATGTCACAATTTTTTTTATCCTTATACCCCCCAATACTGAACTCTACGCATGCTTGTTCATTGATGAGTATGTGCTGCCCTTTGTTCAACCAACTCACCCCCTTATTGACAATTATGGCTTATCCTTTCCAAGTTCAACTTTTTTATTGCTTCCAAAGATACAATGCTATCAATAGACCCTAAATCTATGACAACTTTACAAACCTTACCTTGAATCTTGCAGTTGACTCTAAACAAAGCCTTTCTTAGGGGTGGCTCAATCTTCACTGATTCCTTGAGAAGTGTCCTCTTGATCATCAGGTTCTGTCCCATCTCTGATGTTAAATTCACTCCAGGAGATGTCACACTCCTTGCATCTTCTTGAGTCAAAGTGGTTCTCCTCTCACCACCATGAGAAGTTGAGGCCTTCTCTAGACACTTGTAGGTTGGGTTCCCCATCTGATTGCAGTCATAGCATCTCATACTGGAGAACTTGGATCCTCTCCCTAATCCATTTGTCCCACCTCTTCCATTAGTTCTTCTCCCACGGTAGCCTCCTTTTCTACTTGAGTCCCCAACTTTCTCTCCTTGGTTAGACTCACCACTAGACCTTTGGTTAGGACTTCTTCCTCCAAAACTGCCTCTGCCACTGAAACTTCTCCCTGCTCACTTCTTTTTAGTTTCTCTTCTGCCCTTAGGGCCGATTGAAAACACTTGTTCACTGTCTCCGGTGCCAAGATGTTGATCTCATCTTGGATGTTCATCCTTAGCCATTCAAGTACTTGGCCACTTTCTCTGACTCCTCTTCTTGTCTCTTTGATCTGAGACTGAGTTTATGAAACTCCTTCGTATATGCATTCACATCAAGGTGATATCTCTGTGTGAGGTTCTGCAATTCTCTGTACATCTGCACTTCATAGTCAATGGGCATGAATTGTGCCTTGACTTTAGCCTTCATCCTTTCCTAGGAGGTTATCATGCTCTTTCCCTCCTTAACTCTCTCCCCTTGAACATAGTTCTACCATGTAAGAGCAGATTCCTTCAACCTTGTTTTTTCCAACTTAACTCTCTTATCTTTAGGGATTTCTTTGTACTCAAAATGACTAGTCAATGCCTCAATCCAGTCTATCACCTCTTCTGCTTCCATATTTCCACTATATATAGGCAACCCATCAATGGTGTCCCTATTGACTGACCTCAAGGAATCTACAAATGCCCTCTGATCTGTAGGTGTCTCCTGTACTCGCTTAGAGGATTCCCCTTCTTCATCAATGTCACTTCCATCTTCCCTATTCTTAGTCTTTTTCAAATATTCAGGCTTGGACCCAAGCATCTCTTCAATCAAATTCTTCACCGCATCTTGTGACATACTCTTAGGAGGCATTTTGTCAGCCCCTATTTCAATCTCTTCCTCTGGTATACACTAAGACCACACCACCCAAGTGATCTTCAAAATAATGCTCTGATACCAATATGATGAGGAGGCAACTGACTGAAAGGATAACCTTGAACCAACCAACCTTTAAGGCTCACAAACTCAACCGCTAATCCCTAATTCCGAACATCCTTACACAACACCAAGTCAAGAAATGGTTCAATGGCACCAAACAACACCTTGGAAGACCCAAATGTTCCACTATGTTCACTTACAAGCAACTGACACTCCTCAAGTTCTTGTGTGACTACCCACACCCTTGCATACATGAGTGGGCTACTACTAGGCTTTAGGGTTTGAATGGACAACTTGACCAATTCAACACAAAAATCCTTGGAGGGGTGTTCCAACAACACCTTAACACAAATGAAATAGGATTTCATGGTTTAGATCCACCAGAACATTAATTTTGACTCACTTGCCCACAAACAAAACCGGTTGTTATTAGGCCTCCTTTTGAAGGAATCAGGTGATAACTTTTGACACCCTAAGGTTATAGGAAAACAAATTATATTTACAAATACCCTTTTGGGAGTTCTCAACAATATCTCAGTTTTTGGTACCGGACCAACTTGCAGATATCCCAACCAATACTGCACTAGCAGACCTAATAGGGCTATTAGACCTATTTGACTGAATGCCTTCCACAAACTAGTTTGTTTCTCCTAATGGGTGACCATCACTGACCATGAAATGTTATGTAAACCTCCAAAGTACTCTTCTACCACATTCAAACTCCTTTCCAGTGCTCTACCACTCAATTATCACGCACTGCACTCATCAAACCGGTCTGTCACATAGAGATGCTAGACCTAGGGTTAGTTCTCCATCCTCTTCGCACTGTTGTATCCTCTTAATGGATTTTTGAACTGACATATGATACAGTGGCCTATCATCTCCTATAATGGAAGAGTGTTTAGTTAAGGATTGATAGGCCAAAACCCATTATTGCAGTAAAACCCTAGGGGTTTTAAGGGTTTTAGGCTACTTGATAGACATTTGCTTGTAGAATGGGGCAGCGATCACTTCAATACTTCACATTGAAAGGAAAACAAAGGTAAAATGATCTGGTTACAGGAACTGTGCCATGGGCATTCTTGTCAGTCCACCTTCAATATGCAATCAATAGAGATTAGACATTTTTTTTGAGTTTCCAACAATTCTTGATGCTTTAATTTCCTTTCCAAATCAACCAACATACATCTTTCGGTGTTTGGGTCCTTTAAAAGTATCTCCCAAACAACCGCAACCTCCTCCAACTATTTTTCAAACTGAATTGACTGTTGGAGAATCACAACTTACAAAAAAGTGCAAAATTGTCATGACAACAAATTGACAATATGACAACTTTTGCATAATTCAACCAACTTAGACTCTAGACTATCATAGTCCCCCAAAATGATTACATTTGATTCTAAAACATCAAAAATGACTCAAATAGACTTGTGGTCACTTGATTCCTCAATTTAGACCATTGTGACCCTTATTGACTCAATTTGCTCTACCAAACCCTAGATGACAATTTGACCCAAACATGGACAAACTTGTCACACTTCTAGGACATTGAATTACAAAAAATGACCCATAGAGAATTATTACATTCCTTCTAGGCTAATAGAAAATCATCTTGTTCTTGGTTCATGTCTTCATAGGTAGGTGCTCCTGCACCACAAAGGCAAAACCTTCTCGCGAGGGCGAGGTAGAGAACCATCAAGCCAAGCCCTTCTTGTGGCCACAATGGCGATGAGGAGTCTGAAATTTGGGGGACCAAGAGCACCAAGTAGATAAGGTTTGACCACATGTGCAACTGCGAGGTACACAATGGTCATGGGAAGTAGAACTGTCCGAGGGGACCCTAATCACAATACAAGGGTGTGAAGATTACAATTTATCCTTGAACAGTGAAAATGCTTTATGATGATGCAGGAAGGCATAGTTCTTGGTCATCATATTTCTATAACTGGAATACAGGTTGATCCAACCAAAATTGAAGTCATTCAAAATCTTCCTGTTCCCACAAAGCAAAAGGATGTCCAAAGTGTCCTTGGTCATGCTGGATATTATCCAGGATTTATTAAAGATTTTAGTAAAATTGGAGGACCTTTATATTGTATTTTGACTAAAGATATCAAGTTTTATTGGACTCCCACTTGCCATGAAGTTTTCTTGAAGCTCAAACATGCATTGACTCAAGCACCAGTGCTCAAGGGTCCGAACTAGTCATTACCTTTTCATAATCATACAGATGCATTAGATTATGCCATAGGAGCAGTTTTGGGACAAAAGATGGACAATTTAGAGAATACAATTTACTTCATTAGCAAAAACATGCAGGGACCTGAGCTTAATTATACTGTCACAGAAAAAGAAATGTTGGCAGTAATATATGCACTTAACAAATTTAGGCATTATATCACAGGATATCAAATATATGCATGTACCAATCATACAACAATCAAATATCTTATGAACAAGCCTTCAATTATAGGAAGATTGGCTCGATGGTTCTGATTAATTAGAAAAATAGGTTTTTAGGACCCGAAACCTTTAACAAAGGAGATTAAGATAAGACAAAGTGCTTAAGAACCTCTTACAAAATGACTAGCAAAAAGGCCAGCTAACCAAAAAGACAGCTAAGATAAAAACAATAAAGAAACAAGGAAAGCGCTACACAGCTAAAGTCTTCAGCAGGTCCTCTGCCTTCTTCACCAGCTGGTCGTAGGTGGCCCCAACAACTTCGAGATCTTCCAGGTCCTTGTTAGGTTTCTTTTCTTTCTTTTTGTCTCTGGTCCGGGTTCTGGATCCTTGAGCGTCCCCTATACCTTCAGTGTTCGGGTCAATATCCAGGATCTCCTTCTCTTCGTCCAGTTTGCTGATGAGAGTATTGGTGTTGCTAGCAGAAATATTTAGGATGCTTAAAATCTGTTCAACAATACTCTTCAGGCACTCCTCAATTTTGCTGACTTTACTGGTAGTGCCCGAGATAGTTTGTTCATTAGCGTCAGCAAGATTTTTCCTTTCCAGCATATCTTTCTCTATTTTCTCAAATCTGGGGTTGAAGGAGTCTCTTATGTTTTTAGCTTTAGCAATGGTATTTTTCAGGTCCTCTATGTAATCAACCATGGTCATCCCTTCCCCAGTGTTGATGGTTTCCAAAATTTGAATTCTGTTACTGAGTTTTTTGTTGTCGTCCACAACTTTCTTGTAACCAGTTGTAAGCCACTCCATAGTGTCCATGAAACCTTGCATACCCTCTGGAGGAGGGTTAGGGGGAGGATCA
Organism: Cryptomeria japonica; assembly: GCF_030272615.1. Classification (NCBI taxonomy): domain Eukaryota; kingdom Viridiplantae; phylum Streptophyta; class Pinopsida; order Cupressales; family Cupressaceae; genus Cryptomeria; species Cryptomeria japonica. The sequence continues at coordinate 169,881,402 of NC_081406.1, read as the reverse complement.
ACCTTACCAGGGATATCCTGTTCCTTTTTTGGGGTGTCCCAAATAGTAGTTGTTTCTTCGACCCTAAGAGCCTCGCCTGTGGTCACCTTCTCTGGGTTTTGTTCGGCTTCCGAGGTCCTTTCCTTCTTATAAACCTCCAGCTCCTTTACATTCTCCTCCTTCCTCTTGTGCTTATTTCTGGTTTGGGTGTAAACTTTAGTTTTCTTTTTCAATGACCCTTGAGGGTTCTCCTTCTCTGAGTCTTCAGAGACCTCCTCCTCTAAGGAAAGGCTAATTTGGATTCTGACTTTAGGTTTTTTACCCTTAGAGGAAGAAGGTCTTGTTTTAATGTGTTTTCTCTTCTTTCCAATTTCATAATCTGAAACATCCATGCTCTCCTCAGAATCACTTGATGGGTCACTGTCAGACTCCTCATCCACTAAAAAGGCAAAGTCAGACCCATCCTCCTCAGACTCTACAGAGGGCTGCATGTGGGCTATTTGATTGGCCTTGAGATGGTTGTAAATAAGGACCATTAAGCCTTGATGCATGGCAGTGTCCCCCATAGGGTTCTCTTTGTAGGCCTTAATAGTGGCATTCATCGAGCAAAGCAGAAAATAAGGAAAATTAACCTTCTCATCATGCCTAAAATGATTCAGCAAGATGAAATGGTAACCATAAACTTTTGTAAACCTACCATCTAATGTAATGTAGCGCATTAAAACAAAGAGGACCTCCCACCAGGGTTTAACAAAAGCCCTTGGTGGGTAGTAAGTTTTACTTAACTTCACCAGGAGTTTTTTCTCCTTCTCGATATCCAGATATCTGTCAATGGCCTCCTTACTGACTTTCCTGTCTCTATAGAAGTTGCATCCTTCCCTTCTGAGGCCCGTGGCTTGGGCAATAAGGTCTTCATCAATTTCAACAGTTTGGTCTCCCATTTTCAGCATACCCTTTCTCTAGTTTTTGCAGAAAAAACTGGTAACCGTGCCATCCTGTCCGTGGAGTCTCTCCATGAATTTTGAAAAACCACCATTTTGTAGGATGCTCCAGACCTCCTCCTTCTGTTTCCATTCTTTGGAGTTGCTTGGTTCATATCGCCGCTTGTTACCACCCATATTTTCGTTGTTCAAAGCCGAATTTTGAAACTTGTAGAACGATTTAGCTAGAAAGCTCATCAGAACTATAAAATTTACCCAGAAAGTGTGGGAAGTGATGAAATAAGTATTATAATAAATGAGGCTCTCATTATTATAATAGCTCGAAGTACTCCAATTAGTCCTTTTCATTATTATCCTGTATATCAAAAATCTTTGGAGTGCTTCTATATCGGTCCTTGAAAATGATTAGTCTAACATTTTCAGGGAGTCCTTGTTCTCCCGTCCATATAATCATTTCATCTTTGTTAACCACCGCGTTGGCAGCCCAGTCAGCAGAGCCATTGGCCTCATGGTAGATGTGGGATATGTAACTTTTTAAAAAAGTGGTGGTAAGGTCTTTAGTGGCTTCAATGATATTGTTGATCGACCATGAGGGCTTTGAGGTCCCCTTAAGACATTTAATGATATTGTTTGAGTCCCCTTCAATCCATAAGTAGGGGCAATTCCATTTTTTAGCAAGGAGAATACCTTGGAGAGCTGCCATTGATTTAGCTTTATGGTTTGTTTGGCTTCCAATTGGGACAACAACCATTTCCTTGCAAATTCCTTTATCATCTCTAAGAATAGCTCCACAACCTGCAGGGCTCGGGTTACCTTTTGCAACACCATCAAAATTAACTTTGAACCAACCATAAGGGGGGGTTTGCCATCTAGCTTCAAGTCTTTTATTTTGGTTGGGGTTAGAACTGTTAGCAACCTTCAAATTCCACGAACTTAAAATATTTGATTCCAGGGGGTTGTTCAAGAAACAGGGACCCTCAATGATCCCAATATTTTCCACAATCGCCCTTTGAATTTTTTGGAACACAATATCCTGATTGAGGGATAAATCCCTGAAGATACGATTGTTTCTTTCTTTCCATAGTCCCCACAGGATGTGAGGAAGAGATAGCTGTCACAAAGATCTCAAAAAGGAGTTAGTCCAATGAAAATTCCAGGAGGAAAACAGTTCGCTGATAGTGTTAGGAAAGACCCAATCAATGCTAAAAATCTTAAGAAATCTTTCCCAAACTGAGGCAGAATAGGAACAGTGGATGGCCAGGTGGTCCACAGACTCTTCCTCCTAAAGACACAAAGCACATCTATTAGGGAAGGCAAAGCCTTTGCCCTTTAGGTTGTCTAGGGTCAAGATCTTATTTTGAAGGATGGTCCAGTAGAAAAAAATGATTTTGGGGGTAAGACCCTTAATCCAGGCTTTAGACCAATAAGGATTACTAGGAGGGGTGGAGGAAAGGACACAATACATAGAGGAAACAGTTAAAGTACAAATTGGCTCGATGATTACTATTGATGCAAGAATTTGATATTATAGTTGTTGATAAACCAGGTAAAGCTAATGTAGTTGTAGATTATCTTTCTAGGCTTTAATTGCAGGGTAATCCTAAAGCAATAGATGATGCTTTCCTAGATGAACATTTATTCTTGATAAAATCTCACACTCCCTGGTATGTTGATATTGCAAATTATTTGGCTACTAATAAGATGTCTTCTCATTTTTCTCCTAAAGAAAGGAGGTTGCTAGTTGAGAAAAGTTTTAATTTCTCTTGGATTGCTTATTGTTTATTTTATACTGGACTTGACCAAGTCTTAAGAAGGTGTGTCAGAGATGATGAAACATATGATATTCTTCATGCATGTCATGATGAGCCATGTGGAGGACATTTTGCTACTAAAATAACAACACTTAAAATCCTTAACATAGGATATTATTGGCCAGCTTTGCATAAAGATACAACTCAATATACTAGAAAATGTGATAGATGCCAATGGATAGGTAGGCCCACCAGATCTGATGAAATGTTATTGTATCCCCAAATATTGGTTGCACCATTTGACAAATGGGGATTGGATTTTGTTGGACCAATTGATCCTCCTTCCAATGGGAAATCCTATATTCTACTTTGCACTGATTATGTTACAAAATGGGTGGAAGCAAGAGCAATGACACATGCAAGAGATAATAAGGTAGATGAATTTCTCTATGAGAAAATATTTATAAAATATGGAGTACCAAGAGATTTTGTTTCAGATCAAGGCCCACAATTTACATCCACATTAATTGCAACATTGGTTAATGAATATAATATCAAACACAGGAAGTCTACTCAATACCATCCTCAAGCAAATGGTCAAGAAGAGGTTACAAACAGGGTTTTAGAATCTATTCTTACCAAGACAGTAGCTTTTCATAAGAAATATTGGTCACATAGACTTCCTGAAGCCATTTGGGCATATAGAGCAACATGGAAGACAACAACTAGTTTTACACCTTTTGAAATGGTGAATAAAATTGTTGGCATTATGTTGTCATTGATGTCAACTGATATGGGATGACTACCGGTATGAGAGGTGTATGTGCAACATTGTCAAGGAGGAGTACAGGTTGGGATATCTTTGATATCACCTTGTGTTTTAGAACACCGATAAGGTAAGGAAGAGTACCCCGGGACACATTAGTACACAAGTTAGTACCAGACTTGTGTGGATGAGTTGGGAAGGTGATTGGTACCGATGTAGATATCTAAAATCAATATTTAATTAATTTAAGCCTATCAACATAATTAATTGACGAATTGATAACTATCTATCAACCAATGAAAAAAGGATGAGCGAGAGCGGGAGTCGCGTGAGTGCGGGAGCTAGGGTTTCAGCTGTTGCTGAGGAAGGGGAGGAATCTAACGATGATGAGGATGACTCCTCTTTCTTGGGAGCCTTAGAAATGGGTACCACTACCTGGCTTTTGGTGGATGTAGACCTGGTTGATGCGCGATGCCCCCTTCACTCCCTCTTTCTAGTGGATTGGCTTCTTGGGTCTCTCGCTGAGGCGGTTGTTTGGGCTGCTGTTGTTGCCGGCTTAGTGGTTCAAAGCCAGTGGGGTTTTCTCCCAGCGGCTCTCTCTTCCTCTCCTATCCATTGGGTCAGCCTTGTTAGGCCATTTTGCTTTGCTTTGGCTTGTGTCTCTTCTTTGCGCCCTTTGACCTGCTGGGTCGGAGGATTTTGTGCTTGCAGTGCTTCTTTTTTCATTTTCCTCCTCTTGGGCTAGGATTTGTGGAGCTCTTTTGATGCCCTTTGGGTGGAAATGCCTAAGATTTGGGTAGTTTCTCAGCACCCTTCTTCTCTCTATGTGCCTGTAAAGAAGGTTTTATCTCCTATAGAGGTCGAGATATCTTTTGCGGAAGGAGTTGGATGCTCCTGTTTTGAGGCAATTTTGCTGGGCAGAGGTTGTTCTGGTATTGGGTTGCAGTTGATGTGGTATCTCCTTCTGAGGAAATTTTGTTCTCTCCCTATTGAGGTGAGGGTTGTTTCTTTGTTGTTGGAGTTTGGTTACACTTTTGGTGGTCATGTTTCTTCTCTGTGGGCCCTCGGTGCTTCCACTATTGGTTTCCTTTTGAGGGTTTTTTCTCTTACTACTCAGTCCCATGGATCTCTTCTTGAGGCGTTGTACCCTCCTATGGAGGTGGAGTGGTTGCATGGTGTTTGGGTGGTTAAGGGGATTTTTGGTGCTTCCTCTTCTGGTTTGGAGGACCTTTCTCTTGAGGCTGATAATTTTTTGGTTGCTAGATCTTTTCTTTCAAGCTCTTTTATGTCTTCTCCTATTGAGGTGGAGGGTGTGGCGGTGCTTGTTTGGATGGATTCTTTCCTGATCGGGCCTCTATTTCAGCTCAAGGTGGTTGAGGGTACCACTTCAAAACCCTTTGAAGTGGTTCTGGGAGCCATTTCAAAAGTTAGCTTTAAGGTTAGGGAAGCCTTTCAAAATCCCTTTATCTCTAGGCATCTTGTTTTATTTGCCTTATCTTTTCTTATCTGGCTGGTTGCTAATAGTTTTCAAGGGCCCAGTCCTGATTGTGGTTGTTTTTGGTTATGGGCTAGTCATGATTTTTGTTGTCTGAAGTCTCTGTCTCAGGTCAAGGGAGCCGGAAACATCCCTATTGTTTGGCTGAGGATACTTGCTAACCCTCATCATAGCTTGAATCTTTAGCCTAGTTGGTGTAGCCAACCTGATTTATATTGTTTATATCTTAAGTGTTTGGCTGGTTCTTCCCGCTGGTGTCTGTTGGCTTTTGCTGGCTCAACTTTGTTTGGGCTGCTGGTTTTCTTGGTTAATTTTCTTTGGCAGTGTTGCTCTATGGGTTCCAGATCCTCGTAAAATCTAAGGGTTTCGGGTCCCTCCAAAACCTGTTGTATGGGGTTTTTGGTCCCCTCAAAAACTATTTTCCCATAATAAAAAACGTAATTAATTGACTTAATTGTGTTATCCTCATTCCTCACAGAGTCAATTAAATCTAATTTAATTAATCCTATCACTATTGTCCAATAATTAATTTATCAAATAAATTAATTATTCCCCTATTCTTCTAAAGTCCCCTCCAATAATTATTTCCTCTAAACCCACTCTGTTAATTAATTTTAATTAATTAACCTAGTCATGTGATTCCTACAAATCACTTTTCCTAATCTCACTCAACCTAATTAATCCTTATAGAATCTCTTATAATCATGCTTATCATTATCCCTTAATTTTTAATTCCCACTCATGTCACGTCAACATTGAGTCTTTCAAAGAAATTCAAATTTCTTTGAATCCCTCAATGCATCCTTATTTTGGAATTTTTAACTCCTCATATTTGAAATTCAAATTTCTCCCCCCCTTTCCCAAGGAATTTTATATTCCTGTTTATTTTCCCAAGGCACCCTTGATCCATGCCTTCTATCTAAAATAAATCTCAACCCTTCATGATCAAATCAATCTTGGCCCTCCATTGGCCTTCTCCAATCTATAAATTGGAGCCTATTCTCCTCACAAATAATTGACTTCTCATGCATTGTCATGCTGCTCTTTTCTCCTCTCTCTTCTTTCTTCAATCTTTCAATTCAAATCAATCCAAAAATCCATCCAATAATTCTATCAAATCCAATATATCTTGTTGAGCACTTTGAGAGTATTCCACATCACAATCAAGGAGCTAATCCAAACAAGCTAAGGAGGGGCGCATCCTTGGCTTCACCAATAGCTCAATCCGAAGGAGAAGGTATAAGCTTGCAAGGTATAAATAATTTGTTTATTTTTTCATATGGTTAGTTGATGTTTCATGTTTTCGATGTGTTTGAATGCTTTGTTTGCATACTAACCATCTGATCTCACCTTGCTACGTTTTCCCCTCTTCATTCTGGCACGGCTGGTGGGACCCACGTCCCGAATTTAACAAAAAAAATGAGTTTTTTTGTGAAGGTTTCTCACAGGTTCATGCTTCAGCATGAGCGCACGTGCATTGGTGTGACTTCTTGCTACATCAGTGCGATCGCCTGCTAATCAGCATGACCATCGCGACTTCAGCGCGACCGCATCAAATTTGAATTTTTTTTTGGCACCTTAGTGTGCTTCAGCGCGACCGTCACGCAAATTCATCTATCTCCTCTTCTTCTCACTTCTATCTCTATTTTGTACATTCTAATAAAAAAAAAATCTAAAAAATACACTAGATTAGTTGTGTTTTTGTTTTTAGTTGTTGCTTCAGCACTATCCCTTTGCGATTAGCGTGAGCGTTTTGTTAAAAAAATGAATTTGAATTTTTCAGGCGCTAACTCCTGTTGTTTTGACACGAGCACCCGTGCAATAGCACGACCACCTGCTAATCAGCGCATTTGCATTTTTTTCTGCTATCTGTTTATACTAATATTCTTAGCGCGATCACTCGCGCATTTTCGCCATTTCTTCTTTATCTTCGCTCTTTTTTCCTCCAAAATTCACTAGATACCCCGCAATTTCATTTTGTACATTTCCTTCCTTAAGGACCTTATCCCAAATTCCACTTTTTGAATCCTAAAATCCCACATTTCTCTATTTTTAGGGTTTGCCATAACTTCTTCCAGTTTTATCCAATCACCTCCAAATTTTTCCATAGTGTTTATCTCCAATTTTTTCTCCTTTGTCCCTCTTGGACGAATTTTTTCATTCCTTCACCTCGCTTCTAAAATCCCCATCTTATGCTTTCCTATCCCTTAGAAAGTGTCAAAAACCTAGTCAAACCCCAATTACCCATCAAGTTTTCCCCCAAATCCACATTTTTCTTTTGTAGAAAAGTTTTTATTCTTGTTTTTCTACTCATTCCCAATATATATACATATATATATATATATATATATATATGTATATATTTGTCATTCTCGTCTTTTGCAGGACGCTTGTCTAAGACTTCATTTTCAAACTACTAATCAAGTGGTTTTGCCTAGGAGGTTCAAGCAAACATTGTGTTTCTTTTATTGGGCACCTAGATATAATTGGGGGGTAAATAAACCATTACTTTTTGTGTTTGTGAAAAGCGTAAAGGTAGGAGAGTATGCTCTTGTCTCTCTAGACAATCAGAAATCCAGACCCTCCAAGCTTTTCATGTTTGTCGCATGTTTACCCTTAATGGGCCTTCCCTCCCGAGTTTCTCTTTGAGCCGGTGATAGGGGAATTACCCAAGTGAGTACACCCGGACCTAGGGTTCCCAACTCACTATAATAAATAGACCATTGAGGTCGAAAGAATCAATGGTTGGGGCTATTCGAGAGTTCACTCTCACATTGGGTGCTTAGTAGGATCCTAGAGATCTCAATCACGCTTGCGTGACTACTAAGTTATTGGTGCTTCGTTGGGATATAGGCCTCAATTACGCTTGTGAAACTGTGAAGGGTAGCTCCTAACATGAAGCCATATTAAACACCTTGTGCATAGTGGCCAAAAATCTTCTAGTCATTGGTGCAGGAGGTCGGACCTCCGAAGCAACCCATATTTTTACGGCCCTTAGTAGAGACACAAAGATCGCCATGAGGAGTTTTCATGGGAATTGATGCTTGGCTGCCCCAGAGAAGTGAGTTCCATGGAGGGGAGCTAGTGGGGTCAAGCATCTAAGTGTCTGCTCTGGGTAAGCGTAGTTGGGAAACCAATTGGGATCCATTGACTATTGTCTTTTCTCGCCATAGGCTATGTTGTGAATGAGCATGAGTGCCTTTTGAGTCAAACTTCTCTTGACCATTGTGTTTTCTTTACTTGACATCTCTTGCCAAGTTCATCCCCCACAACCAATCAATCCTCCCTCTTTTCAAATTCCATCTTGTCATCATCAAATCTTTAATCCATTTCTATCTATCCGAGAAATTCTCCAATCCCCAATCCACTTTCATCCATTCAAACAATTATCCTTCCTCAACCAATATTTTTGTCCAAATCATTCATCCGACTTTCGGTAGCCTCCCCCTTTATTCTTCCTTTTATCTATCCGTTCTTCTATAATCATTCTCCCTCTAATCCAATCAAATCTCCAAAATTCCAATCAATCAAATCCATCCATCTTCCTAATCCGATTATCCAATCCTCCATCAAGCAATCATCTAATCCTTTAATCCAATCAAATCCAATTCATCATCCAATGAAACCAAGTCCTAATCCAAGGACCAATCCAATCCAAATCCAATCAAATCAAGTCCTAATCTAAGGACTAATCCAATCCAATCCAATCCAATTCCAATCCAATTCCAATCCAATCAAAATCCAATCAAATATAATCCATCATCATTCCAAGACAAGTCCTAATCCTCATCTTCATTTAACATCATCTTCATAATCTTTCCCCTCCAAAACATATTCATCCAATTCTAATCTAATCCTTCATTCTCAACATGACTACCCAGAATTTCAAAGCTTGGTATGAGAAGATGCTCATGGAAGTTCATGAATCTGCCTACCAAGTTAATCCCATAATCTCCCACTCACCTATCATACCTTCATCCATCCCATCTCAACACATTACACCCAATCCCAATCTATACCATATCTCTTATCCTTCCTCTACCTTCGACAAGGGAAATCCATCTTATTCCCCATCCATATCTCCATATTATCCCTCATACATATACTCCTCTAATCCAATATGTATACCTCCATCTCCCCCCATCTACATCCCAATCCCCATCCTTCTACAATGCATTCATTATCTCTACTCCCCATGCAAGTCCTTTACTCCATAGTCCTCCAATCATTAATCCTAATTCCCTAATCCATTATCCTAATCTTCCATCCAATCCCAATCCCAATCCCCCATCTAATCCCAATTCTCCATCTAATCCTAGTCCTCCAAAATCCATATTGTCCACATCCTCCAAATCCATCATCCACAATCTTATCCAAGACATGCTAGCAAAGGAGACAAAATCCTCACCTCAAAGAAAAGTGGCCAAGTCTCCTCAAGTCCTCCATCCACCCCAATCACCTCCACCTCAAAAAAAATCCCAATCCTCCGCACTTCATGATACCCCCATTTCCCCACCTACTCACATCAAAGGTTCCATATCTCCTTCCATCACACAATCCCCAAAACTCCAAACATGTCAAAAGCTTGTTCCAAAGCATGCTAGCATAAAATCCTCTCCATCTCATGATGCATCTCCCTCCACTCCATCTAATGATACTTCATCTCATGATCATATGATTCCTCTATCCAGCCCTCTCCCTCCATCGCATGATCCTCTTCCATCTCATGATCCAATCATCCCTCCCACTCCATCTCATGATACCCCTCCTAGTCAAGATCAAAGTATCCCTTCATCTCCACGTCACGATCCCAATCCATCTAAAGATCCTAATCTTCCTTCCACATCTCATCCCCCTCAAAATGGACTCGCATCTTGTTTCTGAAATAATAAGGGTCCTCAAGCTAATGCTCAAGATGCTGGTACATCCTCTATTCCTCCTAAATCCAAATTTCCTTCATACAAATCAAAATCCTATTATCCCCTATCATCCACATCCATTTTGGGACCCTATATTCCAGAACTAAATCCTCCATTCCTTCCATCCATTTTGGGTCCTTACATTCCTCCATCCACTAGCCCTAAGCAAGATCAACAAAGGCACACATCATTGAATTCCTCCCAACACTCTCCTTTCATCATCCCACCATCCATAAAATCCTTAATTCATTCATCCTCATGCACCCATCCCATTGCTATTGGAATCAATTCGGATGCCCAATCTAGAAAGTATAAAGCTCAAAATCTACAAAAATCAAAGGATCAACATGTCCCCTAAAAATGACATGCTCAAAAGAAAAATGTGATCCAAAAGAAAGAAAAATAAAAAAGGCCACAAAGGCCCCAAAAGAAAAAATAAAAAAAACTATGTGGATCCCCAAAGAAGCAATGCATCCCAAAGCAAAATCAAAATTGGCATCCAAACTTGTTAATCCAAAAGCTCCATCCATTCACAATTCCTCCAATCCTCCATCTTTAAAATCCATTTTGGGTCCTTATGTCCCAAAATCCACCATCCCAACTTCATCATCCCTTTCTTCTATTTTGGGTCGTCATTTCCCAAAATCCACACTCTATCCCCCATCTAATTCAAAACACTCTCCTCCATTAATCCACCACCCTTCAAGGTGTGTGCCAATGTTGATCTTCCACAAATTCTTCAAAACCCCATCCATTATCCACCATCCACTTTTCATAATCCCATTCCGTTAATCCAATCCTTTCCAAATCCTTATCTTCCATCCCCTATCTATTTCATCTCCCCAGTTATTGTTACCAACATCTATGAGCATACCTCCACTTCAAAGAGGTACTAAGGGATACCATCTATGGAACTAGATGCTTCAGTCCTCCCTTCCTCTTTCATGTATCCACTATCTTTCATATCCACTCATCCTCATCTTTATCCATCCAAACAATTCTAAAAATTTAAAAATTTAAAAATAAAATAAAAATTAAAAAATCAAGATTAATACAAAAAAAAAAAAATCAGAAAAAAGTAAAGAAAAATCATTTCATCCAATGGTGAAAACCACTTCTTGTGGCACCTTGGGTAAGTACCATGATGAAAAATTGGCAAACAAGCGTCATGTGTAATCCCCTCATCCCCTTGCAATCTACACTTGGGGACAAGCTTCATCCATGCAATCCTCCCATCCATCTACATCATATCTAAGTCCATTCTCCTTTCCTATCCATATCCTCCATCTCATATCCTTCATCCTATCAAACTGAATCCTCCATTCCTATCTTTCATCTTGACCATATAGAGGCAAAATAATGTATATGCATGCATGCTTTGGAGTATTCAAGCCTTAATCCTCTACCATCCATATCCATTACACATTATCTTTCAAACTCATACATCTTTATCCACCATCCTTGCATCCTTAATTCCACTACCTCTATTGTGGAGCATTGCTCTCCTTTGCAGCATAGTCCTTGGATCTCCATCACCCTACCCTCCATTCCTCCATTTCCTATTCATCCACCTGTCTCCTATCCAAACAATAACTCCCTCCTTCCATTCATCCATCCTCTTACTAATCCTTGGTTCTCCCTTGTCATTGGTTCCATTCAATCAAATCCTATCCACCAATCCACCCCATCTAATCCAATTTCTAATCCAATCCTATCTTCTCCAATCATATTCTCCATATCTTCCAATTTTATCAATAATCCCATCCCCAATCCAATCCTATTCAATCATCCACCCCCCTTTTTCATCCTATCTAATCATTTATTCTTCTTCCAATCCTATCCAATCCATCAAACTGAGCTTTCCCCATCTACCCGAGCTTGCACTCACTTGTGCCTAATCCAAGAACCCATCCATACTTTGCTAATTCAATCCAAGCAACAATCCTCTCATCTACAGATCATGCACATCTAGCTTGTCTTTTGTCATCCAAATCCATCACCTGCCCATTGGGATGTCTCCTTCCCTAGTCCAATAGTTTATCCAAATCCATGTCCTACGCTTGGCAAGAGATGTAAGTTGGTCATGTGCATTTTTTTTGCGTGCTTGAGCTTTTCGCTTTGTTTTCATCTTGTGTCCCAGGACTCTACTTGTTTAGGACTGCCTTGATCATCCTATATCTTGGTGTGTCTTGGCTGGTGTATAATGGGGCATAGTTTTCATGGCATGGTGTGTTTGAAGGTCTTCCTTGTACGAACTGACAACCCTGCATTAGTGTTTATCAACACTTGCATGATTGTGTACAAGGCATTCCTATTTGACTGAGCATCAGTCCACGCCTTGGATCTTCATATCATCTTGGTTCTTATAATCAGTGGTTTAGACTATCCATGGTAATATTAAATCTAGGTTTGCTCTCTATACTTGCTCAACAAGAAATCCAATCCATTTATCATTTCTTTGTCTCATTTCATTCACAACATTCCAACCCATCCTAGTTCCCTCTTTCATTATCTTCATCCTTTCATCACTTATTCTTCTAATTCCTTTCGAGAGTACACCCATCTTCTTCAAACCCGCATGTCCTCTTGAGGGGGCACACCACTGCTTCCTCGTCATCCTTCCTCCTCATCATTCTTCCTCATCTCATGATTGGGGCATCATGCTACTAGTCCTTATCCTTTTCTTCATCTCATGATTGGGGCATCATGCTACTAGTCTTTATCCTTTTCTTCCACTATGTTTTATTCTTCTTTGATATAAAATCATTTCACGATGCTATATCAAAGAGGGGCAAAATGTACATCTAAAATTAATATTTAATTAATTTAAGCCTATTAACATAATTAATTGACTTAATTGTGTTATCCTCATTCCTCACAGAATCAATTAAATCTAATTTAATTAATCCTATCACTATTGTCCAATAATTAATTTATCACATAAATTAATTATTCCCGTATTCTTCTAAAGTCCCCTCCAATAACTACTTCCTCTAAACTTACTCAGTTAATTAATTTTAATTAATTAACCTAGTCATGTGATTCCTACAAATCACTTTTCCTAATCCTTTTAATTAATTAACCTAGTCATGTGATTCCTACAAATCACTTTTCCTAATCCTTTTAATTAATTAACCTAGTCATGTGATTCCTACAAATCACTTTTCCTAGTCCCAATCAACCTAATTAATCCTTCTAGAATCTCTCATAAACATGCTTATCATTATCTGTCAATTTTTAATTCCCAGTCATGTCACATCAACATTGAGTCTCTCAAAGAAATTCAATTTTTTTTGAATCCCTCAATGCATCCTTATTTTGGAATTTTTAATTCGTCATATTTGAAATTCAAATTTGTCCCCCCTTTTCCCAAGGAATTTTATATTCCTGTTTATTTTCGCAAGGCACCCTTGATCCATGCCTTCTATCTAAAATCAATCTCAACCCTTCTGTTGTTCACCAAAAGTGATAACCCAAGAACACCTGCAATTGATCTATGAAGTAGCCAATTCAATCTGTGAAGAACCTCAGGGCTTGGACAACATGACAAGGATATGAATCCTTCTACTCTTCAGGCTCTGCAAAACCTAGGTGGGTATACCTTTGATGCATTTAATCAGACCTATTACACACAAGACTACATCAATTAAAAGCAGATGGATCTCAAAAGGTTCAAAAACTAGGAGGTTACTGCAGATGGGCTAGATCCACACTTGCAACTCAACATTTTTGAATCATGAGATGGAGGGACACTTCCACATAACATAAAATATAAAAAGATATTCTGATTTTGGATTTTTGAATGATGTTCTGACAACCCTTCAATGCTACAAAAGACCAGTGCGTTATCCAGGCCACAGAGTCATGCATAAAACTGGAAGAGAAATCTCAGATGCAAGTTCTTTTCAACATTAAATTTTCATGTATCAATGCCTTACATTAATACAATCCTCCGCTCTGTCACAAAACCATACTAATGCTGGGTTTTAGGATTTAAATCCTTCCTTGAAGAATACCCAAAAGACAAACATTACACTCTTAGAGGAATCTAAAAGAGAACTCAAATTATCCTTGGTAATATGAAATTATATAAAGCTGAGTACATTTTGGAGACAATTTCATGGAAACTCACACATGCCTTGCATATGTGTGAACCTGCAAACTGAAACAAAACCTACAGTAAAGACAACACTAAAATCATAGAAGAACACACTGTCATTTGCACAAATAAAAAGATGTCATCACTGGAACTTGCAATTTCGGATTTCTCCCTTGGAGAAAATCTCTCAAAAACTGGAACCCTTACAAATGAGAAGAATTGGGAATAAGAAGGAGAGGGAAGAAAATCAAATCTGCAACTGAAATTGCCGAGTGTCTCCTCTCTAACTAAAATTCATTCCCATCAAAATTTCTCCCAAAATATCCCACATTTGTAAAAATTAACTGCCTGACCGGATTCCTCATTCTGAGAGCTTTCTGACGATATATAACACTTCATATTTTGAGCAAAAATGGAGCCCTGAGCGAATTAATTCCTCATGCATGCACATCATTTAAATTTTTGAATTATTCAATATAGTTGAAACTATATCTTTAACTAATTTTAAATTTGATTTTTACTCCCATTTGGCCCTGACGCTTTGCCACGTGGCGAGACCTGATTGGTTTGCAGGGTCTACTGGGCACCACCTGGGATGACACCTCGTCACTCTGCCACGTGTCCGCTTGCTTGTCATCCACCTAGGTGCCACCTCTATGCCACGTCATCCTCACCTCATCGGGGCCCGCCTGCTGGACCGTTGACTGGACCTGCCACCTGGCTTTCGCCATTTCATAGACAGTATGATTCGTGCATCTTCTCCTCACGAAACTGCGCAAGCCGTCGATCTGCTCCAAACTTGCTCACTCTTTAACCTTGTATTTTCACCATTTCACGTTTTGCTGTTTTGTGGACCTTAACCGGCGAGCAACTTTCCTTCGCGAAGCAGCGCGGATCATCCGATCTCCCGAAACATGCATGATCTTTACCTCTTTTCGCCATTTCCCAGGGTGTAACTCGCGTGCATCTTCGGCCGGCGAAATCATGCGCTTCGTCGGATCCTTTGCAACTTGCTCACTGGTTAAGCTGACCCTTCTCTGCAAAATTTGCTTGTTTGCCTCGAGAAGCATGCCTGCATGGGGTCCACCTGGTCTCCACTTAGTCACCTCCTCAGTTGCCTCGAGAACCATGCCCGCGCGTGGGCCCACCTTGGGCACCCATAGGCACCGTCTGTCAAAAGCCCAGATGGCTTTGACATATTAGATGTGTGTGTTCTTTGTTATAAACACCAAAATAGACCATTTCCCAGTCAATGTGGGATATTGTGTTTCGCCTTGCACTGTGCATTTGAAAGCTTTCCTGAGCTTTAATAGCGAGTTTTTCTGCATTTGATCAAAATTTGATGGCCTTCTTCTCCATTTTTTCACGCGGGGAGGATACTGGAGACCTGCCAATTTTATTTGGTAAATGTTTCATCGCTGCCATTTACCAGTAGCACTTGCATCCTTGTCTGGCACGCAGAGGGGGGTCTGATTTGCAGCTGCTACCCTTGTCAACATACCACGCAATAGGGAATACAACAAAATGAATAGAGTTTGATTTAAACACTTATGCCTTCCCGTGTTGCATTCCAGGCAGAGCAGGGAGATGTCCTTTGCTTGAAATTAAAAAAAAAACATTTACCATGCCACGCACATGGAGGATGTTGGGAGAGTGGTGGAGCTTGGGCATACACCTGCTACATTGCATTTTACTGTTTCAAAATTTCCCCTTTCACCAGTTACCACGTGGGAGAGTTTTAATTGCTGCGTTTCTCTTTTGAAATTTTAACAGTGCCAATTCACACACCACGCAGGGGGTATGGGGGCACATGAGGGAAGGTGCTGAAAAATGCATCTATTAAAACCTTAAAAAAAACAATCTTCCACCAAACACCACGTGAGGGAGGGGAGATTGGAGAAATTTCCATTTGTATTTAAAGTTTTAACTCTTTAATACTTCCTTCAACACTGCTCTCATTTGCTTCATTTGTTTTCTGCAAACTTCCTCACCAGTCACAGAGGGTAATTTCGTTGAAGTTTGAGAACTCTGATAAAGCCACACAAGAGGTAGAACTTTACTACTTCAGGCCTATCAATTTCCATCATTTCCATGTTCTACGTAGAGGAGGGGGAGTGCTGGTATTTGTTCGAGGTTTCTGCAGACTCACCCATCATGTGGAGGGAGGTCTCTTTGTTTGATTGTCATTTAATTTGCCAAACTCTGCATTCTCTTGTTCTTTCAACGCCCCTCACCTCTGGTTAATATTTCTCAATGAAAATGTGTGTGCCTCTGCAATTGCATATGAATAACTACCACCATACCCAGCAGCCAGAAGATTATGCATAATGTGCTTATATTTCATGTCTATAATTGAAGAATTTGGAAACACCACACCATCACTTGCATTTGAGTAGTCAATGTTTGCAAAATTTACCCCTTTGGACCCATCTTAGACCATTGGTTTTGAGTGGTTGGATCTAACAGATACATTGCAATAACTTTTCTATTTGATTCAAATGGCATTTCGAACCTGATACTTCATCACTTTTCACTTGATAATATATATTGGTAAACTTGCCATTCTTTCTGAATTATTTGATGTTTGAAACTAGAATGCAAGACACAAACTCTTCAATCCATTAACAACAAGTAAACTGAAGTCACCTCTCACCATCCCATTGGTGAATTGCAGTCGAGCCAGGTCGGGCCCCAAGGTGGGTGCGACTAATTTTTTTTTCGTTTTCACACAACTGACCTCTGAAATGCTTCAGGAACCTTACCCATACCTCTGGAAATGATCGACATCGTTTTTGGATCATCAGACTGCATTTTACAACTTTCATGCACTTACGTCACATTTTCGCATTTAATCGCGAAGACATAATTTTCAAAGTGGTCAAAACACCTTTCTGGACCTCGCCATCTGACATGCATGTACTCTGGTATATAAGGATGAATTGTACCAAACGGTTTCTCAAGACGAGTCCCGAGCGAAGAGATATTAATCAGTAAAAATGACAAACTGGCTTTGTCGACACTGCAGACCTGACGAAGTCAATGTTCTGGCAACACATGATGCCTTTCTCAAAAATATCAAACGACCTCCGTAGGCTCTCAAATTTGAAACATAGGTACCTTGAAGTACATGTTAAAACTTGGAAATATCAGTTCAATCACAAGACTGACAGGATGCAAATGGTGCGCTCACAAAAATGGCTACATTAACTGATACAACACTGAAGGTGAACCCTTTTCAAAACTGACTAAATGGATTGGTAGGAGCTTGAAACTAGAAACATAGCTCATCATTTATATCAGCATTAACCCAGAACAAACATTATGATGTGATGCTTACTGAGACAACTTTTACACTTATGTGAAATAGGGCTCCGACTAGCTATCGCAACAGGGACTAGTCAAACCACACAAACTCCAAATGGATTTGACTTAGAAAACTAAGAAAATGGATTCGTTAGGACTTGAAATTTTGCAAGCTGACTCACATTTATGCATAGAATTGAATCCATTTTGAAATTATCCATGACAATCAACAGGGAAAAAGATATACTTGCTCAAAGTAGGCTACTCAATAAAATCTGTATTTGTGCGTAAAATGTACTTTTAGCTCACCCCTAAAAATGGGTATCTCATAAACTTATCCAAAATGAATTCTGAAAGTTGCACATCATTGAATAGGCCAAATGAAAGGTGTAGGACATGAATCCCGAGCCTTACCCTCTGAAAACCAACTGGCTCCACTTTCCCTCTCTCCAACTAGGCCATTCAAACTGACTTATTTGGAAATGCAAGGCAAAATCTTGAATTGGGCCTCAAATCTTGACTCAATTTTAATGAGTCCTAATAGTGGCTTTGATTGGGGATGGTTGATTGCAAGATCAACACAAGACTCTAGATATTTTTGGTTAAGCAGACCACTGAAAAATGGATCACTTCCTCATTTCTTCTCTTCTCAAAAACAGGGCTTCCTTATTCTACCCAAACAGCAGGGCACTTTATTGAAAACCACACAACTGAAGCAAAGCAACTATACAAGAGATACAAACAAACTCACAACTGATTATAAGCTGCTCAAACAATCTTAGCATTTACCTCTGTCAAAAATCTGATTCTCATCACTTGATGTTATGATCTAAACAAAGGCACCTTTCAATAACAACTGAGAATAACTTTTATAATCCACCTCTTTTGTCTCATTACTGTAATAGCTAGTGTGCATACCTTTGGTATGATTTTGAACTTTGTAATCACACGCTACTTCAACAAAACTAAAACCATGAGACAACTCACCATAGAGGCATTCCCACAAGCTGCCATACCTTTCACTATCCCACTCAACTCTATCATTTGCAAGGATATCATCATGCTGAACTTGAAAAATAAAATACTCATTTTCAACATCGCAATTCCTATCAGCACATGTCTTATTACCATTTAAATTTATAGAATGAGGGGCATTACTAATCAACTGATGCAAACAAGGAACATGCATGTTACAATCTGGACGTGACACTTCACTATGCTGATCACACCCCATACTCTCCCTGTTTATCAAACTCAAAACTTTCGCATTCTCAAGATCCCATTCATGGAAAAGAATGCATACCTTTGGCTCAAGCAAATCCTTAGCCAAGTTTTCCTCTTTCAGGCTTACATCTACCTAAAACACTTTCATTTGTGGTCTTAAGTAATCACCACACAACCCATGCCTCTTACCTTCATCATGAAATAATTTTTTACAACCCATGCTATTGCTATTTGGAATTTCATCAGTATTATGGACTGGTTCATCATTTACAACATCTGGCTAATCAGTTATTTCTTCATACAAAGGGTTATAAACAAAATGAAGAATCCCCTTATGAACATTATGACACTGAAGTGATTGGTCCGTATCTATATCAACATTGAATAGAACATTAGTAAAATTGTTAAAGATACCATCCGCATTATGATCATAATCATCTTCATCAAACAAAGAAGAAAATGAAACTTGGCTGGAACAATCCTCAGTGTTCCATGTTTCACATTCATAAGATTTCATCATTTGACCATCATTCTGAAAATCAAGATAATCATACTTATCTTGCCACAACTGATCTTCTTCACCAATAGAACACTTGTCATCAGCCAAAGAATGAAAATGAACATCGCTGCTATTTACTTCATCTGATAAGTTTTCAGCATGTTCACTAAATTTTTCTATCATAAAACCATCTGTTAGATCAGCATGTTGTTCATCAAGTATACAAACATTCAATTCACAGTCCTTTTCCGAAGAATCCTCTTCACTATATTGCAGAAGGTCTTCATCAATAGCTCGAAGGCTCTCCAATATCTGAACCTTCTTATCCACAACATCAAGAGCTTTCTTAAGTTCTATAATCTTCTGGACTTGCATTGTACTTTGCTGTTCCATGTGAGATTTCGTAAAAATTTCATCCATGTGTGCTATATTTTCATTGCAATCATGTGCACCCTTGAAATTTTCTGAATTAACATTGTGAATAACTTTCAAAATAGAAAGATCATCAACATGATTACAAGAAGTGAAATTTGAAAATAGATTTACTTCATTCTCAACACAATTGAGATTATCAATATCTAAGTGAGGATCAACTATTGTTTGCACTAAAACAATTCTGATTTTCATCATATGGCAAATTTTCACTTACACAAACAACAACACTTAGTAATCCCTCTGTATTTGGAATTTCAACATCAAATACATCAGCAACATGTAAAGATTGATGGTCATCACCATCATTATTTTCATTAATATTATCTTGGGGAAATGCATGATTCACTTGGTAATTGGCAGCCACATAATCAACATAATCGGCATACAAATCAAATGGTACATATCCCTTGTATATATCTATCTCTGTATCAACATTTTCACAACACTTCCCACTAATCATTCCATCATTACTGTGAGAGACAATCGGCATTAACAACAAAGGTTCTTGACTCACATTTAAATCTGAAACATGTGCATCAACAAAACCATTGGGAACTGCAAAACTTGATGCACCTAGACACAGAATGATTTGCTAGGTCTCACATGGTATTTCACCATTGAAGGTGCTTTGATAAGAAACTACAGGAGACACAAATCTCTTTGAGATTTCAAACTTCAAGTTATTTTCCATATCCCTAGCTGTGTTAAAGGCTTCATACAAGGTTTTGGGTTCTTTGTTTCTCAATAGGAAACCCATCTTCTTACCAAAAGCACTCATATATATATCCAGACATACTTTGTCATCAAACTTATACTTTCTGGAAATTTTAGACAATGTTTGTGAAAACCTGATATTAAATGTTGGTACCAATTCATCTTCTTTGATTTGTATATAAGTGAATTCTTTCAACAAGTCATAATCACTCACCTTCTCATCAAATTGTTCTATGAAATCTGAAACCAATTCCTCCCATGAGGAAATAAAATTCACTGGCAAAAAAGAAAACCAATCCCTTGCATTCTCTTTCAGTGACTGAACAAACAATTTCATGCATACATCTTCTTGACAAATTTCAAACTCTCCTATCAAATCTGAAAATCTTTTCAAATGTTGACACGCTGATTCTGATTTCTTCCCACTGAAAATTGGTAAATACTTTCTAGTTTCTGTGGGTATGGGATTTGGGTAACCCAGAATATCTCTAAAATTTAGAGTAGCATAATGGTTCATGATGAAACTTCTCCTATTATACGGTTGTGACACTTCACCAGGCATGGTTCTATGTGGAAATAATTGGGGCTGAAAAAGTTCACTACACATTTCTTCTTACTTCCACAAATTATTATACAATCTTGTATAAAAAACTGAAACTCTTCAAGCACATATCATCATACTGAAACTATTCATAACATTTCTTAACACAAAGCTTTTCCAAATTTGCATACTATAACAGAAGAACATATACTCTCGATATTTCAGCAGAATAGATATGCAAACTAATTTGAAATCCTCTCTTTCCCTCTAGACTAGTGCTGTTCACTAAATGGGAAAACAACATTACACATTCAAACTTTTAGAAGAGATGTCTTGCATTTTAAAACCTCTGAAAATACCTGGAGATTTGCAGTTGTAAGACTTGTAGATCTAGAGATTTACTTCACTTTCAACACGGTCTTTTATCACAGAGTCGCCACCTCTTGCACAGAGGATATTTTGAACAACAGAACACCATTCAACACACATTTAAATTCTTTACTGTCTCCTTCAATCTCGCTGCAACCAATTCACTCTTCCAGGCTATTACTGCACTTTTCTTCTCAAGCTTTTATGATGAAAGCACTTATCTGTGAATCTGCTAATTAAACCATCTGCACCTTAATATGATTCTTAATATTATCTACTAATCTTGTGAAAGTCTTCGAATACAAACTTCCTTCAAGCACCGGTACAGAGACTAGAGTCGCCACCCAATAAGGAATTGGGAAAAAATTTGCATACAGTTGCAAGGACTTGCTCACAACTAAGCAATATAACTTTTATTGTTACTCCATACAATATATGACATGTAAAACATATCATGTTACAGATCCAGAACAAGAACTATTCTCTTCACCATAAAATCAATTTACACTCTGTGCATACACAATGGACTGACTAATTGGATGAAATTAGGCAATTTCTATTCAGTTTCCCCAGCAGAGTCACCATTTTTGTTGTTCACCAAAAGTGATAACCCAAGAACACCTGCAATTGATCTATGAAGTAGCCAATTCAATCTGTGAAGAACATTAGGGCTTGGACAACATGACAAGGATATGAATCCTTCTACTCTTCAGGCTCTGCAAAACCTAGGCGGGTATACCTTTGATGCATTTAGTCAGACCTATTACACACAAGACTGCATCAATTAAAAGTAGATGGATCTCAAAAGGTTAAAAAACTAGGAGGTTACTGCAGATGGGCTAGATCCACACTTGAAACTCAACATTTTTAAATCATGAGATGGAGGGACACTTCCACATAACATAAAATATAAAAAGATATTCTGATTTTGGATTTTTGAATGATGTTCTGACAACCCTTCAATGCTACAAAAGACCAGTGCCTTATCCAGGCCACAGATTCA
This sequence comes from Cryptomeria japonica, assembly GCF_030272615.1. Taxonomy (NCBI): domain Eukaryota; kingdom Viridiplantae; phylum Streptophyta; class Pinopsida; order Cupressales; family Cupressaceae; genus Cryptomeria; species Cryptomeria japonica. The sequence continues at coordinate 169,859,364 of NC_081406.1, read as the reverse complement.
TGCATAAAACTGGAAGAGAAATCTCAGATGCAAGTTCTTTTCAACATTAAGTTTTCATGTATCAATGCCTTACATTAATACAATCCTCTGCTCTATCACAAAACCATACTTTATATATATATATATATATATCCAATATGCATTCAAAATTATTAATGCTAGGTTTTAGGATTTAAATCCCCTTGAAGAATACCCAAAAGACAAACATTACACTCTTAGAGGAATCTAAAGGAGACAACTCAAATTATCTTTGATAATATGAAATTATATAAATCTGAGTACATTTTGGAGACAATTTCATGGAAACTCACACATGCCTTGCATATGTGTGAACCTACAAACTGAAACAAAACCTACAGTAAAGACAACACTAAAATCATAGAAGAACACACTGTCATTTGCACAAATAAAAAGATGTCATCATTGGAACTTGCAATTTCGGATTTCTCCCTTGGAGAAAATCTCTCAAAAATTGGAATCCTTACAAATGAGAAGAATTGGGAATAAGGAGAGGGAAGAAAATCAAATCTGCAACTGAAATTGCCAAGTGTCTCCTCTCTACTTGAAATTCATTCCCCTCAAAACTGCTCCCAAAATATCCCACATTTGTCAAAATTAACTACCTGATCGGATTCCTCATTTTGAGAGCTTTTTGGCGATATATAACACTTCATATTTTGAGCAAAAATGGAGCCCTGAGCGAATTAATTCCTCATGCGTGCACATCATTTAAAATTTTGAATTATTCAATATAATTGAAACTATATCTTTAACTAATTTTAAATTTGATTTTTGCTCCCATTTGGCCTTGACGCTTTGCCACGTGGCGGGACCTGATTGGTTCGCAGGGTCTACTGGGTTCCACCTGGGATGACACCTCGTCACTCCACCACATGTCCGCTTGCTTGTCGTCCACCTAGGCACCACCTCTGCGTGTCACCTCACCAGGGCCCGTCTGCTGGACCACTGACTGGACCTGCCACCCGTGTGCCACCTGGCTTTCACCATTTCGCAGACGGTATGTTTCGTGCATCTTCGCCTCACGAAACCGCGTAGGCCATCGATCTGCTCCAAACTTGCTCACTCTTTAACCTTGTATTTTCACCATTTCACGTTTTGCTGTTTTGCGGACCTTAACCGGCGAGCAACTTTCCTTCGCGAAGCAGCGTGGATTGTCCGATCTCCCGAAACATGCATGATCTTTACCTCTTTTCGCCATTTCATAGGGTGTAACTCACGTGCATCTTCGGCCCGTGAAATCACGTGCTTCGTCGGATCCTCTGCAACCTGGTCACTGGTTAAGTTGACCCTTCTCTGCAAAATTCACCTATTTGCCTCAGGAAGTGTGCCTACGTGGGGTCCACTTGGTCGCCGCTCAGTAGCCTCGGGATCCATGTCAGCGCGTGGGCTCACCTTGGGCGCCCATAGGCACCATCCGTCAAAAGCCCAGATGGCTTTGACATATTAGATGTGTGTGTTCTTTGTTATAAACACCAAAATAGACCATTTCCTAGTCAATGTGGGATATTGTGTTTTGCCTTGCACTGTGCATTTGAAAGCTTTCTTGAGCTTTAATGGCGAGTTTTTCTGCATTTGATCGAAATTCAATGGCCTTCTTCTTCATTTTTTCACACGGGGAGGATATTGGAGACCTACCAATTGCATTTGGTAAATGTTTCATTGCTGCCATTTACCAGTAGCACTTGCATCCTTGTCTGGCACGCAGAGGGGGATCTGATTTGTAGCTGCTACCCTTGTCAACATACCACGTAACAGGGAATACAACAAAATGAATAGAGTTTGATTTAAACACTTATGCCTTCCTGCGTTGCATTCCACGTAGAGTAGGGAGAATTCCTTTGCTTGAAATTAAAAAAAAAAAAACATTTACCATGCCACGCACATGGAGGATGTTGGGAGAGTGGTGGAGCTTGGGCATACACCTGCTACATTGCATTTTACTATTTCAAAATTCCCCCTTTCACCAGTTACCACGTGGGAGAGTTTTAATTGCTGTGTTTCTCTTTTGAAATTTTAAGAGTGCTAGTTCACACACCACGCAGGGGGTATGGGGGCACATGAGGGAAGGTGCTAAAAAATGCATCTATTAAAACCTTAAAAAAACAATCTTCCACCAAACACCACGTGAGGGAGGGGAGACTGCAGAAATTTCCATTTGTATTTAAAGTTTTAACTCTTTAATACTTCCTTCAACGCTGCCCCTCTCATTTGCTTCATTTGTTTTCTGCAAACTTCCTCACCAGTTGCAGAGGGTAATTTCCTTGAAGTTTGAGAACTCTGATTAAGCCACGCAAGAGGGAGAACTTTACTGCTTCAGGTCTGTCAATTTCTGTCATTTCCATGTTGTACGCAGAGGAGGGGGAGTGCTGGTATTTGTTGGAGGTTTCTGTAGACTCACCCATCACGTGGAGGGAGGTCTCTTTGTTTGATTGGCATTTAATTCGCCAAAGTCTGCATTCTCTTGTGCTTTCAATGCCCCTCACCTCTGGTTAATATTTCTCAATGAAAATGTGTGTGCCTCTGCAATTGCATATGAATAACTACCAGCATACCCAACAGCCAGAAGATTATGCATAATGTGCTTATATTTCATGTCTATAATTGAAGAATTTGGAAACACCACACCATCACTTGAATTTGAGTAGTCAATGTTTGCAAAATGTACCCCTTTGGGCCCATCTTAGACCATTGGTTTTGAGTGGTTGGATCTAACAGATACATTGCAATAACTTTTCTATTTGATTCAAATGGCATTTCGAACCTGATACTTCATCACTTTTCACTTGATAATATATATTGGTAAACTTTACATTCTTTCTGAATTATTGAGGTTTGAAACTAGAATGCAAGACACACACTCATCAATCCATTAACAACAAGTAAACTGAAGTCACCTCTCACCATCCCACTGGCGAATTGCAGTCGAGCCAGGTCAGGCCCCAAAGTGGGTCCGTCTAAATTTTTTTTTGTTTTCACACAATTGACCTCTGAAATGCTTCAGGAACCTTACAAATACCTTTGGAAATGATCGACATCATTTTTGGATCATCAGACTGCATTTTACAACTTTCATGCACTTACGTCACATTTTCGCATTTAATCGCGAAGACGTAATTTTCAAAGTGGTCAAAACACCTTTCTGGACCTTGCCATCTGACAGGCGTGTACTCTGGTATACAAGGATGAATTGTACCAAACGGTTTCTCAAGATGAGTCTCGAGTGAAGAGATATTAATCGGCAAAAATGACATACTGGCTTTGTCGACACTGCGGACCTGACGAAGTCAATATTCTTGCAACACATGATGCCTTTCTCAAAAATATCAAACGACCTCCGTAGGCCCTCAAATTTGAAACATAGGTACCTTGAAGTACATATTAAAACTTGGAAATCTTAGTTCGATCACAAGTCTGACAGGATACAAATGGCGCGCTCAAAAAAATGGCTACATTAACTGATACAACACTGAAGGTGCAGAAGACTGAAAATGATGGCTAAATGAACCTTTTTCAAAACCGACTAAACGGATTGGTAGGAGCCTGAAACTGGAAACATAGCTCATCATTTATATCAGCATTAACCTAGAAAAAACATTATTATGTGATGCTTATTGAGGCAACTTTTACACTTATGCGAAACAAGGCTTCGACTAGCTGTCGAAACAGGGACTAGTCAAACCACACAAACTGCAAATGGATTTGACTTAGAAAACTGAGCAAATGGACTCGTTAGGAATTGAAATTTTACAAGCTGACTCAAATTTATGCATAGAATTGAATCCATTTTGAAATTATCTAAGAAAATCAACAAGGCAAAAGATATACTTGCTCAAAGTAGGCTACTCAATAAAATCTGCATTTGTGCCTAAAATGCACTTTCAGCTCACCCCTCAAAATGGGTACTTCATAAACTTATCCAAACTGAATTCTGAAAGTTGCACATCACTGAATAGGCAAAATGAAAGGTGTAGGACATGAATCCCGATCCTTACCATCTGAAAACCAATTGGCTCCACTTTCCCTCTCTCCAACTAGGCCATTCAAACTGACTTATTTGGAAATGCAAGGCAAAATTTTGAATTGGGCCTCAAATCTTGACTCAATTTTAATAAGTCCCAACACCTTCATGATCAAATCAATCTTGGCCCTCCATTGGCCTTCTCCAATCTATAAATTGGAGCCTATTCTCCTTACAAATAATTGACTTCTCATGCATTGTCATGCTGCTCTTTTCTCCTCTCTCTCTTCTTTCTTCAATATTTCAATTCAAATCCATCCAATAATCCTATCAAATCCAATCTATCTTATTGAACACTTGGAGAGAATTCCACATCACAATCAAGGAGCTAATCCAAACAAGCTAAGGGGGGGCGCATCCTTGGTTTCACCAATAGCTCAATCTGAAGGAGAAGGTATACGCTTGCAAGGTATAAACAATTTGTTTATGTTTTCAAATGGTTTTTTGATGTTTCATGTTTTTGATGTGTTTGAATGCTTTGTTTGCATACTAACCATCTGATCTCACCTTGCTACATTTTCCCCTCTTCAACTGGTAGAGTGTATCACCGGTAAGGAAAGGATGTCAACTGGTAAGTGATGTGTTGAAATGGAGAAGTCAGATCAACCAACTGAGTAGCTTCTAAATGACAAAGCTCATGACCAATGTACAAGATGGAGGGCCAAGGTGCTAGAGCTGTTGTTTGTGATGAAGAGGCAAAATGTTACCTAAATCACATCAACACAACAGGAGAAGAATGAATAGATCATAGGTATGCTATGAAGTTGCAGAACAACAGGACTCCCACTGGATGAAGATGCAGTCATTATGAGAGGTGACTGATAGTGAATGTGCCAAGACTAGATCTACCGGTTAATTGAGGGAATGCCCTAAGTGCATGAGAACAAGAATATGCACCGAACTGACAATGAAGGTAAGTTAAGTTGCTGAAACAGATGGAGTGTGATGCATTTGTCATTTCAATAAACTATTTGAGATATGGTCTGAGCTGATCAAGGAGAAGGCAAGGTTAAGCAGATGCAGTCAGAGGAATGTGGCCCGACTTAAGATGGAGTCTGGTGAAGGTTAATGACACAATGTCATCAAGAGTGCTTACTGGTATGTAAGACCACCGGTAATATGGACAAGGTGCAAATGCAGATGTCTTCCCACCTTGTGGGAATGAGTATGCTTTGGATAGACATGTCTGGAGACCGATTTAGGTGTCCCACTGACAGTTCAACAAAGTTTAGTCATGATGAGTTAACTGGTAGAATGTGAGATACCGACAGGGTAGTTGTAGAGTTGGTCAAAATTAATGGAAGATCCCACAAATCATGGGACGTGTTGCGGAGCTGTCGCAGAGGTTTGTGGCTTGAGGTTTGGAGGACAATTGAGAGACAACTAAGAGTGATTGAGAAGATTGAGGCGGTTGAAGGAAACAACAAGACCAATCTCGTGCTTGACTAAGAGATCAGCCGACAAGGTAAAAAGCAGATTGCGAAAGATAGAAGTCGTGGTCAAGAAGGTGCGATAATGGTGAAGGTGTACAGTTGGCTGTCAGAGAGATCGGATTGGGGAAGATCTGATTGGATTTGGTTTGCCTTGAGGTATGTGAGAAAACCCTAACTGCCTAGATTTTGGTTTTTGGCGGGAAAGCCAATCTATAAATATGCAAGCAAAAAACATAGATGGTTGCTGCTGGATGAGAGAGTAGACCTGCTACATAGAAGAAGAGAGTGTTACTTCTGCATGTGAGAACAAATCAATAAAGTACTTGATGAATATCTGAAAAAAGAGTGAGTGTGAGAGAGAACCAGATTGAAGTGTTCAACCGGTAGCAGTGTAAAATCAATAATGGTTATACCGACAAAGCAGAAGTGAAGAGAGCTACAAGAAAGCAAACAGTGGACCGACAGAGTGTAGTACTAGTGAAGAGAAGAGCAGTGAGGAGGAGATCTAGTAGAGCAGAAGAAGAGGAGAGGCGTACCGATAGAGTTTACCAACAGTGAAGCAAAAGATTAGAGTAGTAGGAGAAGTGTACAGGTGTAGCAGAGAATGTATCTCATTGATAGAGTAAGGTATATTAGATGGTTACAAGATTCACTTGTAACAATAGTATTAATTTTGTATTTGAAGTTATCTTTGTGAACATTGAATTGTAGCTCGGTGCAGGGGTTGTAGCTCCTTTGGGTTGTATTTGATAAACAAGTGAGCGGTTGTAGCTCCTTGGGTTGGTGCCCTAAACATTGTAACAGAGTTTCACTGTGAGGCTGGATTGGAGCAGTAGACTCCAACAACATTGCTCACTGTGGTTTTTACCATCTTGGGTTTTCCTTGTATATCCTGGTGTTATGTGATGTCCCTTTATGTGGATACATTTGTGTTTAGTCTCCTCTCTAATTGGTAAGTCTGCATTCAACCAGATGTGTTAATCATTATGCTCACATGGGATAGTTAAGAAGAAAAGTTTGAGAGCCACTGATTCACCCCCCTCTTAGTAGTGCATTGTGTCTAACAATTGGTATTAAATCCTAGGTTCCCAATTAGATGAGCTTTCTCCAGCTCGGGTAGATTCTGGCTTAAGGACACAATGGTTTGTTTAGTGTCTATCCCTGCTCCAATGTTTGATGGTTCAAACTATGTTTTTTGGAGTTGTAGAATGGAAGTCTACCTGTCCTCCCTAGGTTATGATGTCTGGATGGCAGTTATTAATGGTCTCCCTAGGAATGTATGTCCCCTCACTAGCACTAGAGAAGAAAGAAGATGTATATGTAATGAAGAAGTCATGATGGCTTTATTCAGTGGGCTCACCAGTGATGTCTCTTCATTGGTGGATAGATGCAAGACAACAAAGATTCTATGGGTTAGACTGAAGAAGCATGCATACTCTCGGTTATTGTTTTGGATGTAAAGATTATGGCCATAGGGTAGAAGAGTGTTAAATGAAGTCTAGGAATAGACAAAGTGTATTTCTTAAGTATAATAAATTAGATGGCTATAGATTTCACGCATATGAGCATAATGCATCTAGGGGTAGAAGCATGCATACTCCCTCTCTCGGTATTGCAAATGTTGTATGTTATAACTGCAATAGACCCGACCATAGAAGTTATGATTGCAGGAGAAAGAACTTGCAGTCCAATGGCAACTGGAAAATCAATCATGCATAGTATAAAAGCAGTTATAGGGGATATGAGTACCATAGACCTACATGGAACAAGATGAGTGGTGTTCTTTCTCAAGCAAGGTATCCAAGGAGACTGACAAATGGCTATAATGACATGACAAGAAGATGAAGAGAAAACTGGTACAATAGAAGGTTCCCAAATCATGAGATTAGCATGGATACTATGTGCTACTATAACACTACTTCTTGTCTTGGTGCTGAATTTGGAAGTATAAGGATCAATCAATAGGAGAAGATGAAACCTGCTCCCTAGACTGAAAAGGGGAAGAAAAGTGAGACAAAGTAGACATGGAGGAAGAAGCAGGAAAATAGGACCATTGACCAGTACTATGCACTCAATGCACAGGTGATGTCTCCTATGGTTTAAAGGAGTTGCAGGACTTAGGGGGAGTTACATATTGACCAGATCATTCATCCCTTAGTTGAAAGTGGACAAGAAGATGAACAAGCTGCTACTGGTAAGAGGAAGAAAATGTGATGGCAGTGTGTGTGTAGTTACTGCCTTGACTACACATGGAAAATGGCTTACTGCTATAGGTGAAATGAATGGTAGCAGAGGTAATTGGAACCGGGAGATAAAGGTAAAGAGGAAAGCATCCTGGTAGAAATAAGGGACCGATACAGGGAACCAATATGTGCAAGATGTTACTATCATGAATGCTAAACAGGTGATTAAAGGTTATGTAAGACAATGAGGATGGAAATCATTGCATTAGCCTCGATAGAATGGAATGTGAAGTTATGTCTCAGGTGGTGTTGATGAAGACCTGAATGACATATGTTGGCTCCGTGGTTGATCATGCAGGAATGTATATTTTTGGGCTAACCAGTTTAATTTATGGCATGGTGAAGTCATTTGTATGACATTGTGTGGATTCAGAATCATGTCATAGGTTGTGGTGGATATAATGGAATTGAAAGATCATCAGATGATCACATAGATACATCTCAACTGGTATATGGAGGATATTGGAGTCCTAGTATTAGACCCGATCAGAGTTGAGGACCTGAGATGTATAACTCAGGGGGAGTTCAAGTTCTTATGATGCTAATCCGACATGCTTGAACTTGTGAGTGTAAGGACACTGACTACCCAAACTGCAGATGATGGAAATTGCAGTAGGGATACCCAGGAGAATTTCATGGTTATGGGTATCTACTTATCTTCTGGTTGGTTGTATTCATACTACAATCACATTTGGTTCCAAAAAAATTTGGGATCAAATGGGAGGTGTTGCAGGTTGACCAATAGGTGAGTAGTATTCATTGACACGTCAATAATTGGTATCAGTCTTTGTGCAAATTGAGTGCTCTATCAAATAGTATCAGACTTGCATGCTTAATCGGTGTCAGTTGATGGTTAAGTCCTCCATCTCAAGTGCTGCGACTTGAAAAAATGTAACAAAATACAACAATTGGTTGAGTCCTCCATCTCAAGAAGGAGAGACATCTAGTAAAGACAAAGGTGGAGAAAGAATTATGTCAGTACCTGGCATATACAAGGAGGAATGATACCCTGATAGTGCCCTTTTCCATTGTTGTCAAAGGGGGAGAAGGATTCTGTAGTATATCATATACTATATGTGTGAGAATCCATTGGATCATACAAGGGGGGAGAAGGATTATGTAGTATGTCAGATACTACATGAGTTGACATCAATGCCAAAGGGGGAGATTGTTGGCATTGTGTTTGCATTGATGTCAACTAGTATGGGATGACTACCGGTATGAGAGGTGTATATGCAACACTGTCAAGGAGGAGTACAGGTTGATATATATTTGATATCGCCTTGTGTTGCAAAACATTGGTAAGGTAAGGAAGAGTACCCCGGGAGTCACTGGTACACAATTTAGTACCTGACTTGTGTGGATGAGTTGGGAAGGTGATTGGTATCGGTACAATGTATCCCCAGTAAGGAAAGGATGTCAACTGGTAAGTAATGTGTTGACATGGAGAAGTCAAATCAACCAAGTGAGTAGTTGCTAAGCGACAAAGCTCACAACTGGTGTACAAGCTGGAGGGCCAAGGTGCTAGAGCTATTGTTTGTGATGAAGAGGCATAATGTTACCTAAATCACATCAACACAGCAGGAGAAGAATTAATAGATCATAGGTATGCTGTGAAGTTGCAGAACAACAGGATCCCCACCAGATGAAGATGCAGTCATTATGAGAAGAGGTGACTGACAGTGAATGTGCCAACAATGGATCTATCGGTGAATTGAGGGAATGCCCTAAGTGCATGAGAATAGGAATATGCACCGGACTGACAAAGAAGGCAAGTTGAGTTACCGAAACAAATAGAGTGTGATGCGTTTGTCATTTCGACAAACCGGTTGAGATATGGTCTGAGCTGATTAGGGAGAAGGCAAGGCTAAGCAGATGCAATCAGAGGAATGTGGCCCGGTTGAAGATGGAGTTTGGTGAAGTTTGATGACATAAAGTCATCAAGAGTGCTTACCGGTATGTAAGACCACCGGTAATATGGACAAGGTGCAGATGCAGATGTCTTCCCACTTTGTGGGAATGAGCATGCTTTGGATAGACATGTTTAGAGACCAGTTTAGGTGTGCCACCGACAGTTCACCAAAGTGCAGATATGATGAGTTAACCAGTAGAATGTGAGATACCAGTAGGGTTAGTTAACCGACAGAGAAGAGAAATTGGTAGAGTGTTTGGTCGGTGATTATATCTGGACCAACATGAAGTGCCAAGTTGGTAGTTGGTTGACATGGATGCCACCTGGAGTCAAGGTGGTGGATCTACATTTAGATGAAGAAGGAATGTACACCGATGGGGTAGTTGCAAAGTTGGTCGACATTAATGGAAGATCCCACAAATCATAGGACGTGTTGCAGAGATTTTGCAGAGGTTTGTGGCTCAAGGTCTAGAGGACAACTGAGAGACAGCTAAGAGTGATTGAGAAGATCGAGGCGGTTGAAGGAAACAACAAGACCAATCTCTTGCTTGACCAAGAGATCAGCCGACAAGGTAAAAATCAAATTGCCAAAGATAGAAGGCGTGGTCAAGAAGGTGCGATAATGGCAGAGGTGTACAGTTGGGTGTCAGAGAGATCAAATCAGGGAAGATCTGATTGGATTTTTTTTGCCTCAAGGTATGTGAGGAAACCCTAACCGCCTAGATTTTTAATTGGTTTTTGGCGGGAAAACCAGGCTATAAATATACAAGCCAAAAATAGAGATAGTTGCCACTGGACGAGAGAGTAGAGATACTGCATAGAAGAAGGGAGTGATACTTCTGCATGTGAGAACTAATCAGTCAAGTACTTGACGAATATCTGAAAAAGAGACTGAGTGTGAGAGAGGACCAGGTTGAAGTGTTCAACCGATAGTAGTGCAGAACTAGTAGTGGTTATATCGGCATAGCAGAAGTGAAGAGAGTTGCAGAGAAGGTAGATAGTGATCGGTACAGTGTAGTACTAGTGAAGAGAAGGGAAGTGAGGAGGAGATCCAATAGAGCAGAAGAAGAGGAGAGGCGTACTGGTAGAGTTTATCGACAGTGAAGTAGCAGATTAGAGCAGCAGGAGAAGTGTATTGGTGTAGCAGAGAAGGTATCTCATCGACAGAGTAAGGTATATGAGATGGTTACAAGATTCACTTGTAATAGTAGTATTAATTTTGTATTTGAAGTTATCTTTGTGAACATTGAGTTGTAGCTCAGTGCATGGGTTGTAGCTCCTTTGGGTTGTAGCCCATAAACAAGTTAGGGGTTGGTGCTCCTTAGGTTGGTGGCCTGAATCAGGGGTTGGTGCCCTAAATCAGGAGTTGTAGCTCCTTGGGTTGGTGCCCTAAACATTGTAACAAAGTTTCATTGTGAGGCTGGATTGGAGCAGTAGACTCCAACAACATTGCTCACCGAGGTTTTTCCCATCTTGGGTTTTCCTCGTACATCCTGGTGTTATGTGATGTCCCTTTGTGTGAATGAATTTATGTTTATTCTCCTCTCTAACCGGTAAGTCTACATTCAACCAGATGTGTTAATCGGTATGCTCACATAGGATAGTTAAGAAGAAAAGTTTGCAAACCACTAATTCACCCCCTCTCAGTGGTGCATTGTGTCTAACAAAAAAAACCATGATGCCCATTGAGTTTGAGCATAAAACTCTTAGGATAGCTCTGCAATTGAATATGACTCTGTCAGAAGCACAAAAAGTTTGCATCATGTAATTGAATTCCCTAGATGAATTGAGAAAGATGGTTGTCTAGCATACATAAATTATTAAACATCACCGTGCTAAATGAAATGATAAATATATTAAGGAGAGAAAGTTTAAATCTGGAGATTGGGCATTGTTATATGATTCTAGATATAAGGATACAATGGGGAAGCTACAGACACGTTGGTTGGGCCCATATGAAATTGATGAAGTTTTTCAAAATGGAGCAGTTCGGTTGGCAACAATAGACCCAGTCAGATTCAAACTTTTTGTCAATGGTCATCGACTATGCCTTTATCATAAGCCTGCAACACAAGAAGAGTTCCTACAACAATTTGACAACCAAGTGTAGACCTCGGTTCGTGCAACCTCTATAAGGGACCTTCTTGGCACAGTTCTTGCAACCTCTGCAGGGGGCCTTCTTGGTCTCGAGTCTTAAAATTCCTTTTGCATGTATTCATAATAAAAATTTCCATATTTTATCAAAATACAGTTCTACGCTAATAATTTTCTTGTCCACCTCATCTCATTTCATTTCTATTTTTGTCACATCATCCACTTCACGTCACCTCATCTCATATCATGAATAACTAATCGTTTACTTGCAACATTAATTAGTACGACTACATGTATGCACAATATTTATTTTCTTTAATTATGTATTTATACTTTCATTATGATTATTACCTAATATGATTCTCATAATCTGCATTCCCTTCCCTCTATCCTTTTTTGCATGTGTGGACACGCATCATCTTATGTTGTGGGGGGGGGGAGGGGGGGGGTGGGGTGTTTTAATGGTTTTATTTGCAACTGTGTAATTATGTGTCCTTGTCCATGACGTGTTTTAATTTTCTTGACATTATTTTTTGAATGTGAAACCTGTAGTACGATTAAGTATACCTTCCCTACCGCCATAGTTGATGAAGGGAACTGAAGAATAAATAAAAGGTTGCGGGGCATGAATTTTCAAATCTTGCAGGATATTTCAGTCTTTCATTTTGCTGTGGTGATTGTTTTTGAAAGTCAAGTTAGCCATGGGAGGTGCCCCTATCCATCATGAGCTTGTTGTTCATGATGCTTTGCTACAGGACAACCAATGTGAACATTATTTCTGGACCTATGGGTGGATCAATTATATTTTAAAATTGATAGATTTCAATGAGGAGATTGCACATGAATTTATGTGCACATTCAGTGAAGGGGAGGCTTATGTCAAAGGGTTACAGGTCATAGCCACAAAGTAGAGAATAGTCGAAGTCACCAGGTTGCCGCAAGATGGAGAACTATTTCCTAAGGCAAAAGATGCAAGAACTGCAAGGGCAAAGTTTACTCATCCAACTAATAGACCTCTGAGCGTGGACAAGCAAGGAACTAAATAGATGTCTCTTCCAGGAGAATGGCAACATGTTGCATTTCAAGTAATGAAATATATAACATGTGATGGTAGGTACTCCAATCCGCATTTTGTTCATTTTAAATTATTGAGTCATCTGAGGCATGGCCGAAGAATGAATATTCCAAATGTCTTGTATCATATTATCTCTATTAGTGAAAAGGAGACACAGAGGGGTAGTACCCATTCTGTTAGTCATCATGGATTAATCAAATTATTGGTAGAATGATCTCTTAGAGATGTCTCACAGAAGTCATTAGGAGAGTTCGAGGATATCAGGCAATTTGGGGAAGAAAATGTTCCTGCTACAGAAGAAGTTGCAGTTCAAGAGGAAAATATCGGAGAACCCTCATCTCCTAGGGTTTCTGTAGCAACCGAACCTCCTATTGCCAAAGAAGCTTTGCCTGTTGTGAAAGGAACAATAGTTGAGCCAAGTGTTGAGAAGCCCTCCACTCAAACTCAAAGTGAGACTGCATTTTGTAGAAGGAAAGGTAAAGAAAAAGAAAAAGACGATGTAGGGGAGGAAATCATGGAATGGCCTCAAGAAGCGTAGGTTCCTCCGGCAGCTAAAAAGCGAAAAATGAAAGAGAATTTTCCTCTAGTAGAATATCCTACAACCACTCAAGAAATTCCATTAAGAAGGAGTCATCGGGTTAAGCAAAGAACTTGGGCTATAGGAGGCACTAGACAAGGTGCCATAGGTGATTTTCGAGTCAGTGCCCAAATAAGGAATTTTCCTCCGGTTGGAGGACCATCAAGATATTAAGCTGGGGGGCAAATGATGAGCTAAAATAATAGCTCTTTTATTTCTATGACTGATAAGTTTTTCCTATGTTTTAAGTTGCATATTGGGACAAGGTTTAAGTTATGTGATGTATCAGAGTTTTGATTATGTGCATTTTGAATGATAGCCAAACTCGTTGAACCCTATATTGTTTTGACTTAATATTCTTATAGCTATGTGGATTATTATGGTAATATCATGCGTGGATATATAAATGTTGTGATTAATGAAAATGGATATATATATATATATATATATATATATATATATATATATATATATATATATATATATATATATATATATATATATATATATATATATATATATATATATATATATATATATATATATGCCTGTATGTTCTAACCTTTAATGCAGGAGTAAATAAGTTGTTGTAGAAGTAGTTGTTTTAAGCCAGATGGAGAATCATGTCGTGCAAACAGTTGGAGAAATTTCAAGGCGGTTGAGAATTTAAAAAAGTGGAGAAGATGGTGTTTGAGTTAATCGAAAAAGGAATAGCAAGGTGATACCAGACTCATTTATGGTTGTCTCCAACAAGCATCAATCTAGTAACCACCACCATGCTATATTCTTGGCTGCGGTTTAGTAAAGTCTCAAGTTCTCTGTTGATTAACTTCTTCTCCTTGTTGTAATAAATGTTTCTACCTAATTTCATGGGCATGATCTAGGTAGTTGAAATTTTGTTATAACTTTCTTATAAATAAAGACTTGCACCTCTTCGCAGAAGATAGACAACGTTTTCTAGAATTAGAAGCATTTCTCTTATCTCATATATTGTATCGACTTTTGAAAATAATGAATAAAAGCTATGTTATTATGAGTATATAGAATCATTTGAAGTCTGGATACACTCATCCAAGGGGGCCCACTTGGTGAGTATTCCTGTGTGATTGTTAGATTAAGTTTCCTTTTTGATGTAGTAGATGTTCTAGCAACTGACCGTTCTTGCAGCCACTGGAACTAGATCCGATGACTATTCCTGTAGCCAAAGCAGACAAAGTAATTCCTGTTTGTCAGCTCTGAACTTAGTTAACAGTTATTTAGTTAGAATCCTCTATTTATGTTAATATTTCCTGTAGCCATTCAGTTGTCATATTTTTCGTTTGTTTATTTCAGACAGACTTAGTTGTTGCACTAGTGCAGAATGATTATCATAGGAGCTTAGTGCATATACAATGTAGACACATTTCAAGTAATACATCCCTGGGTTGACAAGTAAATGAACCCCAGTCATGAAAATGATAGCTACTCAAAATGGATGACCAATATTTGAGTTAAGACTTTAAATCTATTTATTGTTCTTATTGGCCAGGCAAACACAACCAACACTTAATATGGTCAGACAATTGCACCGCACAATTCAAGAATGCAAGGATGTTCTACTGGTTGACTAGGATGCATGTGACAAGTGGTGTGCAACATTTTTGGAATTTCACTAAGGAAGGGCAAGGAAAGGGAGAGCATGATGGTGCATGAGCATGTGTGAAAAGAGCTCTTACCAGAGAGGAATTGAAGTATGAAGGTGGTGCAATGTTAATAGATGTAGAAACAATTGTGCGATGGTGTAACTCTACAATGGGACTAGGTAATGTAGGTAAGTCTATGGTTTCTAGATATTTTTGGTTAATACGTGAATCTAACATTGAAAACTATCTAGATTGTTGTACACTTACAAGATGAAGTGACATGCATTCATTTAGATGTTCAAATGCAGCATCACTAGTTATTTATACTAGATAGATTGCATACTTTTTCTCTTCATGTATGCTTTTTGTGTGGGATGAATGTGAATCAAAAGAGTGGGTTGACCAATGGTCTTGTAGACCTTTGCAAACCCTAGACACATATCAACTTCCTAGAGCACTACAAATGAACCAGACTGAAGTATCAGTGGATTTTGACCATGTATTAGACATAGTTGAACCAGGTAAAGGGTTGCAATTTGTTACTTGGGTAAAATCAATTTTAAGCTCAATTTATTAGTATTAACTTATGCTTATTTTGGTATTAACTTATATCCTTCTATTAAATGTAGGTCATGTATATGCAGTTATTGCGGATGAGAACAACGAAGAAGGAACAAATTACTTTTTGTGTCATTGTATTGAGGCAAAAAAGAAATTGACTTCTATAGTGGTTGATGGAGAGGGTATTGAGTACCCAATAGGATCTGTTGTTCTGACAAGGACATGGCTTAGAAGGTACCATTGTTGTGTCGAGTTGTATTCAGACCTCTTAAACTCATTTATTTATCAGTCATTGTATTGATTTTGGCATTAACTTATCCTTCTATAAAATGCAGGTACCCTATCAAAAATTCTAATGCTTGGTTGTTTGAGGACTTTGAGACACATAGACATGTTCTTCATTACTCAAACCTTCTTGTTGCAACAAATATTCATTTGATTAAATATCATGGTAGACCTCTTAACAAGGATTTATGGAAAGTTCGTGAATCTGACCACGAGGAAATACTTGAGACACTAAGGGTTAGAGCTGATCCAGAAGGTTCACTTGATTGATTTTGGGCCATCTAGAAGAATAATTCTACAATATGGTAGAATAATTTTGACAATTTTGTATATATCTTTTGTAAAACGTTGTAACTTCGCTTTTTTGGATGTGATCTACATGCATATGAGCTATAATATGCATATGAGCTGTAATGTGCATATGTAGATGCCAAATTTTGTATATAAAAACATCAATGAGTTGTAATGTTCATATCTAAATACTAAATTTTGTATTAAAAAACAACAATGAGTTGTAATGTGTATATATAGATGCTAAATTTTGTACCAAAAAAAGAGTTGTAATTTGCATATTTAGATGCAAAATTTTGTATATATAAATAGTAATGAGCTTGATCATTTATATTAGATGCCAAGTTTTATATATAAAAGTGCCCATGGGGCTAATTTGCAAATTTTGAGAGCCCAAATTTGTACCATTTGATTATAAATACATTTGTAATATATTTGTACCATTTGATTATAAATTTGTACTATTTAATTATAGATACATTTGAAGGATTTTTGATGTATTGAAGGATATTCAATAAGAAACTTATCATTCGCTGCACTTTTCTTGATGTCATAAGTGCCACGGTCTCCAAATTATGCGATGTCAAAGTTTGACCATTTTTTCCACTTTGAGCGCTTAAGGGAAAGCGTCGCTACGAGGTTGCTCGAAATGATCAGAAGCCTTGGGGAGTGAGACAAGGGCACACCTAGTGTAAACCCATCCACCCAGATGCGCTCGCGTTGACGGTTCATTCCCACGATGAGCATAACGAAAGATGCACTATTTTGCCACCTCTCACTGACGGTTTTTGAAGGTCTTCGATGCGACAAAAAAAATATCACCACAAGAAAACAAAATCGAGTTGTCTGAAACTGAGAGATTCTTTTTTAGGCGGTGACAACGTGACCCCGTAGGTTGGAATGACTTGTCCATAAGTGGCACGGTCTATGAGTTACGCGGCATCAAAGTTTGACCATTTTTCCACTTTGAGCGATCATGGGAAATTGTCACTACAAGGCTGCTCAAAACAATCAGACATCTTGGGGAGCGAGATAAGGGAACACCTAGTGTAAACTTGACTACCCAAACGCGCTCACGTGGATGGTTCATTCCCATGACAAGTAGAACAAAAGATGCACTATTTTGCCACCTCTCATTGACGGTTTTTATGTGACAGAAAAAATCTCACCTCAAGAAAATGGAATTGAGGTGTCCAAACCCGAGAGAGGATTTTTTAGGAAATGACAACACAAACCCATAGGGTTGAATGGATCATCCATAAGTGCCATGGTCTCCGAGTTACACGATGTCAAAGTTTGACCATTTTTTCCACTTTGAGCAATCAAGGGAAAGCGTCGCTATGAGGTGGCTCAGAATGATTGTATGTCTTGGGGAGAAAGAAAGGGGTACATCTAGGATAAAACTAACCACCCAGATGTGCTCACGTTGACAGTTCATTCCCACGACAAGCAGTACAAAAGATGCACTATTTTGCCACCTCTCACTGACGGTTTTTGATGCAATAGAAAAAATATCACCACAAGAAAAAGGAATCGAGTTGTGCAAAATCGAGAGAGGATTTTTTAGGAAGAGACAACATGACCCCCTAGATTCAAACGAATTGTCTATAAGTGCCACGGTCTTCAAGCTACGCAACATCAAAGTTTGACCATTTTTTTGCGCTTTGATCGATCAGGGGAAAGCGTCGCTATGAGGTGGCTCAGAATGATCAGACATCTTGGGGAGAAAGACAAGGGAACACCTAGCATAAATCCAACCACTCAGACATTCTTATGTTGACGGTTCGTTCCCATGACAAGCAGAACGAAAGATGCACTATTTTGCCACCTCTCACTAACGGTTTTTGATGTGACAGAAAAAATATGACCACAAGAAAATAGAATCGAGTTCTTCAAAAATGAGAGAGGATATTTTAGGAAGAGACAACATGACCCCATAGGTTTAAATGAATTGCCCATAAGTGCCATTGTCTCTGAGTTACGCGACATCAAAGTTTGACCCTTTTTTCCACTTTGAGCGCTCAAGGGAAAGCGTCGCTACGAGGTGGCTTAGAATGATTGGATGTCTGGGGGAGAAAGAAAAAGGTACATCTAGCATAAACCTGACCACTCAGACATGCTCATGCTGATGGTTCATTCCCACGACAAGCAGTACGAAAGATGCACTATTTTGCCACCTCTCACTGAAGGTTTTTGATGCGACAAAAAAAATCTCACCACAAGAAAAAGGAATCGAGTTGTCCGAAACTGAGAGAGGATTTTTTAGGAAGAGACAAAACTAGGTTCAAATGACTCATCTATAAGTGCCACGGTCTCCGATTTACGCGATGTCAAAGTTTGACCATTTTTTCCACTTTGAGCGATCAAGGGAAAGTGTCGCTACGAGGTGGCTCAAAATGATCAGACATCTTGGGGAGTGAGACAAGGGCACACCTAGCGTAAATCTGACCACCCGGACATTCTCACGCTGATGGTTTGCTCCCACAATGAGTAGAACGAAAGATGCACTATTTTACCACCTCTCATTGATGGTTTTTGACAGTTTTTGATGCGACAAAAAAAATATCACCACAAGAAAATAGAATCAAATTGTCCAAAACCAAGAGAGGATATTTTAGAAAGAAACAACATGACCTCGTAGGTTTGAACGGCTCATCCATAAGTGCCATGGTATCTGAGTTACGCGACGTCAAATTTTGACCATTTTTTCCACTTTGAGTGCTCAAGGGAAAGCGTCGCTACGAGGTGGCTCAGAACGATCAGATGTATTGGGGAGCAATACAAGGGCACACCTAGCATAAACCCAGCCACCCAAATGTGCTCACATTGATGGTTCATTCCCACAACAAAGAGAATGAAAGATGCACTATTTTGCCACCTCTCACTGACAGTTTTTGATGCGACAGAAAAAATATCACCACAAGAAATGGAATCGAGTAGTCTGAAACCGAGAGAGGATTTTTTAGGGAGAGACAACACAACCGCATAGGTTCAAATGCTCATCCATAAGTTCCATGGTCTTCGATGTATGCGACATCAAAGTTTGACCATTTTTTCCACTTTGAGCGTTCAAGGGAAATCGTCGCTACAAGGTTGCTCGAAACAATCAGACATCTTGGGGAGTGAGACAAGGGAGCACCTAACGTAAACCCAACCACCCAGATGCGCTCGCGTTAATGG
Organism: Cryptomeria japonica; assembly: GCF_030272615.1. Classification (NCBI taxonomy): domain Eukaryota; kingdom Viridiplantae; phylum Streptophyta; class Pinopsida; order Cupressales; family Cupressaceae; genus Cryptomeria; species Cryptomeria japonica. The sequence goes on along the minus strand of NC_081406.1, from coordinate 169,840,052 downwards.
TTTGTTCCTACGACAAGAAGAACAAAATATGCACTATTTTTCCACCTCTCACTGATGGTTTTTTCATGAAAAAAGAGATAATTGGTTTGATTTGATGTTAAAATGATTGCTTCAACTCTTCTTTTATAGGCGATTTGGATGAATAGGTGTATCTCTTACCCTAAGGATGACTTGTTATGGAATAAAATTTAAATGAAAACCTTACCTAAGTCGACTCATCCTTAAATAAATTTCAAATCTGCTTTGGCGCTCAAATCTTGTCTTAATTGATTCTTGAAATGATGAACTTCGATCCATAATATAAACTATTGTAGTTATCTTGATTTCTCTCAGCTCACGAAGTAATATAACTTCACTCTCCTTGTTCAATACATGAAAACTTTTCTCTGAAGCATGAGTTTATGAAATAATAACTTCACTCCAATCTCTTCATGCACGAAGTTCGCTCCTTATCTCAAACACATGAAGTAACAATTTTGTTACTCCTTAGCAACCCTTGAAGTGAATGATTTCGCTCCTCTTAGGTAAATAATTTCATTTGAAGCTTGAAACTCTTAAAGTTATCAATTTCACTCATAAACATCGATTCACGAAGCAAGAAACTTTTCTCAACTCTTTTGATACCTGAAATATGCATTTCGCTCCTAGTTGCTTGAAGCTGAAGTTCACTCCTAAACTCTCACACTTGAAGTTTGCTCCAAAGGTGAAGTCATGAATAAAAAATTTGAAATCCAAGACATACTCATGAAAGAGCTAAAGATTACTTCATTGCACAATCAAATTTTTAAACTCATGCAACTTAAATTCATCAATCCTCAAAGGAACTCAAAGAAAATTCACTCAATCAAAATACACAATATGAGCATTACATGTGTCGGTACTTGGGTACGTGGGTATACACAATATGAGAAACCTAGTTTAAAAGTATACACAATATGAGTTACATGTAATGAACAAATTGGATCACATTTCAAGACATATACACCACAAACAAGTTTGATCACATTTCAATAGCAAATAGCTAAGTTTCAAGAATATCAAGTTTCATATATATCAATGAACAATTTGGATTGAATATCAAGTTTCATATATATCAAAATGAACAATAATCGTGTACATATCAAAAAATGGCATAGATGCCAAATCAATAATAGTTATAAAAATGTGGTATTTGCCATGTCTGTCAAAGTTGATATATACATATATAAATGTCGAATATATAAAAAAATTGGTCCTTCAATGACCACAACTACAACTATATGTCTCTATCAATATCTACGACTGTGGCGGATCATCAAAATCGAGCCTCTTTGAAGCAGTACATGGCTCTGCAGGTGGCTACACAAGGACAATTCAAATATCGAATCAAATATATTTTCTCAATATAACATCAAAATAACTAAATACCGAACTCTAAATTATTTGAAGTTGAAATGTTGATTACCTCATCTTTGTATTCTCCAATTGGGTGAGGCTGAGGATCCGTGGGAAGTCCCGAAGGGGGTTGCAACTGGTAAAACAACATTAATACAAGTTAGTAACATATATGTCAAATAACACATAATAACTAAAAATAAATAGACTAAAAAACTAAAGCATACCGAAGCCTCAGATGGATGCAGGGATAACTTTAAGAAACCACCCCCCAGGCAAAAGTGTAAAATCTTGGTGAATCAGATATTATTTTTTGGGGGAAATTTTCATATTGATGGCGAATTTTTTTTTCAAAGTAGGAAAAAAATTTATTTTGTATTGGCGATTTTTTCCTAGGGTATGAAAATTACATAAAATTCTGTCGAATAATACCTTGTTCTGTGGGGAAATATATATTGTAGGAGGCAAATATTTTTCGTTTAAAGGAACAAATATATAATTGTATGGACGAAAATTATTAGTCCGAAGGAAAAATTATTTAAGCGTATTGGCGATTTTTATCCACCGCTTAAAAATTATTTAATTTGTTTGGCTAATATTTTGTTATTTATGGAAAAATATATATTTTATCGGTGATTTCATGAATTCATTGCCATTAATAGACAAGGCACATCACATCACATTGTGCCCGGACTCTGCACAATGTATCAAAAAGCACGGCCTCTTTGACACATGAAGGGTGACACGTACCTAAAATCCATCAATGATTTTAAACTGTTCGATGATCGTAGATCAATGGTTGAAGTTTTATTTTGGCCCAAATTTTTGAAGAGAACACAGTTCACAAGAAAGTGCCCAGAATGGAATTGGATTCAATAGACACATATCAAATGTCACGATCGATAATTTTGGTCATTTAATATATGTCTAGTCACTAACTGCAATCCACTCTATCCCCACGACTTCCAATGTGGTACTGGTTTATAGGTGTTTCCAATTTCGCACACTAGTGCATTTATGGGAAAGATTTGCAGAGATATACGAAAGATTTAAAAAAAATTAAAGGAATTAATACGGTTAGAGCAGTAATTATTACAATCAAGAGCTTCAACTATTTATATACAATCTCTACTTGTTTCATCTTCAATTAGCCTTTGCCATTTGGTAGATAAATCATCGGAGCTCCCGGTATTTAAATTATGCCTCTGGTTTAGGTCTATAGGCTCAAGTTGTTTAATTTGGTAATCTGATTTGTCAAGATGGGCACTCCTATCCGCTTGAGAAGCATTTATGAGGAGGACCAGAGGGCCTTTTTAGGCTCCATTAAAGACCCAACCCTCCAATCAATCTACAAGGAGGTTGGGATGTTCACCAATGAGGCTGTGAGGATGGTGCTGGGCAGAGACTTTCTGCGTAACGAAAATAGATACCGTGTTAACACAAACAATACATCCCGGTTCTTGGCGTCTCTTCTGGACCTCGAAGGAGACAAGGTGGATATGTTGATGTTGTTAAGGAAGGTGTTTAAGGAAGACTTCCTTGGAGATGACATTACTGTTGTCATCCTTGCAGAAGTAGGGGTGGGGACCCCTTAGGCGAGTGAATTAACCAAGCTTCTCCTCCCTGACCAAACAATGATAGTGGCCAGGCAACCATTTCTTTTGAACCTAAATGCGGAGCAGTTGACGCGTCGTAGGAAATGGGTGCATATTGGCAGGGACTTTCTCCTGAAATGGTTGCTCCTGGACGACTTTCCAAACTACAGTTGGCTTGAAGAATTCTCTCAGCTTATGATGTCTGAAGAATCTTGCATGGAGGGAGGGCTAGATTCTTAGGGAAACCATCCACTACCTGTGCCCTAGCCCTGACCCCCTAGTAGTTTTTTTTTGGCTATGTCCTCGTAACCTCACAGGCTCAGTGGCTCACTCATTTTGGCTTTAAAGTTTTTGAGGAACTCAAGTCTCAGACATGTAAAAATTGTAAATTTTTGAAACATAAATATTAATGACAATTTTGCAGATTTCAGTTCGTTTCAGTTTGCCTCTTATGGATATAAAAATGCTTTCTATTTCATTTTATTAATGATAGTTTTGTAAATGCTTTTTGTCTATGAGCTACGTTATTTCAATTTTTTGTTAAACAATGGAAATAAATTTAATACTATGTTATTTTTTATGCAATGTTTCTTCCTCTATATTTAATATATAAAAAAAATTCCAATTCGTTCCATTAATTATTTGTACATTGATTATGGTTGATTATAATTTTATAAATATATAAAAAAAGATGTTTATCTCGTGAAAAACAAGTGAATTAAAAGTTCAACTTACTTGTTGTTGAAGTTTTGAACTAGTGCATGCGTGGGTTGGTACATGCTATGATTTATAGTTAAGATTTTGTTATTATGAAGAAATTTGAGACATTTATGAATGGTAGATGGGATCAATTTCATGGAAGAGAACCAAGGATGTGAATATATTTTTAGAACAGTTTCAAAAAATAGAATTGAGAAGTGGATATATTTTATCATTTATATGTATCAATATACAATGTGGTAATTGGTCCCATTTGTTTTGTATCAAACAAATTAAAGTAATTAATTACTTTACAAAACACCCAATGAATTAGGTATTTTACGAAGAAAGGCACGTCCGCTTATTTGGTCCTATCACTCATTTGATCTTATAATCTATCTTTGTAATAGAATAAAAAGACTATTTAATATACTTTTGATATGATAATAGACAACTTACCCTCTTTTTTAGTCCCTTTGGTGGGCTTGTTTTTTCCAGCAATTACAATGCTTTTTCTTTTTTTTTTCTATATTCAACATGACAAAATTTTATGAAACTGATCAATATATCATACATATATATATTGGAACGAATCATGAGAGTATGTCTTTGATCTTTGCAATCATATATAGTGGGCCATCAGGTGTTTCAATAGTCTCACTAGGATCAAAGGTAATGCATATTGCATAGGTCCTTAGGAGGTGCAGGTTTATCAATAAGATTCACCACATCATTAGACTCAAGGCCATGGTCATTAGAAGAAAATTCAAGATTCTCAGACTCAATTAGATCAACGGCTTAGGGTGGATTTCAGCCTGAATGTGGGAAGTAAACACATTTGTGAGAACTTCGCCCGAAATTGAACGTTTTACATTTAATTAAATATAATTAAGTCTATAAAGCTCTATTTCAGGCGGAAGTTGAAAATGATTAAGCAGACTTAAAAAACAGTCCGGAAAAGTGACTCGAGTGTGGTGACATTAGATGTGCTCGAAAAATGGCAAAATTCATGGGAACCACGACAATTGACAATAGATACCATCGTCCGTTTGATGAGCACAGATCAATGACTTAGGGTGGATTTCAGCCCGAATGTGAGAAGTGAACACATTTGTGAGAACTTCCCCTAGAATTGAACGTTTTACATTTAATTAAATATAATTAAGTCTATAAAGATCTATTTCGGGTAGAAGTTGAAAATGATTAAACAAACTTAAAAAATAGTCCAAAAAAGTGACTCGAGTGTGGTGACGTGCCTGAAAAATGGCAAAAGTCATGGGACCCACGACAACTGACAACATATACCATCATTTGTTGGATGAGCACAGATCAATGACTTAGGGTGGATTTCGGCCTGAATGTGGGAAGTAAACACATTTTTGAGAACTTCGCCTGAAATTGAACATTTTACATTTAATCAAATATAATTAAGTCTATAAAGCTCTATTTTGGGTGGAAGTTGAAGGACTAAAAAGAATTAAAAAATAGTCCGGAAAAGTGACTCAAGTGTGGTGATGTGCTCAAAAAATGGCAAAAGTCATGGGACCCACGACAACTGACAATAGATACAATCGTCCGTTGGATGAGCACAGATCAACGACTTAGGGTGGATTTCGGCCCGAATGTGGGAAGTGAACACATTTGTGAGAACTTTGCCCGAAATTGAACGTTTTACATTTAATTAAATATAATTAAGTTGATAAAGCTCTATTTCGGGCAGAAGTTGAAGGATTAAAAAGACTTAAAAAACAGTCCAGAAAAGTGACTCGAGTGTGGTAACATGCCCGAAAAATGGAAAAAGTCATGGGACCCATGACAACTGACAACAGATACCATTGTTTATTGGATGAGTATACATCAACGGCTTAGGGTGGATTTCAGCCCGATGTGGGAAGTGAACACATTTGTGACAACTTCGCCCGAAATTGAACGTTTTACATTTAATGGCCTTAGAATTTAGATTGAAGCAATGAATGTTTTGTCCTTCGGCAACGAATAGATATTAATAATAATTAATAAAATTACAACATGCTTCTAGATATTTTGCCCTTTAGGTATTACTTTTGTACTTTTCAGTGTTTTCAAAATAAGTGACATAAATCATAATCATATTTCATTTCATGGACAAACCAGTAAATTGAGGGAGATTCAAAAATGACTACTAGATTGAGGAATGCAAGTTGCAACAGAGACTGTCTGCGCCAATCTAGTGAAATAGAAATTTTGGGTAAAATATAGAGCACTTACATCCCGCCTTTTTAACTTTTTTTAATCTTGTGGATCAATTTGAGGGTTAACATTTTCAGGTTTGTATCTAGTATTATTTTGAATTATTAACAATAACAGCGATGGGGAAACGAGAAGCAATAGTTCAACAGGAAGCCAAGTGAAAAAAAATATACCTAACCGAACTGGTTAAAACACCAGGTTTCACTGATGAATACCATGATATTTATGACCCTGCTATCCATGGTGAAAAGTGTATCATAGATATTAGATATGCATTGTCTAGTAAGGCAACAGATCCAACCAAGGCAAAATTTACTATTTTCAACACAATGTTAAAACAAAGAACAAATAAAATCCCATCGTGGGATGTTGGATTGGGAAGCATGGTGTTACCTGAAGTATTCCCTTGCCCTGATTTTGTCATAGTCTGCACCGAAAATTATGATGAAGATAAAAAAGTAATTGTCAATAAAAATACAAAAGAGGAAATTATATCCATAAACGTGGGAGAATTTGCTCATTTGTTGAACCTAGGGTTTGAAGCACAAAACTCAAATGTCCAAATTGACCTAGGAAAGCTGGCAGAGAATTATGAGAGTCACGATCCAAGTCGCCGAGATTCATTTATCACAACTCTAATAATGTGTGGTACTCCGTTGGATCAAAATCATAAGCCTCCTTATGATTCTAACATTTTTGTTTCATGGGTTGGGGATACTATTTCCTTGTTGACATTTTGCATGGGATTGGAAAATGATAGGGAAATGGGTGCTAGCCTTCTTGAAATGATTTTTAATATCCATTGTGTAACTTAGCCAATAAGATATAATTTTGTTGAGCACGTTGTTCAATCCATGCAAAAACAATTACTAATGATCAAAAAAGGTTCCTCTAAGACATTTAGGTTCTCATCCTACTTGTGTTATCTCCTTCTATCCAAGTATCGTGCAATATTTGAGACCAACAATCTTCAAATTGTGAACTATAAGATTGATGAGAAGACTCAGAACAAAACAGAGTGTCCAATATATGAATGGACACCAAAGATAAGGATGCATGATAACAGAAAGAACTACAACCATTTTGTAGACTTCTTTTTGGCACCAATGTATAATGAAATTACAAGCACTCCAATGCCTAGATTTCCTTTGTCTTGTAGAGATTGCATTCAACTTGGAAGTCAAATACAATTGGCTGAGTGGTTCTTCATGGAATAATACACCGTGTTAAGGTTTTACGGATCAGCAGTAAAACCATACTGACTTCCAATACATGTGACAGAGAGGGTATTTGCATTGGAATATGTATGGCAGTTGGAGAGCACAGATAGGCACTTGCATGGTTAGCAAAAGAAGAGCATATTTCCTTCCTTGCCTTTCTCATGTGGAGGGTTCACATTTGAGAGAAAAGCATTCAATGTGGCACATGATTTTTTGACAGTTTTTAGCTTTGGTGATGAGGGTCTCTGGCAGTATGATCCAATTGGTGTAGTTCAAGCAAGGCTTAAGAAAAATGGGAACTCTTCAGCGTTATGTCAACATGAAAGTAAACCATTTCTAGAAAATCTTAGAAACATGGACTCCTGAGATGAGGTAAAAAAAGAGATGGAGAAAATTGCCGCTGACAATAACATTTCAACAAAAGAAATGTCATCACAAATTATGGCATTGCACACACAGAGGACAACAGAGGAGGGCTAGGGCATCCAAAATAGGAGGTCCTACAATTTCTACCAAAAATATACTAATCCATCTAACAAATCTATTCCCAAATCAATTATGTAAGAATGTAAAGAAAGTTATTGGACTCAAACCAAAATAAATGATTTTTGGACTATGAGGAAGAATCTTAGTGAACCAAAGACCAGTGCAGAATTTGAGTCCATCGATGAGGATGAAGAGTTTAGCAAATTGTGGAATATGGATCATACCACAATAACATATGATATGAGTGAAGATGATGATGAGTATGAGGTTGAGCTCACTCCAACAACTACTATAGTCCCTAAAATATTAGGTGGAGTCAATGAGACCATGAAAGAAAAATATAACAAAGGGGCAAACATTGTGGAAAAAATGGGCTTTGAAGGTGGTGGTCTAGGTCCCAGAGGAGAAGGCATTTAGTATCCACTTGAGGTACAACTTCCATCAAATTCAAAATCAAAAGCTCCTATTAAACCAATCATTGGACTTGATTCTTCAAATTCATCACAGAAAGGTACTACTAATTACCCTCAAGGTCCACTTGCATTTGTTTCAGGTTCAAATCCACAACCACCACCACATCATGGTATTCCCATTGGTGGTGAATCAAGTGCCATTGCCACTGGTGAAGAATCTGGGGATAGTATTCCTATTAGTGTTCAGTCAAGTGCCACTACGATTGGTGGGGTTGGCATGGGTACTACTACTGATACTAGTTGTCTTGGTGTTGGAAAAGGGAAACAAAAATATATATCTCGCAAGAGGCCACTAGTGATAGATACTCATACTATTCAGAATCCTATATCAAGTGCCACTGATACTATAAATCTATCATTTGTAGCTTCAAATCACATACCTCAAAAGATTATAAAAACTACACATGAAAGTGACAGTGGGGCAAGAACAGGAATGTTTGTTGGTAATCTTAGTAATGCATTAGTTAAAACCATAGACATAAGTGGAACTGGAGCCTCTACTATTTTCAGCTTTCAAACATTCAATTTCTTCAACAAGCCCAGATTTTCAATTTCGTAATTACTATGAAAAATTTGAACACACAACAAATGCAAATAAAGAAAAAAAGAGAGCATTTCATAGGGTTGCCCTGACTGAAGTTTTAGACAAACAACCTGCAAGGAACATGGTATTTCCAACATATGACCCACACAAAGATATGATGGAGTTCATGGTTGTTATGCCCCCAACTAAAGATAAAAATCCACCGCATAGTCAGATAGATCCCTCTAAATTTCAAGTTAGCACCCTCCAAATGGATTTTTCCAAAGTACATAATGTGGACAAAATTAGTGTGTCAAAAAGGACTAACGAAGTGGTCTACATTTCACTACTAAAGGTGGAGAGAGAAAAAATAAACTGGAGAAACAAATAGAAAAGTTACAGGAAGACCTGACCAAAAAAAAAATCAAAGAGGAAAGAAACAGATAACAAGTGCAATGATTTACAGAAAAGGATAAAAAATTTGGGCTCTGGAGTAGAAATTGTAGAGCAGGAAATGATGGATTCAGAAGTGAAGGACCTAAGAGAAAAACTAGCTAAAAGCAGTAAAAAAATTGTTGAGGAAAGAGCTGGTTTTCAAAAATTATACAAAAGTTATGAGTTTGCTGCTACCAAAATAAGAAAAATACAGGACCTATTGGATCATGAGAAGGAAAAAGAAAAACATTTGGAAGAGGAAGTGGAGGAAGAAAGAAAAAAATGTGCACAAATGAAAGAAGACCTGCTTAATGCAAATGATAAAATTAAAACTTCAGAGGATAGATTGAAAGATAATATGAAAAATACAATGAAGAATATACAAGAAAACATTTGGGGAAAAATAATGCAGATGAGTGACAAGTTGTGTGAATGGTTTGAATTGAATGAAAGTTTGAGATTAATTTATATGAAAATCAAAGGGCGCATTGAGAAGAGCATACATGTTTATTCAAAAGATGATATTGAAAAATAGATTTTGCAAGTAGTCTACAGTACCAATGACAACTATTTGGCATCCAAGGGAATTAAGAGCCGCATTGATGCCATAGTTAAGACATCATCTATCTTTAAAAAATGCCACAAACTAAGGGAAACATCAGAAGTTATGGATAAATGTGGCTAAAAGATATTGAAGCTGCAAGAAAAGACAACTACTTTGATTAAAATTGGTTTTCCTAAGACCGTTGACCCATCAAATAAAATCATTGGAAAATAAGCTTACAAAAAAAACATGGAGATAAAAATGAAGTCTGATTTAGACTTGCTTCCTAAGAACACAACTCCCCAAAGCTTTTTGGAATTCATCCAACCATTTACAACTCTGAATGCGGTATTGGGTGAAACAGTGATGTCAAGTCACTCTTCTAAATATGGATTGTTGACAAAGTTGCAATTGAATTTCCATAGTTTAAAGAATATTGACCTTCCATCAGACGAAGAGTGGAGCACCCTACAAAAATTGGCACATAAATCTTAAGAATCATAGTATGTATTGCACAGTTTTCTGATTTTACTCTTAATTTCAAGGTTTTATGTTTTTTCTGTTTGGAATTTGGCATCACTTGAAATAACTCAATTTTATGAACAGGAAAAAACCAACACTCGCTATTGCTAATCCAACCTATGAATCTATGATGCACAGTGCAAACCTTTATCCTGTAAATTTGTATTCTCAAATTATCCCAAGTTTTAACATTTTTGCATTTCTCTATTTCTGATTACTAGGTTTTGGGCACTGTTATTATCTATATTTAATTTGTCATGGCTTGAATTAATATTTAATTTTGAACTCTGTTTTTTGAAGAGGAGACATCAGACATGTAACAGTTGTTAAATTGCTAATCCGGCCTGTGATGGCCATGTAAATTTGTGTTGGAGCCCAAGTTTGTGATTTTGATGCTGAGTCTTCACATGTTGTAAATCAACTTGAAGTTGTTGTTGCTCCCTTGTTTCTATAAAAGGGAATTCAGGGTCATTTGCAAAGGGTTCTGAAACTTTGTATTGAATTTTGCATGGAGAATCACACAGAGCGGTGTAGTGAATGAATTGTATCATATGGCTATATTTTTAAAGAATTAATGAAAATCTAAGTTCTCAAACATGTCTAAATAAACATCTCTGTATCAATAAACACATTATGGTCTTTTATTATGCTTTTAAATCTGGAAATAGAAAGTTGAAAAATACAATTACAAATCAATATTAAATTCTAATTGCAAAAAGTTGGCAGGCTCATAAAATATCATCAAGTTATCAACCATAATAATATGCTTTTGTAATATGAATGATGAGATGCAGTAATAAGATTAATAAATACCAATCCCTTGAAGTTGCCATTCATCCTCATCAAATTCAAAGCTTTCTTGATTCTTGTCTGTGTTTTCTTTACTCTGAGTCTGCATACCTTCATTGAACTACATCTCAATGCTACTAGTAGGTCTAGTACATAAATCAATAGTCCCACTGGCACTTTGGTTTGAAGTGTTGCCCAAACCTCTTCTTTCACATTTGGACGTCCAGATTTGCAGTGCCCTATCGTAAGGAAAAGTGTGGACATCATACCTAGATGTATAGAGCCTCAAGAAATTTTCCAAATTTTTGTCTAGCTTGTTTCTTAGCTTTGATTTTAGGAACCCCAAAGCACTAAAAACTCTCTCATCTTCCACCAAACTCAATATCATGGTAATACATAAATCAACAAGCTTCAAATATTCTGGCATTAAATCACGCAACGCTGTGTTCTCAGCTATATATTTCCAAAGCCTTGTTACTGATCCCTCTTCATAGGGGTTCTCCATTATGCCATATTGTTCCCTCATAGTGTATGCAAAACAAGATGATTTCTCTCTAATATGAGTTTCATCTAATATTCCATTTATAGTTATTCTATTCAATTCTTTGGATATGCAAAATTGTTTTATCAAAGTTAGTAACTTACTTCGAAAATTAGCTGCACTGTTGAGGCTCCAATATTAAGGAAACACAATAGACACAACTTTGAGTAGGTTGTCAGGAGGGAATCTGCTTCTAATTTGTGAGGAAAGATCATAGGCAATTTTCTTCACAAAAGTAGTTACAGACTCAACAATCTTGTCGAAATCTTCCCTTGTAACTCTTGCTAGTTGCTTCTTGGGGCGCTTTCATGGTTCCTCGGGGTCAACCATGGCATAGAAGTGCATTGGTATCTCAACTACCCATACATTGACACATACCTCCCCATTTGCACCGATTTATAAAAATTTATCAGGATTGTTCAAATCTGTGAGTGTTTGCCACTTAACAAATTTTTCATCAGATAGTGTTGGTTGATTTTGATAGAGATTGTCGAGGGTCATGCATGTCATCTTACGTAGTGTAGCATATTCTGCAATATACAGAGCTCTCTTTTGGTCAACCTTCATAATATTCCCCATTTCCTCTAGCATGGGCAGAAGAGCTGCTACAGTTAAGAGTGTCTCTAGATTACTTAACCTCTGAAGAAGGTTAGGAAATTTCAATTGATTTGATTCGTCGTGAGTTGTGTGAAATAGTCCAATCAAGGATGGATATTCTGAAAAAACTCGATGCATTGGACCATCCAAAGAGATCTATCTGGTATCATCATCTTTGAGAAGCTTGTTCCCATCAGTTATTCCATCAGCAAAGTGTTGAAATTCCATAAATCGCTTGGGACTTCAACAAAAGTGTGAGTAGAACTCTCTGATTAAAATTTCAATTTTTTTTACCGAAGCATACTTGCTCACAATTCCAAAAGCTAGATTCATTCTGTGAGCCATGAAATGAATTGCAGTAATGTATGGTGCAAATAAAGTTTCAATCTTTGTACAAAGACCATTCCTGTGACCTTGCATTATTGAAGCTCCATCTACTCTAACACACACCATTTTTTTGGCAACCGTTGCGTCATCCATACCTCCATATTCAATTAAACTTCTCTTTACTGGTTGAAATAAATTTTCCCCTGTTGCACTCTCCTTCATTTTAGTAACAGATAGTAGATGAGGTTGGTAGGCATGATTATGTACAGTATAAACATGCCTGCATACCCATGAAGTATTGTCTACTGTCGTAACTTCGTCTAAAGAAAATGCAATAAAGTTTGACTCTTATTTTTTCCTTTACATCTTCTTTTTCAACCTCAACAAGACAACTTGCCCATTCCCATCCACTGTTTACTGACCAATGTCTATTAGGATAGTTAGGAACTATCAAAAATTGTAATAAACCACTAATTGATGGGAAATCTGTCATAGCAAGCCCTCTGCTCAAAATATAAAAAACAACGCTTAACTGCACAACTTTTCCCAGTTGTTCTATTTGCATTGCTTTTCCAAAACTAGCTTCAATAGAACCTTTAACTTCACCAAGATTCGTCTATATTTTCTCATAAAAATAATACTCTTTCATAAAAATAATACTCTTCAACATTCTTCACATGCTTACATTCCTCCTTTGTTTTCCATCTTATCACTGATTTTTCAACTCCGTCTATCATTTGTTTTTCATAAACGTTACCCATATGCTTTTCTATGGTGTAAATTTTAGCTGCAACCTAATTTCCTTGTTATACTTCCAAGTGTAAATCTTACACCTACATTCTATTGGAGGCTCGCCTTCAATTGGATTCTCCACTGGTTCAATGAATGGTACTTTGATGCCCAATTAATTTGAAAATTCCTCACTGACATATCCCACTCCCGATCCTTTTTTGATCTGGCTTTTCTTTTCCCCTTTCGTGCATTATCATCAATGGCATTATCACCCAAGTCGATTATATCATTCCGACTAACTTGGGCATCTACCAGATAGTCTTCTTCAAGATCATCCTGATCTAAGATATCAGGTTCACCGTCGTCTTCAACATGCGGTGTAGGTTGCGAATTTTGTACTTGTACTTGTGATGATGTACCTTCCTGATTTTCACCACGATCTTTTCCAAATCCAAAGTACGAAGAAAAAGTTCTTTTTGTTGGCCTCTCATGGCCTTCCCCACTTTTAGGTTTCCTACCCTTCTTCCTGTTTGACATCTCCAACGAAATAAAGGTTGCCAAAAAAATATCAATTTGTTGAAGAAGCAATAATAGACTATAAAGTATAAGATATGTTTCATTGGCCCTATGACCTACAATCTAGATGTCAAAGGTCTGAATCTCTCGGCTGACCAGTTGGCACTGACAGGTCCCCACTAAATAAGAATTAACTCAACAGTCCAAACAAATCTAGATAAATTCTGAATAATATTATAACACATCAAAAATATGATTGCTCACCTTTAGGTCACTAGCAGTCACCAATGCAGTCAACATCAATGATTTTCCTTGGTCTGGACTCTAAAACTTTGCTATTGATCAAAATTCAAAGCCTAGAACCCACCAAATTGTGTAGAGATAGATATGATCTTTGAATGTATTTATACCAATCCTTATATGGTGAATTCCACGGGAATTTTATATGGTATACAAATATTTGGCGAATCCCGCGTAACTATAACATGACTTATGTAATTTTCAAAGTGATTATGGGTCGTCCAAATAATTGGAAAATACAATATAGTTGGCGAAAGTTGGGGTGAATGGAGACACGCATCAGCAAAATGTCGGGAGAATTGGGTCCGCTTGGCTAAAAAACCTTCATATGCCTATAGGAGAATTATGGTCATCTATTAAGGCAACCTCGAAGAGTGTAGGCAAAAAAATTAAATTTACCATGTGTCCATCATATATTGTATTGGCGAAATCATTGCATAGAAACATTTAATTACATAAAGCATATGGTGATCAGGCCGTGAATTTGACAGAAATTGATAATGTTCTGGCAACATGGCCACCCCTAGTCGGTACAAAATATTCGCCATTTCCCAGGTTGCCGATGTGAAAAAATTGCCATTGGCGAATATTCACCACTAAAGTAAACTCTGGATGGATGTGCTATGGTTGTAGGAGGCAAAGTCACAGATGAATCAGTTACGATCATTTCCTATATCCATGGTAAGTGATCCAAAAGGAGTAAACAATAGGGTGTCAACTCCGTTGTACACTTAGTGAAAATGAGTTGATCTAAGATAGACATACCTTTTCCCTTTTTTCGTGTTGGATCCCATATTATACGTGTAGGACTTCTAATGAAATGGAATGGTAGAGCATCAACAAGAAGTTTGGAAGGGGGCCATAATAGGTTAAAGACAATTATACAAGTTAATAACCCAAAGTTGTTGACAAACTAGATAGAACAAATATTTTTAACATATGTAGAACAAATGCACACCGAATCCTCGTATAGTTCTCCTGTAACCTTAGGAGGCCTAGTCGAATCTGATGCAACTATTACCATTTCCTATATGAAAAATGATAACATATGATATAGATATAAAAGGATTTAGTTATTTCGAACAAGAAAGAATGCAATCCAAAGTGAATATGAAGATATCACCTCTTCCCTCTATTGAACCTCATCGACATCAGGTGCATTCATTAATTCTGTAAACCCCACATGTTTCTGTACATAAAACAAATAAATTAAGTGCATTTATCAATACCTACATATACATGTTTAAACATAATACAATTCACCAAATGAATTTAAATTGTATTTGAATTACCTTCTATCGTTTGGGTGTCCAGGAGGATAACTTTTTCTGCCTCAGAGTGCTAGAGGATGGATTTCTCACATGAGATGTCCTCGAGGCAGGTGGGGTAAACTAACAGAAAAAAATAACATAAGGGAAAAGAGCATGTATTTAATATATCATTTGTCAATGGCCGAAAACGTGATATCAACAAGTTGGGACATATCAGCCCTTGATAAGCCCTATAAAACACCAAGTAATGATACATATATATTAACAAAAGATATTTTGAAACCAATGTATTATTATATTTTCAACAAATTTACAAATCTTTACCTCTGGTGGCGAAACTACTCGTGACCGTGGAGTCGACTGAAAAGTATGTGGTGTAATCCCACCACTTGTTGCACCCTGCAATGCATTTTATTTATATGTCACTTTAAATTGTTCTAAAAATAAATTTTTTATTTCTTTTTATAATATTTAGTTACTTAATTGATAACATGTCATAAACAAAATTAAATGCACCTGTGTCTGATAGCGAGGGGACAACATACTGATCAGGTCATTGGTGAGGGCCACATCCTCTGTAGTGGAAGCATGATAGCTACTCTCGCAACATGTACACGAATGAGATGTCAAACCATCCTCATCTGCGCCAGTGTATACACCAAAACATACACCCGAGCAGGTTGCGCACATATGCTGAATGGGTTGGCCCATGCCAAATGATGCATGAGGTGACACTAATGAAGGAGGTGTCGTTGATGAAGGAGGTGCATTGATGAAGGAGGTGTCGTTGATGCAGGAGGTGTTGTAGGTGCCAGTACATCCTCTACTCCAACCAACTATGTGCCATGTTGAACAATGACATCAGTCAATGATGCAACTGCCTGAAGAGTCTGTAATTCCATATACTCCTTCAAGGATATAGGGACAATGACATGAACCATGGGTTTAGGAGCTCTATGCCTCATATGTTGTGGTTGTACCACCCTATGGGCCCCATGTCTATCCTGCGCAGAGCCTCTCCCTCTACCCTGAAATTACCGTATGTCAAAGTAATTTGGCTTCTCGCCGAGGATAAACTCACAATACAACTTTCTCAAAAAATATAGAGGCACCTCCCAATTATTACAAGGTGGTTGGTCAAAGACCATATACCATCTATCCCAAAAATCTTCTTCTAGCCTAGCATGAACACACCAATGTATAGGAAATCGAGTCGTATTTAGTTCTAGGTTGTTACTGGAAAGAGGATCGATGAAAAGAGCACATATGTTAGCTTTAAATATGCCCTTTTTTTTCACTTGATCATATGACAACCCATCCGCATAAAACATTCAACATCTATCCCTCCATGAACGCCATTTTGTAACCTCCCTAGATACCTCATTTGCACTATTGGCCATTGTTTCTAGCGTTGTGGCGAGGGTTGAGTGGTGCTCAAGCCTAGAGGATCTCAACCTATTCACCAATATAGAAATTTGGGCACTATTTTGTGTAAGGCGATTGATGAGATCCTCTTGTGTGGCATCCACACAGTCTAATGGAGGATGTGGAGGGTTTTGGGGTGGCGATGGTTGTTGATGAGTAGCATTTTGAGGATTTTGTGGTTGTGGAGCAACATCTTGACGGTTTTCTTGTTGCTCATGTGCAATATTTAGAGGGTTTGCTTGTGTTGCTTGTGCAGAAGGAGGTCTTTGTTTTCTATTTCATTTTTGGGGATTTCTTGAAGAATCTGACATCAAATTAATAAAATTAAAACTTAAATCAATTAAAAAACCCTACTTCAATTAAAATGAAAACAAAAATAATCAAACCAATCAAATCTTACTTGTTCGACGGGGTGCCATTGTTGAAAATTGCTCCTAATGCTGGAAAAATCCAAAATGATTCCAAACCCGTGCGGGTTCTGTAGTTTTTTGGCTTCCTTTTGCTACTGTTCCATGATTTTTGGTGTTGAAAATGGCCAAAACCCGTGGGCTACCAAAAAATATAATGTTCCTCAAAACCCGTACAGTTTTTGAGGAACTTTTGATCTTTTATTATAAAACATAAATACGGGTTTTGAGGAACTTTTTGTTTTTTTTATTGTTTTTGGCTAGGCTTGGTGTTACCAAGTCTAGCACATTTTTGAATTTTCAGAACCCGTACGGGTTATGAAAAATTTGGTGTTTTTTGCATGTGACCACTTTTATGTTCACCATCTTGGTGCACTTACACTATGCATTATTAATCATTACTAAATTGAGTCTTTTTTTAGTAAAGAAAACACCCTTTCTAAAGACAATAGTTTTCATCTTTGCATCATTAGGGAGAATAAGCTTATTGGATATGAACACCAACCATCCAGGCAATAATCATTCCAATGCAATTAACTAGAAATAAGCAAACTTGGAAATGTTGAAAACCTACAACAACAGAAGAATTTTTTCATTTTTGTCATCCCTTTAAAATAAAGGGCAAGAGAAAAGGGACATGAAAGTAAGAACTAGGCATACAAGGGGTATAAAAAATATGAAAGCAAATATTTATGTCGAATCCTTGATCTCACTTGCAATACAATCATAAATATGTCAACTGTAGTACTAATGGTGAGCACCGTGAGGTACCTACAAGTTAGATACCTCCATCCCATGGAACTTCAACAGCTCCAAAGGCTAAACCGGGAGATATATTTCAGAATACATTATTGAATGAAGGAAAGGGGGTGCATCCTCTTAATAGATCTATAGCCAAAATGAAGCCTATATTTAATTTTTACTTTGTGATAATTTTTTAAAAAGATATATAATGATGATTTTAGGCAAAACCTACTTTAAAAGACATTCCATACATGACAATTTCAGATTCCATTGGGAGCTCATTTTCTGGAAAGGACTCCTTAATTTTTAATTTGCAATGCACCCTACTATGAAACTTTAGGAAACCCTTTCAATGACTACTAGAAAACCTAATGCTCATAAAGAACCTCAACAAAGATTAGAAAGATGCTAACGACTTGCAATAGCAACACAATGTTTTCATGTTCTCTGTTGTATCTTTGTCACTTCAAGGAGTCAAACAATATAATATTAAAAAATAAATAAAAGACAAGAAAAACAAAAGAGAAACACTCACATTTATTTCCTTCTGAATACACTTGAGATGCTTTTTGGGTATCACTAGAAACTTTGACCCCCTTATTGCCTACAAATATTCCTCTTTCTCTCTGAGGGATAGGCCTAGGCTCAATTTTGACCAGACAAAAGTCTCTAGATTCAAGGGCTTGTTGTCTTGCGCTGTGTTCCTTCCCTCTATATAATTGTTGTTCCTGGTGCACATTATATGACTCATCTGATGTCATGATCTTGTACTTCTTTCTTTAGGAGTTGGCAGGGAATGACAGATGTTACTGAAAGGGAGTGGTATCTTTTTATCAAGGGCTGATTGGATTTGATGACATTGTTCTTGTGGGGAATGTAGCTACCTAAAAATGTCTCATTAATACTACAATAATTATTCGTCTATTTAATTAAGGAATTCTTTAATTTTTTTATTAAACTAGCTATTTCTTCTAATCATTGCCTTTCAACGCTCCTAATTATTCAATTTCTATTCTCAAATCATTTTAATCAGTTAACCATATCTCAATTATTAATTAAATATCAATTATTTAATTAATTACGATTTATTCCTTAGTTAAATAATCTTTATTATTTAATTAATTCAATCTCTAATGTTTAAATAATTCCATTTAAATTATTTAAATTAATTAACTTATTCTTCCAAATCCCCAAATTATAATTCCAATTAATTCCATCTAATTTCATTTCATATTTCCCCAAATTCGAATTTCATATCATTTTATCTAATTTCATATTTCCAAATTCACATTTTTCCCAAATCTGAATTTCAATTAATTTCATGAGCATTTCAACATTCGAATGACCAAATTCAAATCCAAATTGAAAATGAAAATGAAATTCAATTTCAAATTCCTACAACACATGCTAAAACTAGAACTGATTGACCAAATCGGTTGGCTAATCAATTAACTCAGTTAACTCATCAATCATACTTTTTAACTCTCAATCACCTTTTTATGACTAATCCATCTATTCAGTTCACTAATCAATCAAGTGAATCATCTCCCCATTCTATTCAGTTCACTAATCAATCAACCCAGTTCACTCTTCAATCAATCCAGTTCACTACTCAATTAATTGAGTTAACAAATCAATCAATTGAGTTCACTGATCAATCTAAATCAATTATCTATCAATCAACACTTGAGTTCAAATCATCACCCCCCTTTGTGTTGAAAATCTATAAATTCAACCTCTTTACTCAATTCAGTCTAGAATCACAATCTTCAATATTGTTGCTTATCTTATGCAGGAAATCAAGTGCAATACCTGAGAGCCACCTACATCAACAACAATGGAGAAGAACAATGGAAGCACAAGTGGAGAATAGGGAGTTTTGATTAGTTTAATCTCCTTATTTTCTTCATTTATTTCATTGAATTGTGTTTAGAATTAGTTTAATTAGTTAAGGATTCTTGTGATTCATCCTTTTAGTCTAATTAGCCTTAGATTCCTGATGATTTCAAGCATGATGACAGGGAATAGAGGATTTCATGCAAATGTTCTTGTGGTGTACAGGGGATTTGATTACACTGTTGTTTTTATTCCTGCAACATGTCTGTCCACACAAATGGTGGATTTGTTCTCCATAATCTTCTCGTCCTTCTTTACTTGTGGATTCTCCCATCTAGTACGCTTGCAGATACCCCATTGCAAAAAGTCACCACAAGAAATTGGGTTCTTAAATGTTGTCGCCATCTTCACTTTAAATAAACAATAAGATCATTCAGATTTCTGAAAGCAAAAAAGAATCTCTCAAATCCATAGCGAAACAAAAAACTCAGTGACAAAAATCCTGAATCTGTAAGAAAAAAGCAAAAACCTAGGAATTTATATAGGGTGCGCAATAAAGTCCTTAGTCCCAATGTTTACAACCAAAAAGTGACTAAGAGCTCCTCAAACCCTTCATTCTCTGTGCAAAATACCAAATTCCATGAACTCTAAAAGTTTTACATTCCTATCAACAATTTATGATGATCTCTAACAAATTCAATCATTGGCAAACCATCAAAAATAAATTTTATTGTCCTAGCAAGCTTTTCGACCATAAATAAATAAAATATACTCAACAATACTTTAATCATCAACTTAAACTCACAATTGTATTGAACAAAAATTACCAAAACCAGAAATCAAATGTCGGCTAACATGCTACTACTATTCAAGTGTCTAGTTGAAATTCACCAAAAGATAAAGAGATTGAATAGAAAAAGTAACCACAATGGAAGCATATCGTAATATTTAGTAGTTGGGTGAATTCTCTATTAGAAATAGTGGGACAAAAGTTACAAGATTTGGCTCACTGAAATCCTAAACACCGAAAAGAAGATCCAAAGCATCAAATTTATAGAGACGGATGCCTTCACCACCGATTTCATTCCGCATTTTTAACATTGTGCACTCAGATTTTCTTACTATTTTCATCTACTTGGGCCTGCAATGGTATCTAGGTAAGAAGATTGAATAGTTACTAAGCATGCATTCATAGTTGGTAGAGAATTTGGGATTTCTTTTTTATATAGGTGGTGTGATGGGAATGTTCAATCTGCATAATTAATCTATTTTTTTTATTGGTAAACGACTATGCCAGAGGATATTATATTAAAATTAAAAATAGTTACACGCTATTGTATAATTTTGTTAATTCAAAATTGGGGCATACTTCCCCAATAAACCAGATTCTTCCATTGAAGAAGAATCACCAAGTTTAACAAAATGCAGAAAGTGAAGCTACCTTCCAGCTTCTAAAGTCTTAAAATTGTACCAGAAAACCTCATACTATAAAATTCAAATGTATCTACAAGCTTTAATTATAGAGTCTGAGATTAAAAAGAAAAAATCATATCTATTCTGCATGAAATTCCCTCAACCCTAGGCTGAATCTTCAACACAAGCACGACCCCTGCCTCTCAGATGACCACGGTCCCTGCTCGGCATCGGTAGACACCCTCAACCACAACCTCTTGGTCTCGCATTCCTGAAGCCGTTAACAACTCTCCCATTGCGTTCTAATTTTGGTGGAATAAGGTCGTTCAAGCTGGTAAAATCTAGAAATTCATCTTCCCTATCTACATTATTCACTTCTTCACCCAACAACCTCCAGTCTACGAATATGACCGCCATTGTCGTGAATGCCATATGATGTCTTAAAGAAGGGCCCTTTAATTCCAATAGAAAGGGAAAATAGTTAATGGTTTCTCCCGGAACCAAGAATAAGATAAAATATCCAGGGCGAGGCATTCCAGTGCCAATAATGGCTTTGTTAAGAACAGTAGCCAACCCCTCTGAAACCTCTTGCTCAAATAATTGTGTGGTTAACACCAACACCTTCTCCTTTGAAACCTGATTATCAAGAAGAGAAGTTACAAATTTAGATGAGATATTGGAGTTATCTCACAGATACTCTTTCTTTCTCAAGTGTCCATAGCCAAGAATGAGCTTGAACGCCAAGATTCTTGAAGGCTCAAAGATTCAAAGGAGCCTTTTGAGCCTTAAAACCATAATCTCTCTAAAAGAGACTTGGTGGCGATTGCAGGAAAGGGATATGGGGGTATCCGCCCCAAAACAAGAAATTGGCTCAAGGTGCCTTCTAATGATGAAGCCGAAAGGAGCTTCTTCCATCCTTAGACCCTAATGGAAAATGCTCTCTGCAACTTGAAACGTAGAAGCCTTCAAATTTAAAAAGTCGACAAAATGACAAATGAAGACAAGACGTAGCTTTTAAGAAACTTCCCAACATTCTCACACTTTCCAATACTAATTAATGCAAATTGCTTGGAGTTAATGAGCCTAGAGGAGAGGTGGTGGAAAAATATGCTTCCAACGATTGGAAATTAATTAACCAGTCCTTAGAGAATTGCCAACATGACAACACAAGTCTCCACCATAGGTGATGGCATACTTTCCTCCTTTTCATGAGGATTTGACAGATTTGCTGATCTCATCAAGCCTTTCTAAACCTCATCTTTGGATCACATAAGAAAGAAAAATTATTTGTCAACATCAATTTCACAATCAATTAGCAAATTGGAATGGACGTGGCTGAGATAGATCTTTGTGGCATCCAACTCGGCAACCTCCATGCTGGCCACAATTTTCTAATCTGATTCAGTGGATATGAGATGGAGGGGCCCATAGAAACCAACTTAGCATTTTCAATGCATACCTTACTTTGGTGAGAAATTAACTTGATTAGAAAAAGAAGATCGTTGAAGTTTTAACAGATCTCTTCATTCAAATTCAAATAGATAGCTCAGCTAGAAAGAACCCGTGAACCTCAATGAATACTTTAGATTTTAAAATGGCCTATATCCAACTATGGTCTTCCCTTCTCCCTGGAACAAAACAATTAAATGCTAAGATCATATGCCCACCAACTCATAGAAGTTCCAGCCGAAGCCAAATTGGATAGGGCATCAACTTCCATATTTGCTTCTCTGTATATGTGCTTGCAGGTGTAGTTATCAAAAGTGGATAATAGTACTAGAATTTTGTTCAGCGGTGCTTGCATCTTCTAATTGAAAGAATGAGATATTTTAATTGTGTTGATAACAATGGCAAAGTCTTCTTCAATAGCTAAGTTCCTCATACCTTGATTGGAACACTAAAAGAGACCAAATAAAAGGGCCTTGAATTCTGCAACATTGTTAGTGTCTGGGGGAATAGGCACAACCATCTTTCCTTTGACTACTCCTCTATGATCTCTTACTACATATCCAACTCCAGAGGCACCGGGATTTCCTTTTGAGGCCCCATCAAAATTCAATTTGAGCCAACCAAATTGGGGAGGACTCCATATTGCACTTCCTTTGTCACTTCTCTTCTTCCCTAAACAAGGGGGAATTTTCATTCCATTCCATGTGAACCTCATTCTACCATCCCATGACATGAAGTCCTTGTCCAAGTTGGAAGAGAGATCAAGTCTACCGTTAATATTCTCAACAATGGCAGCTTTCAAAGAGGATAAGACTGACTCAACACTTCTAGCTTTGCCATCAAATAATCTCTTATTCCATTCCTTCCAAACCTCCCAAAATCAATAAGAGGGAGAGATTTCCCACAAAGAACTTAAAATACCATCTCTTGATTTGATTGGTTGGCTTTTGAAGAGGGAAACAATTTCATTTGGAAGGGCAATTATCCAACCAAATTTATCACATAACCACCTCCAACATTTTGTAGAAAAAAGACAATTTAGGAGGAGATGATCTACAGTTTCCTCCTGAGCTTTACAAAGAATGCACCTGGAAGGTCCCTCAAAGCCCATCTTCTTGAATCTCTCTGTCGTAAGGAGATTTTTCTTAACTGCCAACCATGCAAAAATACCAGCCTTGGGGATAATTTTGCTAATCCAAAAGAGATTTTGGGGCATACTTTTATCCTTTGAGACCTCTTGATTTGCAATGACATTATATCCTACCTTAGTAGAATATTGGCTTGATTTAGGAGTCCAAATCAAATAATCAGTCCCATTTCTGAAGACCAATTTCCTATCCTTGACTAAGCCTGAAAGTTGGTTTAATTCATTTAGGGGGAGAGGGAGACCTTCCAATTTTTTCCAACTCCAACCTACAAAGGAATTCTCCCTTGAAAATTCAACATAATCCTTGATATGCAGCCCCCAGTGATGTCTTAGCCACTCCCTTGTTATTGGAATATAAATTAAACTATCTATACTAGGGAATCCACCCCAAGAGTCCTCCCAAAAGAGACATGAGGAGCCATCATAGACGTCCCAAGAAACAAAATCTGCTATAAGATGTTGACATTTGAGAATAAAATTCCACATCCGAGACCCTTTTGGATGGCTAGAAGCCCTTAGAAAATTGATAGGATCTCCTGTAGCTACATATTTTGTAAGCATCATTCTTACCCATCTCATGTTAGGATCAATTAGCATTTTCTAGGCTAATTTGGCACCCAAGGCCTTATTCTAAGTCTGAAGATTATGCACTCCCAAACCCCCTAAATATTTGGATTTACAGATTTTTTCCCAAGCAATTTGGGTAATTTTATGCCTTTCATCCATATTTTGCCAAAAGAAGTTTCCCATCTTTTGTATGATGAAGGAATTCATACCTGCGGAAAGGACTAGAAGGGACATGAGATAGATGGGGAGAGAAGAGATAACTGCTTGAAGCATGATCAATCTACTTGCCTAGGAAAGCCACTTCCCTTTCCATGAATTATCTTTCAGGACCAATTTTAGCTTAAGAGAATCCTACAACTTGGAACTCCTCAAACCCCTATCTATTGGAATCCCCAGATAAGTGCAAGGGACAGAACCCATTTTGCAGTTAAAGATTCTTAAAATCCTATTCTCCACAGATGCTGATGTGGAGAAGAAATAAATTTATGATTTTTTCTTATTAATAACCTGACCTGAAGCTTTACCATAAGAAACCAACAACTTCTGAAACTGGGTTGCTTCCTTAGATTTTGTTGTTCCAAGTAGAAGATTGTCATCAACAAATTGCTGATGCCTTCCAAGTTCTTGCTGGCATACCTTGATTTTATAGCTCTGCCCAAGGCTTTTGCCATTATAGTAAAGATAAAAGGAGAGATTGGATCCCCTTGATGGATTCCCTTTGAGGATGAGAAGAAGGCCTTCGGTTTTCCATTGACCATAATAGAAAATCTTGGAGTGGACATGCATTCATAGATCCAATTAATCCATTACCTACTAAATCCAAAGGCCTGTATAGTTTTGCATAAAAAACACCAGTCCACATTCTCATAAGCTTTAGAAATTTCAAATTTCACTATCATACATAGCCTTTTGGTTCTTTGAAGTGTATGAATAGCCTCTCGAGCCACAATGACACCATCCAAAATTGAACGACCAGGAACAAAGCTCGTCTTCTCCTCTGAAATAATGGTGTTCATTAGAGGTTTCAATCTATTTGTCATCACCTTGGAAATAATTTTATAAATGGAATTGCAGAGGGAGATTGGTCTGAAATCCTCTAATCGGGAAGCTTTTTCCTTCTTCAGAATGAGAACTATGAAGGTGTTATTAATCTCCTTTAGAAGATTACCCAATTTCCTTGCAACTTCTAATGCCTCCACTAAATCTGATCCAAGGATGTCCCAACAGTTTTTGAAGAAGCCTATTGGGAAGCCATCTGGGCCTAGAGTGTTGTCAGAGGGGAGTTGATTTAGAGCTATACTCACTTCCTCCAAGGAAAGAATTTGGTTGAGTTTTTTTGTATTTATCCTCAGAGATCACTTTAGGGATGAACAATAAAAGCTTCCTTTTCTCTATTAGGCCCGATCCTTCTTCATTGTTAAGCACCTTGGAGAAAAAATTGACAATTTCGTTTCTAATGGCTACTGGATCATCTATGAAACCTTTGCCTTGGATATCCAACCTAGAAATTATGTTTATACCTCTACAGATCCATGTGACATTATGAAAGAATTTTGTATTTTTGTCCCCAGCTTGAAGCCAATTTTCTCTAGACTTTTGCTTCCAAAAAATTTCCTCTTTGGATAAGATGTCCTCATAATCAACCAACAATTGCTTTTCTTCTAAAAAAAGGACTTGAGACATTCCCTCCTTGATTACCTTGTCATTCAGATCTTCTAACTAGTCTTCAAGCTTCTTTTTGACAACAAAAATATTCTTAAAATGTGATGCATTCCATTTTAACAGCTATCTTTTGACATATTTTAGCTTGGACACAAAGCCAAAGAGCTTGGAACCTTCAAAGCTTACTTCATTCCACCATTTGCCAATTAGAGTGAGGAAACCAACATCCTTGGTCCACATATTTTCAAATTTGAAAGGCAGTTTTGAAGGATTTGGAGTACCTTGCGGGGAGAGAATGATCTAAGCTTGAACAAGGGATGAGAGATGTCATAACCCTCTTTTTGGACCTTGATATGACTTGCTATTATTATTATTATTATTATTATTATTATTATTATTATTATTATTATTATTATTACAACTACTATTATAATATTAATTTTATAGGTTTGTTAGAAAGAAAAGATAAATTGAAATGAGGTTGAAGTTTTTAAATAAAAAAGAATTTAAGTGGTGACACACACATGAGGTCATAATTTATTTGAAAATTGCTTATTTTCTCAATATCCTAATTGAGCACATGGTGTAGGAGAAATACGAAGATTCTAGAAAAGAAATTTTAGATTTAAAATATTAAGGAATAAATATTATATTTAGCAAATATATGACATGGGAGTTACAAAATTATTCTATGACAAGAATAATTCTATTCATGGCATCTTTATGACAAAGGAGTTACAAACTACATTTTGATAAAATGGAGGAGAATTCAAATTTGAATTTTGAATGCATGGTCAAATGTAACCCCTACTATGACAACAATCATTTTTGCATGAAATTAATTTAGAAATTGTTTATTTTCTCAATATGCTATTTAGCACATGTTTTAGGAGGAAATGAGAAGGTTCTAGAAGAGAATTTCAAATTCAATTTTTGCATGTAACCCCCACTATGACAATTAATCATTTTGCATGAAATTATTTTGGAAAAAGAATATGGAAATCAATTAATTTCTTTTGTAGTGGGAAAATGACTCTCTTTTCTATATATTGAGTTCTAAATTTTCGAAAAAGGGGAGTTCATTGTTGTTTTTTTTTATGATAAAGTAGTCTTGAAATTCTTATGAATTTATTTTCAATACCATGTTAGTTGTAGGAGAAATTTTGTAGATGTGTTGCAGGATTTTGGAGAAGATCATTACCAAGATTCAAGGAGGAATTGAAGGAGATCAAAAAGGTTCTTCATTCAAATCCAGGCTCCCCTCTTGCATATTCATTGCTTGCTTTTTCTTTTCAAAGAAAATCTTCTTCTCGTCTCTTTCAGAATTTTGCACATAAGAAAGTTTATATTTTAATTTTATTTTTTTTAAAGAAATCTCTTTTATCCATTTCAGATTTTTGCAAGGAAATATTTTTCAGTTTTTGTTGATTGATTTAATCAAATACATGTAATAAATTGCTTTTCTATCCAAAAAAGAAAAGAAAAAATCTTCTTTTTTATTTTGGAATCTGCATGTAGGAAATAAATTGGTTAATTGATTTCTTTCAAAATATGCATATACAAATTCGAATATTGTTTAATCTGTTATCTTTTCCTCAATCAACTTTCTTTATTTTACAAAAAATCAGATTTTTTTAGAATGTAATATATATTTTAGAATAACTTGAACAAAAATAAACCTATTGCCAAAGTAATCTAAAATCAAAATAAAGAAAACAAAAATAGAAATATATTCATCTCTGTGTATGTTAGATAAATACCCATCTCTGTGGATTTTAGGAAAATATTCATGTCTGTGAATTTTAGGAAAACATTCATCTCTGTGCATTATAGGAAAAAAGTTCATCTCTGTACTTTTTAGAAACATATTCATCTCTTTGGATTTTTAGAAAAAAAATATTATTCCCTGTGCATGTATGAAATTTAAAAAAAGAAGAAAAGTAAATCTTGTCTTGATTAATAAATTAGTAAATTTCCCTTCAAATATATATTATATAAGCATATATATCAAATTTATTTAAAGTCATATTAAATTTATGTTCTAAATTTGTTTGTAGATTTAAGTTTATTTTTTTTAAATTTTAGTTTATTTATTTAAGATTAATAAATATAATTATTATATTATTAAAAGATTTTGAGTTAATTACCAATTATTTAAAAAAAACATATATATATATATATATATATATATATATATATATATATATATATATATATATATATATATATATATATATATATATATATATTTTGAGTAGGAATTGTTTTATTAAAATTGAATTATACTTTAGAATTTGCAATTAAATTTTATGTGTTATTCAAATAATTGAAAAAATTATATATATTCTAAGTTGTTTAGGTAATTGAAATTTATTTGTATCATTAAAATAAGTAGTTCAAATTTATTTATTTTTTATTTTTTTATTTTAATTTAAAATTAAAAAATGTTGTAGAATATTGAAAGTTATTTTGAATGATTAAAATTAATAAGCTTATAGTTCTTTGAAATTTAATTATGCACTTGGTGATTAAAAATATCATTTAGGATTAGTTTATAATTATAAATTTTAATAATTGAAAATTAATCAAATTTAGTGATGGATTTATTTATTGAGGTCTATTTAATGAAAAATGGTTTTATTTATTGATATCTATTTAAAAAGGATTAATGAGACCTATTTATAATCTAACCTTATTAAAATTAATGGAAATATGTTTAAAATATCATCTCTAAGTTTTAGGAATTAGATTATTAAAATATTAAAGGAAAATTTAAGCGAAAAGAGTCTAACCCATATTAATGGATACCTTATTGGAGTTTTATTATGGAGAATTAAGTTGCAAATTTGAACTCTTTTTAAATTCTAAAGAGTTAGTATCTGCTCAATGATGAGAAAAGAGTCGCTTGGGTTTTGAAAAGATAAATATTGCATAAGGCAAAAGGGTCAATTAACACTTGAGAATTTCAATAGATAATTGAGCATTAAGAGATCTATCATGTCTTGAATTAATCCTTCTTAGGATGTAGATATAATAGTTAAATCTTCTTATTAAACAAATTAGTTTGATCGAGGAAAAACAAAGCAAAGGAAAATGTTATTGCACCAATGATACACTTATTCCATAGTTTTGGATCTTTTCATCAAATAATTAAATCCTAATAGTAAGTGGGCTCCCTCAAGACATTCAATACATTTCAATTATTTAAGTTCTTTAATTATTGGATTTCAAAACTATCTTTTGTATATTTCAATTAGTACAAGTATCAAAGGTTAAAGGAATTTACCGAACAAGTAACTGTGTTTAGATTCATAGTAACCCTTTTAGGTATTTCAGCAATATGAGTTAATGTTAGACAAAGTTTTGCCTCAATTTGAAAAGTTGATTATTGATTTGTTTCTTTATTAGATTCCAAGATATGAGTATATAAGGCATCAAGAATAGTCACTCCTTTTAATAGTTAAAATCATTTACCCTCTAGCTAAAAGAAACATAAGACTAGTAAAAAGGAAAAGTTACACTTAATAATACAAGTAATTAGTAAAGTTAAATTTAATTAACATTAAATTTAGAGGTAAATTGCATAGTTAAATATTCATATGGCTATGGTATTAATTAGGAGGCAAAGAGAGTTTATTCAAACCAAAATTGTTCTAGCAAATGAGTTTCAAGAAACCTACTCCGTGATCACTTAGAAAATTAAATAGCAACTCTAATTGAGGGTAATTTAAGGAGCAACCATTAGCTCCCTTCGAAGTATTTGAAATTGATAAAGTTATTATTTGTAGAATGTATCCAATGATAAAGTTAACGTTACTTCAAGTGGAAGGAGTAATTAGTTATCACTTTATAATCTTGCAAAGGTATTAGTTAAAAAGCAACTTGAAGTTTATTGATTAGAATTGTTTATTAGGAGACTTAGTATGATTTACTTGGTTAACTAGCAAGTGTTTACACTCTTGTCTAATCTCTTTTTCAAACAATAAGTAACTAAGAACAATGTGGTTAATTTGAAGCTTATTGTTGAATAGTTGTTTCCTTTCCCCTTCAACAAGTGAGTATTAATTCATTTCCAAAGTATAATTATTTGATAATTTAAATTCTATTTCAAGCAATTTAGTACCTTTCAAGTATTAGGATTCAAATTTAAAGTAGTGTTATCATTTGTAGATGAAATTTGTATTACTTCATATGGAAGAATTAGTTGGGAATATTATTAAGTACTTTTCACTTCAAACAAGTAGGTGTTAAAATTCATTTCCAAATTCTTGCTATTCAATCATTTAATTTTCTTTCAAACAAATCGGTACTAGGATTCATACTTATTGTGTAATGGTTTGTCCAAAACAATTATATCTTGCAAGTGATTCAAATCATTTTCATAAGTTATCTTTGAAAGTATCATGATTTCCAAGCAATTAGTAACTTCATGTATTTAGTTCAAATTCTCAAATTTTCCATTATCATAACTTTCCTTCGAAGAAAATACTATTCCAAGTAGTAGATTTGTTTATGTTCTTTTCAATTACGTAAAATTCATAGTTTATTTTTTAAATTCAAGCGATAATTCCTTGTATATAATAGTTTCTTTTTCATAATTGTATTGGTATATTGCTTCATTTAATATTCATGAATTCAAAGTTAAATTCCTAGTTAGATAACTAAACAAGAGGAGTTGAAACCAAAAATTAGTGACGTTCGGTATCTATGGTGCATCTAGGTCACACTTATAGGTAATGTCGTCGTGTTGAACTACTGCACTTAACGCCTAATAAAGTTGCAATAACGACGTCTGT
The DNA here is from genome assembly GCF_030272615.1 of Cryptomeria japonica. NCBI lineage: Eukaryota > Viridiplantae > Streptophyta > Pinopsida > Cupressales > Cupressaceae > Cryptomeria > Cryptomeria japonica. The sequence continues at coordinate 169,809,433 of NC_081406.1, read as the reverse complement.
GGCATCGTCCCTCTAAATCGCCGGGGAGAAATAAGGGTCATTTGGAAGTTAAAATCCAAGGGGTGGGTAATCCCCCTTGGATCGATAATCTAAAAAGATTATTTTTTAAATGAATTTACATCCGATCAGTTAACCCCATAGGGTTTGGATGTGTGTGAAGATCTTGAAAATTTATTTTATCTTGATGATTTCAACGGATGATAACGGATTAAGGGTGACGTATTTAATAGAAAATAGGAGTTAGTTGTCTTAGGACACAAGTAGAAGGCCACCTTAAGCCTTTTTGCTATAGAGCTACCATCGTGGGTAGCAACCACAGAGAAACTGTCTGGGACATTGACCCTAGAAAGGGTTGCGTACCCACCAAATAGTTTACATTAAACCATAGTTAGAAACTAGAACTACATACTTTACGCCTTGATCCCGTGCCGAAATGGGTATGTAGGCAGTCGAGGGACGGAGTTGTCCCTTGTACTCAGGCGTTCAGGGATGGGGGTTAGGATTTGGTTTTGGGTGATTAGTTGGTTCTTGAAGTTCCTTGGTCTTTTAATCAAATGGTGCAAATAATAATTGAAATGTTAAAATTAATTCAATGCATACTCAGAAGGAATCCCGTATGGATTCGCTTGACTTCCCAAGGCTTTAGGCCGAATTTCGAGGCAGAACTCAAGCTTGTTTATGTAATTATTTTTATACTCCTAAGGACAGCGACCTTGGTGCACTCCTAGTAGGGGAGTGTAGTTTTTAGAGAGTGGCTCAGGACCCGGATGGTCTCGATGAGTCTAAAGTCTCTGGCCAGAGCATATCCTATTCTTATGAATAGATGCCTACCCCATTTGGGTAGATGCCTATCCTAGATTGGATAGATGAAACCTCCTGTCCCGTATGGATAGATGCCTAACCTGTATGGTTAGATGCCTAGTACCGTATGGATAGATGCCTAACCCGTATGGTTAGATGCCCATCTTGGTTGGATGGATGCCTATCTCGTTGGATAGATGTACTTGAGTATGTGATTGAATAAAAAATAAATAAGAATAAGTAAGAGTAAGAAAGCAATATATATATATATATATAAAATCAGTTGAGTTTTTGGATTAAGTTAAGTGGGTTATTACAAGAGAGAAGTCAATATAAAAAGGGAAGGAAGAGAAATCCCCCAACCAAAAAAATCTATCTATTTTTTCTACTATGTTGCTGAAGCCTCATCTTTTGTTGTTGTAGGTGAAGACATTGTCACCAAATTCTATCTCAAATAGACCATTTCTATCAACCTAATTATTGAAATCTTATTGGGATCTACCAAGTCTATTGACACCACCACTTTTATCCTTAGATCTCCTGATCACATTAAAGTCCCCTCCAATGATAAGGAATTGATCTTGGATAAGGGAAATCACTCCATCCAGGTCAAACCAAAGAGCATGTCTAAAAACAAGGGATGTTGGCCCATAAACATTGAGCAATAGAAAGGAAACATTTAATTGTCGGTGAAGAACTCTCACAAGCAGCCAATTTCTATTGGAGGCAACTCCCTCAATGTGAAAAACAAAAGGTTTCCAAATTATCAACAGACCCCCAAGCGCACCCTCTGCAAACACAACCACTTGCTGACTAGCAGTGAAATGGTGTCCAACTTCTACCCCAAAGGATTATGCTTGTAGACAATCTAGTTTTGTTTCCTAAAACATTAGGATTTCAGTGATGGTCAAAAGGATTCTTCTTTTGACCAAACATCTCTTCTTAGGGGCATTTAATCTCCTAACATTCCTTGTAATTATTTTTATTGTTGTTCAGGAAGGGGGGATCCATTCCCTACTTTCCAAAGATCAATAATTTTTGCTTGGCCCTCTGATTCGCCTTCCTTGACTAAGTGCTCTGTGGTGGACTTCCTGCCTCTTTTTGGAGAAAGAATGCCATACTTAGGATTTTCTTTACTATCAAACAATTGTTTGATACCCAATTTTCTCTTTTCTTTAATTTTTGAATACAAGGCTACGAAGGGTCTCCATCACTTGCTCTAGGTCTTCATCATCAATCAAATAATCTTCAAGAAGTTTATGAGTGTTATATTCTAAGTTCACTGCAAGGCAGGGGGTGTGCATATGAGGGGAATCCAATAAGGGAATTTGGGATTCCGAAGAGAAATTAATGACATTTCTCACCAGAGGAGAAACACAAAAGGAGGAGACGTTGACAATATTTTGCGTCTTGCTAGGCAAAGAAAAGGGTGTTTCCTTGAAGACCACTAAATCATAGATAGATGGATCATTGATTGCATTCATTTTCTGAATGATATCTTCCTTAAGGGTCTTTGGTTCTAAAAGGAGATTTGATAAGGCTACATCCTTGACCTTGGAAGAAATTGCCAGGGAGTAATTCTCCCCAACCTGCAACCTTCTAACGCGATTCCGTTTTTTAGAGGCTTTCCTGGGTCTGGGAATGAAAACATTGAACGCTCCCCTATTTAAAAGTGGTATCTTGCCTGATCGATAAAGTCTTCTAGAAACATTTATATCCTTCAGTTTTAACTTTGGGGACAGGATAAGAGAAGAACCAAGAGGGGCTTGAGACCGATCAACTTCCTAGATTTCTCCAAGAGGCTCCTGGTGAAGAGAGCCATATAAACTTAAACCAATCAGATCCTATTTCTCTTAACTAAGGTCATGAAGATGAGATCCATCTAGAGCTGAAGCATCTAGAATCCAATTCTCTCCAACAGGCTCTGAAAGAGAAGAGCTAGTTGGGATTGCTTGCACTTGATGGGGATTTTCTTGCAGCGAAATTTGGTGAGAATGTTTTGCTAACTGAAGGATCAAGCCCGTAGATCCTTGCATATAATTTCCATTTAATAATTGATTTCTGAGAACACATTTTCCTAGGATTGCTTCAGACAACCTTTTAACTTTCTGCTTCCATCTACCCACCTCAGAAACAATATCCAGTTCTCCATAAAATCCTAACTCAAGATCTATTTCAACATAGATGTTGGCTACATCCCTTTATTTCCATTCAAGAAGTCTTCTTCAATGCCTATCAGATAACCAAGAGCATCTCCAATCTTCATAAGAGCCTCAACACACCAAAATTCCGAAGGAAGCCCAGCTAGAGATAGCCAGATCGGGGAATTTTTAACCCTATGATTCATAGGGTCAAAGTAGGGCTTCCATTCAAAGAAATGAAAAGTCGATCCTTAGTAAAACAAAGGACTACCATGAATGATTGCATTTTTAAGAGTGGAATTTATGCATTCTATGAGAAAATAATCATTTTGCAAGGACGAATCGAGACCATACCAGAAAACGAGCGAAGCCACCATTCAATGATCTCTGAAGCGAACAATCTTTCCGAACATAGAGACCCCACTTTCTCCAAATGGGCAACTATTATGCCAGAAGTTGCAAGGATATTGAAGAGGGGTTTTATTCGCCATAGTTGCCACCCTAATAGCTCAAGATTCAAAGTCGTTCTTACTCCTTTGGCTTAAGGGAGGAAACTTCAAGCTACTATGAAACTTGGAGTGAGAGCGTGGCTTATTGACTACAAAGACAGAGGGCTCTGGATCAGCAGGCCGACAAAGATTTATCACTTGAAAATTGAAATGGAGGCCATGAGCACCAGAAAAGCGCGCCTAAGAGTTCTGTGATGCCTCCATGTTCCTCTGACTAAACTGATCATAAATCTTTCCCTTGTTTTGCATTTTTCACAAGACATTTCTACAACTCCTACATAATTAATCTATTAACAAACACATTTTTTTATTAAATTTTTTTAAAATTTTAATTAATATTTATCATTGATATATCAAAATGTATTTGTAGTAAATAAACATATAGTATTGGTCAGAATTTAATTCTATATAAGCATGGGACAATATTATTTATTGTAAATAAAGTTCAAATTTGAAAATTACAAAATAAACTTCCTAGCATTAATATGAGTTTGTTGACTATGTAAGGGCAATCCATTCTGATGACAAATTTTGCAATGACGAGAAAAAGGAATTAATCATTCAATGTCTGCTCGTTTGACCTTCTTCAATTTCGAACGAACAACATAATCTTGGCCTCGACCTATTATATATTCAAGTCAGTTGATTTGATACTTCGTTGACTCATTCACCCTAATGTTCTCACTGAGACCCAATCAATAACAAACCTAAGTAGCTTCTTTGGGTCCAATTCCAAAAAAATTGGTTGGGGCGATTCTTACTTGTCCACTGGGAAATAATCTAGTTCCTAGTACTAAATGTGACATTATTGACTCCTTTCGCGGTCCTCTCAATTGGAATCATGAATAGTAGAGGTAGAGGTCAAGGTCAAGGTTAAGCGCGTACTTTGGATAGGGGGCCTCAAAGTGGAATTTCTTATTTGTTTGTTCCTGGTCGTCATGGGAGAACAATCAATGAAGAAATGGGTTGTTCCCTTCTCAATATTGTTGTTCCTCCTTATTCTATTGTATTTTAGCAACTATGGAGTGGAGCGCCCCCCCCTACAATTATATGGGGGTTTATTAGTTCACACATCCATAGAATTGCAGGACACTAATAAAGTGAGTAGATAAATTTTGGGGGGCCACCCCACACACGCCACCCACCTTGTAGGGATGGGTGGGAAGATATAGAGTTGCTAGGGAGTGGAGATAGAGATAGCCCTAGAGTCTCATTGGCATTGGCGCTATATAGTGATAAGGATAGGCCTAGAGTCTCATTGGCATTGTCATTAGCGTAGTCTATAGCTGAATTGACACAGTATACAGTTTCATTGGCAGGCCATTGGTGGACTCAACCCCTATGTCCCTGGGGCCACTATTCAATATGCGGGATCCTTAGACTACAATTGGTCCATCCATATTGAAATATGCAAGCAAGAAATCCTATAGTTCCCACCCACTTAATTAATCAGCCTGCTAGAGTAAGCCCTCAACTTTAGCCAATAATAGATAGTTGGGGGCCAGGTGGGTTGGGAGTTGCCCATTCATTTCATAGGCCATTGGGATTATATTAAAAGTTAAGAATAGTCCACCCCAGTATATATAAGGGTGTAGATCCCAATTCATAGGCAACCTATTTTTTTTTATGGCTTAGGAGATTAATAGACAAGCATTTAAAGATAAATAAACTCGCTTCTTATCCCTATTCCTACATGAAGGATCTAGTAGGTTGAGCAACTTACATTATCACCTTTTGCATTTGATTTCTTGTGCTCCTAATGTATTGGGGCAACTTGAAAATTATATACATGCTAATCTGATGAGATGATATAATTTATTGTAAATAAAGTTCACATTTGAAAATTCAGAAAAACGTAATAAAATATTGTTTTTAAGTTTGTAGAGTCTTCCAACTAATTTGTCCAAACACATATCCATCAATAGTAATTAATTTATACAAATAATATATAAGTGTATAATCTATAAACCTTAAGAAAATAAATTATCTTTATAATGAACATTGACATGGTCTTAACTTGTCATAATTAAAAAACCATATTGATAACAAGTCCTTCCCTCTCTTTTAAATATTGTGCAATAGATGTCTATAAAATGAATACTTATATGTAAGGCTCACCATTTGGGAATCAAATATAAGTTAATATACCAAATTTCAAAATTGACTCCCCATTAGTTCACTACATCCCCTCTCAACCAATAAGTTTCCAACCATTTACAAAACGAAATAAGATTTCAATTAACCATTTACATTTTGACTAAAAATAATGTCAATCAATCTTATCATACTATTGTGATACAAATCTTAACACATTTTGTATCATTCTTGATGCAAGGGAATTAAAACCCCCTCTCATAAACACACAACAATAAACAACTCAGAAATACTAGAAATTAACTCAAAATTTGCAAGAAATGTCTCATGTTTCTCATTCAAAAAATCCCGAATTAATACAATAACAAAGCATAATAACTTGTTTATATTTTTGAATCCCCCCCTCTAATTATGGTGATCACTTCTTGAAGGTTGACGATTCCAATTTCTACCTAGTGCACTCTACTTTTGCTTGCATTTTGGTGGACATTGACATCTCCAAGCGTCTTCACAAGGATGTAGTTTTGATGGTGGGAGATAGGCTTGAGAATCAACCCCTTGACTATTATGACCTCCCATTCATATCAAAACAATGCTTTTTCATTGATCACCTAGTTACAAAGTATCCTTTCTCTCAATGCAAGGGCATAGCTACTTAGTGGAAGAATGCTAATGAAGGTCGCTTGACTATTAATACCTTGATTCTCTATTGAATGTCTATCCTCAAGATGATGAGTCCTCTCAAGATAATAATGCTTTATCTTTTGGTGTAACTATAATGTGTCATCAAACCTTAATAGAGGACCTTCTAACTTGAACTCATAACTTGCTTCAAATCTACTTCAGATTACTCATGTGGTGGAGGGTCACTTTTGCCTCACTATTCTATTTCTCCTTCACAACATTGATGGGCTTCCTCTTGTCCTAAAGATCTAGAAGATAATATCTCTTGGATTGTTGTTAGGAAGAAGAAAGGTCTTCCCAAATAATTATCCTAGAAACTCATGCTAGAGTGTTAGTTTTTATTGGTAGCGTGGTTGTAGTGATACCCATCTCTATTTGATCTTTTTGAGTGGTTTTGTTTTTCAAATTGCCCATGATACATATTTCATGTGCCTTTTGGCTATGTTGTTGTACAAGGGTTTTATCCCTTTCAATCCTACTTAACAATATCAAAAACATTTAGAAATTAAATAATGGTAATCACTATAATAAAACATTTATTGCTTCATTGAAATGGGTTTCTTGTTTAATTATTTCAAGACAAATTAATGGTTAGGAAGGATAACATTCCTTCAATGTGGGTATTTATATCACCTTCCCATATGTACTTGGAGCATTGGATGGGCATTACTATAGCACAAATTTAGATATTACATGTTTAGACTATTGATTTTAGGTGATTATTACATCTGTGTCATACAAGTGGGATCATGGCTAATGTGAATGCATATTATTTATTGGACATGCTATTATTTTATTTGTACCATGATCTTATTGTAAACCTTAAGTAATGTTGTGCAACATTAAAAATGATCTATCAATTTCAACATTGTATTTGTATTGAAAAATATTTTTGTTGGAGTATAATTTCATCTTCCTTGTACTTTCCATTGATTCACATGAGTTACTTAATCTTATAAGAGTATGGAAAAATTAAATTTTTAGCTTAAGGGTTCTCAAATAACAACTAATTATAGTGTAGGCACAAAGCTACCATAGAGCACTTGGGACATCATCACTCTCTATATCATTTTTACAAAATATATTTGGTATTTACATTCTTACAATTCGCTTGTTTATTAGCGCACACATATTCATGGAGTTGGCATGCATGCCAAGGTGGAGGCAAAATGTAAAGGTCAAAAATACATTCCTGCATGTTTATCGTATTTTTTTAATTGCTTTAGGCACCCTCTTACGTATATTATTTTATCGCTTTGGCTCTAATTGCAATTATGTTGACTATAACATGTCTTTGCCACCTCATACCATTTTTTCTTGAGCCATATAATCTGGGTCAACCCATTTTTGCGGTGTTTTGCTTCCTAAGTTAAGATGATTTTTGTGGCCCTAAACTTGATTTAGGAAGATAGATATGTACTTGACCCCCAATTTCAAATTATATTGTCCTACCTTTTGAGCCATGTTTTTAGGGTCCTGGTTATTACACCTTGTTGGCATATACTCCACTTGGGTCCAATTCAAACTTATAAGGTTTTGTATATAATGGAGATTCCCAAGTCATTTTAGATCATGCGAACATATAAAGAAAACATTTTATTATAACATTAACACTGCATTTTTTTCATATTAAATTGGTATGCTTGATTTTTCAAATTGGTTCATCCTAGAAGTTTCCATTGTACACAATAAGCAAAAATGTTACTATAAAAACTATCAATTAAGAAAATCTATATGGTCTTCACCTTAATAATTCTAATTTACAAGCTAAAACTAATAGATCAACATATCTCAATGAAGCTTTGGATTTGGGCCTTTTACATGCCACATGTTTATCAATTCATTTAGCCAAACAAAAAAGACACCGAAATTTAAATGATAACATCATATGAGATAGTTGTTGAGAACACTAATAGGGGGGTCAATCCGAATGGACAATATTATTTTAAAAGATAGTTAACAATATTTCATTTGACATTTGACTCCCTACATCTTACAACAAATAAGATTATCCTTCCTTAAGGGTAGCTGACAATTCATTGCTTAATATTTGATGCCATGATTGTATGTCGTTGTTTATATTTTTAAGAATCCAGTGGTCTCATTTAATTTTTTAATAACTACATAGTATTATTTGGATATTTTTTTAAAAATTAATCAAACAAACTATAATTTAAATTATGAAAGTTTAGTTGTTCATTAAGAGAGGGAAATACAAAGAGGTGAAATTATACAACCGCTTTTTAATTAAAAATTTATTGTACAACTGCATATATTATCTTCACTTCTTTATTACTTTCTTTTATTTTCCACCTTGAAAATTAATAATTATAAAAGAGTGAATTGCTTGAAATAAAGTAGCAAACAACTGATGCATGAAATTTTTCCTAAGTCTTTTTTAGTAGTGCGTGTTAAAAGTAAAATGGGAGACTACCTTAAGGCAATGGGTTTCATGTTCTTAAGATCACATTTCCTTACAGTTGGTGTCTAATTACCCCATGCTAATGAGGAGGATTTGAATTTTATTTTAGAGTAAAAAATTACTCACACAAATTCATGCCTATAAAGGGCCATAAATAGTAACAATTTTATTAGCTTGGATAAATATATGTCAAGGATATTGTAGCACATATATGGTTTCTTGTTGGTATACCTAAGTAGAGGGTTCGTTGTTTTAGACCCTACCAAAAGCTATAAGTTTTTGTATCATTACTAAAGCATTATGTGCTCTAACAAATAGAAGAATAAACCAAAATAAAATTCATATTGAAGTTTATTGTCTTTCTTATAGCATTAAAAAATGTGTTGATACATGACATACATTCTCTTTATCTAAGCACATTTTTTTTTCTTCGATAAAGCTAGGTAATGTATAGAATTGAAAAGGAATTAAATGTCACATCCCTAAGACCAACGTGTACAAACCCAGTGAGTGGTTGTTGGTAATGTCATAAAGAGGCATGGTGTTTATGCATAGGAAGGAATATGACTGCGGCTATTCTGGCTCCAAAATGAATCTTTTGTACAACATGATAGTGATGTGTTAGTCAATTGCAGCCATTTATTGCAAAATCGATGGTAGAAAATGCACGATGGACACACATGTTAGTCAATTCGTACTACCGTTTTGGAGCCAGAATAGACATGTCCAAAGAATACGAGCCTCAAAACAATTAATTTTGACTGACCTGTGCCTGGTGGATCATGCTGAGTAAGGCATGGTCATCCATCAAAGCATGTACTATTTTATGGCCTTTAATCTAACCACAACAAGGAAATATGCTTTTGGTTGTGCTTCCATGATTTGTATACATATCTACCAGGGTTGTTGCAGGGCGACATACCCAAAGCTCCCATTTTGGCACAGGCAAGGAGGATGCAGGCTAGAGTCAGCAAGAGTGTATTTCAAAGATGAGTAAATAAGGGGATAGAATAGGTGAGGGGAGAGGGAGCGCATAGGAGAAAATCTACACTCCTAAACTACAGTCGCTAGATGGAAGACATAAATGCCTACAATAAGAATGCATTCTTGACATCGTTCTTATTAAAGATAAGTACACTTCTCTATCATATTTCCTTTCTATATAGTATTCAATTAACTCATATACACTTTTGTAGTTGAAAAGAGTTGGCTGCGTCTATTCTGGCTCCAAAACGAACCTTACGTACAACGTGTTAGCGACAGGTTAGTCAATTGCAGCCGTTAATTGCAAAATCAACGGTGTAAAACACGCGACTAACATTTGTGTTAATCAATCCGTACTATCGCTTTGGAGCCAGAATAGACGCATCTAAAAGAGTTAGTGTGAAGCATAATAGGAAGATCATGTTGTTTAGAACAACATTAATGGGAAAAGATGTTGTGATAAATCAGTCATCATCAATATTAACTTTACATGGTTTTATGATGCATGTCATTATGTGTCTTAAGATGTCATTTTCTTCCCACCAATATGCTAGTGTGATTTATAGATTTATTTCATTATGTTGCAAGTTGATATAGAATTGATATGTGCACTCTATTCATTTGAGTGCAACATTTAATGTTATACTGATATTGTAACATTCATGGAAATATGTTAAGAGTCCTCTAGATTAGCAAAATTTATGTAGAAGCCATGCATTGCACCAAATAAAATGAACAAATATTAAGAAATTGAGCCAATTCTCTTATGCAATATTATTAGTATGACGAATTAAGAATAGCTTCAGAATATGTAGGAATTGTTCACGAGGTCATATTGTTGGTGTCTGGTTTTTGTAAACGGATGTGTATGTTAAACACCAATTTTAATACATTGAAAGAAACAAGAGTATTGATCATTTCTCTACAAATAAAATGTTACAATTAATTGTGACCTTGGTATTGATAACCTAGATTAAGTAATTAATGTACTTCATACTAGGATATACACAGGGATTGCCCATGGTAGGCTACTATAACTAAAACCATAGGAGCAGTGCAATTCTGAAATATGGGTAGTTGCTTTGGCCAAACAAATAAACTGTTTTTCTTTCCTTGTGATAAGAAATCTCTTAGAGGCATATCAAGGCTTCCATATTGGGGGCTTTGTGAAGACGTTTTAGTTGTAGTTATCTCGCACCATGATATTCCTTGGGTTATAAAATCTTGGTATATAGACAATATTAATGGTAATATGGACTAAGTATGTTGACCCTTATTGATTGAAAATATGGTAAGACTCCTTTGGACTCCTGAGTCGAAAACTTTCTATATCATATTGTACGTTGGTCATTTTCCATTACATACCCATAAATAGATTACCATTATGAAGGGATTAGAAATCATATTCAGTGTCTCAATGCATGATACTGTGAGAACTGAATTGTGAAAGGACATATCACGTCTTAGCATTTGATCATGTTTGTGCAGTAAATGAGGAGTCCTAAATTTGAAAATATAGATTATATTTGCAAGAACGTATTATTGCATGGTGCAGGGTGTGACTTTTAAGTTCATACCTTACAAGGTGAAAATGAATTAACTAATTTTAAAAGTAGGGTATTCTTGAGAGGGAATATTTTTTGAAACAATGCTCCGATAAGATATGTTTAAGTTGATATCATTCAATTAATTGAAGTATAATTTTAGTGAATATCAATTTGAATCTTCATGGTACAAGTTACCTCTAGCCCCAGGGTACTACTATATATATAGGGTACTACTATATATAGGACCTATTAGGCTATCATGAATATGAGGACCCACATGGCTAGGGTATTTGGTAGATCATTCTTGTTACTCAAAATTTTTACAAATGAATGTCTCGTATGTAAGAAGTGACATTTTTTTGGAGATTAACCTATGAAATGGATTTCCTAATATAGTATTAGATGGAGTAATAAATTCCTTTAATGTCAATTTATCTTCTTTCTCAATGCAAGATTAAGACATGCTATATTATTCTAACGTGATATATGAGTATATTGCTACAACATGTAGATTAACCCCTTGAGAATGAGAACCATACATTGGATCTATTATGTGAATTATGAATGGAAGTGGTTTTTATGTGTTTAGGGTAAACCTAGCTAATTACATATTCAAAATTAAGCTTAACTCCCATTCTAATAGGATGAACAAGTTGACTTATGAATAATACTAGGTAGAGTTTGATTCAAGACATTGAAATCCTTAAGGGAAGTGTTATGATATGGGTCTCTAATGGTAACCTTACTTATGACTGCCTAACTATTGTTAACTATTATTATTTGAAGGGAAACATTAACAAAATGTTGGTTATGGGGAGTTGAGTGTAGGATTCCTCAAGAGACCTAGGGAGGAGAACTACGTGTGACTTTGACCCGTTTGGAAGAAGGAACGTAGGCGGTCCTTGGAGAAGGATGCCCTTGTGACCTCAAGTCCGTAGGGGTATGGTCTAGAGGGGGGGATAACTCTAACGTTCAGAGTTGTTCCTAACGTTTTGACCTTACCTCCCTAGTAGACTTCAGACTAGGCCGATTAGGCATTAAAAGATTTTGAAAGATTTAACAAAATAAAATAGGCGTAATATTATGTAATATGCCATCGAATAGCAAGTTCAAGGATGTGAACATGGGTTGACTACCATACAAACGGTAATGGATTAAGGGTATAGGATGAGATGAGGCCATCTTGTGTTGGTTCTTTATAATTGTATCATGTGTTGGTGAAGTTAAACCCTAGAGTTATAGGCTCCTCAATTACTTGATTGTGTTGTTCTTATCTATTTGTCTAGTATTGTGAATCTTGATGTGTATGACCCCCACAAGAGTGAACCGACAGGATATTTATGTAGAGGCGGGCAGTCGTTGGACTGTGCCAATGATCGATGTCTGGGCTACTGCAAGGGATTAGTCGACAATCACCTGGTTCATGGAGGTGACGTTGCCTAGACTACCCTAGACATGATGCGGTAACAGATAGCAGGTCAATTCACTGGACCGTGCCAATGTCAGAGGCTAGAGCTACTGTTGTAATGTTGAATTAGCCAACACTCACTGGGTTCACGGAGGTGAAGGATTGCTAAGGGCTATTCGGGATTTCATACGATAACGGTTGCACGGGTAGTTGCCTTACCATGTGGGTAGCATTAACTGGAGCTAACCGTTGTATTAGGAGGGTTCATTGGCAGTCACCTTGCATGGGGTTGATCGATGTCGAGTGTTACCTAGGACTGAAAAGCAGATAGCTGACAATATCCCTAAGGTCACTAAGGGGTATATGTCGGAAGCTACTTCTTCCTGGTTGGACAAACTTGTCATCAGTGGCCTATAGGTGATTGAGTCAGAATCTAGCGGGTTAGGTTGGTTTACTGCTTGTGGAAATCCTTGGGACTAAGGATGGACCTGCGGTATAGTATGGGATGCACCAAATCCTCTTCCCAATTATTTGATGGTATACTTGACCCTATTGGGTTGAGGATGGACCCATGGTGTAGTATGGGATGCATTGAATCCTCTTCCCGGTTTTTTGATGGCATACTTGACCCTATTGGGTTGAGGATGGACCCATGGTGTAGTATGGGATGCATTGAATCCTCTACCTAAATCCATTGGTGCAAATGACCAGGGAGAAGAATGGGACCCACAGTGTAGTGCGCAGTGCACCGACATTCCTTCTCTATCTAGGATGCACTATGGACAAGAGATAGTTAGTCATTGAGGATGAGTCGGTCGTGTTGTCTCTGTGATTCCTATAGGAGCCAATCGCTATTATATGTGGTGTATGTACTTGAGTCAATAACTATTATCTATTGTTGCATGTACATGAGCCAATCACTATCAACTTGTGATGCATGCATATGAACCAGTCACTTATCTATGAAGCTTGTAAATGAGCCAATCACTTATATCTTATGATGTATATATATGAGACAATCATCGTCATCTGTAATGCCTATATGAGAAAATCACTAATGTTTATGTGATGTATGTGTGAGCTACTCATTAGGTATGTGATGTATGTTGGAGCTAGCCATCATGTGAACTTGTAATGTCTAGGAAATATTTCCTTGTGTATATGTGATTGTGATAATCATCGTGTAGAAGATGTGTTATGACCCTTGTGTGTATATGTCCACAATGAACACCAACTATCAGGTACTCTTGGATATGGAACCAACACTTGATGGCAATGTGTATCTCTCCTTGCAATGAGGCTAAGTTAATAGGTTTGCTAAATTAATTGCTAGGATTAGACTGAGATCAAGATCTCATCAAGAGGAGAGAGTAATCTCCTGGGTGAGAACCGAGAGCCTCTAACTTTCCACGAGAGGATAAGTAGGTTGGGTCATTAGGCATGAATCTTCAAGGCCAATGTTTGGGTCAATGGATGACCCTGATTATGGGAGGCTAATACTTCAATCGTAAGTATATAAATATATATTGTGTTGTTGAGTTGTCCCCACCGTGAAGATTGAAGGAGTTAGATACCAACGATTATGATTGAGATTGAGGTAGCTTGGTCGATGAAGTTGTTAATCGATGTTATATATATGTGTGTGTGTGTGTGTGTGTGTGTGGTGGCCTAAGGGTGGATATTACATAAAATTGCCAACAAACATTCATGTCTACAAAATATGAGAAACCACTTCATGGGTTCATAATTTTAAATGGTAAACACATTCATAAAACACCCATCTCTATCCATGAACAAAAATCCTTGGGCCAAGTCCTTTTTCTTATGTTTGTGTTGTGATCACATTTGAGGAAATACTTAAGCAAAATAAATGTCAGAAGATCATGGATATTAAATTGTATACGTAAGTCTATTTTCACCTTAATATTCTAGTGATGGTGCCAAAGACAATCATGGTGATTTACATCTCGGTCCAACTAAATCACTGTACAGGAGATATACTATGTGGTTGCCTACCACAAGTTTTTCTCATTCTAAGAATTCTTTAATATTTTGAATAATTCAAAATTCAATTTCGTTTTTGGTCTTCTCAAAACTGAATCTCAAATTGAAATAAGTATAAAAAACTATAAAATTTGGGAATTCAAGATGGTTTTCTGATATTTCCGAGGCTTAAAGCACCGATCTTCTATCTTACATACACTAAATCTAATCAATTAGCATAATATATGTCGTTTTCTGATTTTAATTTTAGAAAAAAATTATTCCAATATAAATTCAGGACTACTGATGAAATGAATTGAAAGCTAAACATGATTATAGAAACAAATGTAAGCTATTTGAATTATTTATTAAGTTAGATCATAAATCTGACAAAACTCAAATCAATATGTTGTAGCTCAAACCAACAATTAAGAATGAAAAATGGAACACCCAAAAAAGAATTTAGGCCAGTTGACTGCTATTCATCCATCACCAATAACTAATGTTAAGAGTTGTAGCTCTTGAGCAGTAAGATAATCAGCCAAACATAAGTTTAATTAATAAATCAACATCTTATATTAGTCAATTTTCTAAACCATGGGGAAATATGCAACAGATGACAGATTTGGAACTCTAATACATCCATTTTCAACTGGATTCTAATTGTTAAAGCTTTTGGAAAAGCTTAAATCAAACAAAAGAACTATTAAAACTATTAGATATGATGCACAAATTGGAGTAAAAAGAAAATCAGGTCAATACGCATTAGAAATCAAAATAAAACATTCTGCCAGTAACTAATAATCATCAATCCATATTTTTTTATCAGGCAAGTATCTCACATTTTAAATAATTCAGAAAAGGTTCAATTGATACCAACAATTATGATATACTTGAAATAAGAATATCATATAAATAGAATACTGTCTTCTATCCAAAAGATTAGAAATCGATTCACATACTAGATTTACAAAATGATACTATAAAATTTATTATCATCAAAGCAAAATAACAATGCACGATGCATAAACATGTTGCTGGTTCTTTTTAATTAAAAATTGAGAGATATGCTCTTTCTTTTTTTTTTTTTTCTTTTTTGTGTTTTGTATAGACAAAAACTTTCTAGTCTGAAGAGGCTGACAGAAATCTCTTTAGTTTGCTCATGGTGGTTAAAAGTTAAAACTGTGTTTTTTTTTTTTCTCTTTTTTTTTTTGGGGGGGGGTGGTTTAGCCTTTATTCTAATCAGCAAGAATCTATTTTGCTTAATCTTTTATTGATGCACGATGCAGCTTAAGGAACATTCTAGTCATCACTGACACCCAAAACTATAAACATGCTAATATGGACTTCAATTTTTTCGGGAGGTATGAAGTAACTTAGGCATTCAAATTGCCATTGACAGTGCAGTAAAGCATCATCCGTGTTATCAAAATATAATTCAGCAACCTACATCAAACAATTGGCAACGTACAAAAGAAAGCTACACCCAAAACTATAAACATGCTAATATGGACTTCAATTTTTTCGGGAGGTATGAAGTAACTTAGGCATTCAAATTGCCATTGACAGTGCAGTAAAGCGTCATCCGTGTTATCAAAATATAATTCAGCAACCTACATCAAACAATTGGCAACGTACAAAAGAAAGCTAGCAACACCAAGAGATGACTTAACAGCTTATTGTGAATAAAAATGTGACTATGAAATGTTTGATCATCTCATGTTCATCAATAAAATAACTATTTGTGCAGCCAGACAAATCCTCACCAGCTTCAAATGCACTTGTTAACATGGAATTCAGTTAGTTGTTATATCCTTCTATAGTTTGTCAGTGCTCTCACAATGAAAAAGATGACACCAGAAATGAAATAAGAGAGGAACAAGTTCTAAACAACTTAACCAGATAGGTATCAAGAATTACTAATACTGAGCAAGTTTATAAAAGTAAAAATTCATACAAATGCTTTCAAATTTATCCTTATGAGGAATTCCCGAAGATTGAAACAATTGCAATGTGTCAATACAAATAAAGAATTGGAACAATAAATAACGCTTTGGGATTGTAGTGGAAGTCAGAAAATTATATCCATCATAACTGTTAGTGTTGATTTCTATACATTTCTTTTGATTTCACATACGTTGCAAACCAATCAAGAGTTCCTCAAGATTTCTCGTCTTGGTTTGCAATTCCCGGTCATTGCAATTCCCGGTCATGTACAAGACAAATTGAATAGGTGATCTCCAGTTTCACCTGACAAACCAATGTGGTTTATGATACATAAATTGAAATAGACAGTCTTTGCAAGTACAGTTGAGATGGAACAGCCTGCTTATTCCAAGTCACTACCTACTTGCATAGCTTTCAAACCCCTCGGTCTCTGTATCAATTACATATTTCAGTTGTTAGGGCAAGAAACGGAAAAGTTTTGAAACAGAAATTGGCATCCACTCAGTAAGAAACAGCTGATGCAATAACTGACAAATTACCTTTCTTGTGGATTTATTTTCCCTGGCTTCATACCGTTCTTGAGAAACATCGCTAAGCCAAAATCCAGGAGTAAGATTCTGCAAACAAGCATGCAATTTACAATATATGAAAGTGCTTCAATTACTGACAACTATTATTCTTTAATCATCAATAACAGTCAAACATGACATGCACTCATTGTAAGATGATTCCAAATAAAAGGGCTGTCTAAGAATCTAGAAAGATCCATAATCTTTGGTGTCCAAATGAAAACAGTATGTAATTTAGCTTCAAAGCACAGTTAAATTTTAAAAAAAAATTGGTTCATAGACAAAGTTTAAAGGACATCTAAAATTATCTTTAAAAGGTGTATTCTAGAAAGGGTAATAAAGCAATTTCTCAGCAGGGAAAATTATGCTTTCGATTCAGAAAATAGTTTCAGCTAAGTGCGACCTTTCAGTTGCTATGGATCCAACAGATGCTCTTGTTTCCAGTCGTTTTGATTTTCAGGGTGAGGGGGATGCCTGTAAGTTATCCTGACGGAACAGAGGTGAACAGTTGGCTAGCAAGATTAATAGGATTGGTCGAGGGTGTCCATTTCTTCAGGGGGTTTTGAAAATTAATACTGATAGATCTTCTAGGGGAATCTTGGTCATGCTGGGAATGTGTAGTTTTTCTTTTCTATCTATAAAGACTTTTATACGAACAATTATATGGAAGCTCTAGCCATTCTGTATGCTTTGGAATGGGAGTGTGTCTTGGGTTGGTGGAGGATTATTTGGGAATATGATTCTCAAGTGGTGGTGAATCTGCTGAAGGTTCAATGGGTGGATGATGTGAATTGACATTTGGCCATTGTTATCAAACAGATACTCAGACTAAGTAGATCCTTAGCTTCAGTTGTATTCTCTCATATCCTCGTGAGTGGAATTTAGTGGTGGATTGTTTGGTCGATTGGGCCTCTGATCATATGCAGGATTGGAATATTTGGAATTGGGATCAATTACCTGCGAACTATTCAAATTTGTTAGACCAGTTTGTGCTGGCTGATAGGGTTATGTAACTTCTGATTCTTTATTGACCGTTTGACCTTATTTCTGTAATTTGCTCCTTTTGATTAATAAATTTTTATCCATATTGAAAAAAATCCCTTCTGCATGACATAATGTTTATCCTTCTCTCATCAAGGAGAGTAAGCTCATTGGATATGAACACAATTGACTAGAAACAAGCACAAGCAACCTTTGGAAATTTTCAAAATTTAAAACAATAGAGGAATTTTTAATTTGTCATCCCATTAAAATAAAGGGCAAGAAAAAAAGGACACAACAGTTAGAACCAGACATACAAGGAAATGAAAAAAACGAAGGCACTGATTGCTGCCAAACCCTTGATCTCACTCGTAATGCAAGCAAAAATATTAGAGGGCACTTGCAAGTGACTCAAATAATATAATCAGAAAGCATTGATTTACGGTATGGATTGTGAAAATCTTAAATCATTAATTAACTGGAACAGCCCAAAATCCAAACCAGGAATCCTTTCCAGAAGCAAGCGACTACGGCTTAGGAGATGCCAGAAGATATTATTGAACGAAGGAAAGGGTGTACACTTGATAGATTTATAGCCAAAATCAAGCCTGTGTTTAATTTGAACTTTGTGATAATTTCTAACAAAGATATTAAATAATGATTTAGGCAGAACCTCCTTTAAAAGACATTCTATACATGACAAATTCAGATTCCAGTGACAACTACTTTTCTGCAAAGGATTCCTTAAGTTTAATTTGCAGTAAAAATAATAGATCGAAGCTAGCGACTTGGAATAACACAAATGTTCTTATATTCTCTGTTGTATCTTTGTCACCTTGAGGATTCAAACAAAAAAATAAATATAAAAGACAAGAAAAGCACAAGATGGATTCAAAAAAAATATAGAAATAAAAGACAAGAAAAGCACAAGATAAACACTCACATCTATTGCCTTCTGAATACACTTGAGACGCTTTTTGGGTCTCAATGGCAACTTTGAGCCCTTTATTGCCTGGAAATCTTCCTCTTTCTCTGTGAGGGATAGGCTTAGGCTCAATTTTGGCCAAACAAAAGTGTCCAGATTCAAGGGCTTGTTGTCTTGCATAGTGTTCCCTCCCTCTGTATTATTGCTGCTGCTGGTGCACATTATATTATTCATCCGGTGCTGTGATCTGCTACTTCCTTCTGGAGCAGATGGCAGGGAATGAAAGCTTTTATTGGAGGGCAGTGCTATCATCTTATCAAGGCCTGATTGGATTTGATGACACTGTACTTGTGGGGAACAGGGGATTTGAAGACACTGTTCTTGTGGGAAACAGGGGATTTGAAGACACTGTTCTTGTTGGAAACAGGGGATTATCCTTGCAGCAGCAAGACTATCCAAACAAATGGTGGATTTGTTCTCCATAATCTTCTCGTCCTTCTTTACTTGTGGCTTCCTCCTTCCGGCACGCTTGCGGACTCCCCATTGAAAAAACTCAGCACAAGAAATTGGGTTCTTTAATGTTGTCGGCATCTCCACTTTAAATAAGCAGCAATATCATTCAGATTTCTGAAAGCGAAAAACGAAACTCTCAAATCCTTAAGAGAAACAGTAAAATCGATGACAAAAATCTTGAATCCGCAGGCATGAGGCAGAAACCCGAGAATTTATACAAGTTGCGCAAGAAAGTCCTTAATCCCAAGGTTTACAGCCAAAAAGTGACCAAAAGCTCTCCAAATCCTCCATTCTGCGCAAAATACCAAATTCCATTAACTCTAAATTGATATTTCCCTGTCAATATTTCACGAGGATTTTTAACAAATTCATTCGCCTGTAAACCAGCAGAAACAAATTTTATCGCCCTAACAAGGTTTCTGACAGCAAAAGAAAATCTACTCAACAAAATCCTCAACTTAAACTCACATAAGGACTGCTAACCAAAACCTTACAAAAAATACCAAAACCAAAACTCAAATGTTGTTTAACAAGCTAGGACTGGTTAATTGTCTGGCCAAAATTCGCCAAAAGATAACCAGATTGAATGGAAAAAGTATCGACAGCGGAAGCATACCGTAGCTTTTAGCAGTTGGGTGAATTCTTTATCAGAAAGATTCAAATAGTGGGCCAAATGTTACAAGATTTGGCTCTTTGGAATCCCTGAACGTGCATAAGAAGATCCTAAGCACCGAATCTACATAGGCTGACGCCTTCACCAGTAAATTTTTCCCGGATTTTTAACACTCTGCATTCGGATTTTCGGCCTGCAATGAAATCTAGGTAAGAAAATTCAAGAATTATTCAGCATTCATCAATAGTTGGAGAGTATTCAGATTTTCTTCCTATTTTTACCTCACGCCCTGCAATGAAATTTAAATTTTTTTTACTCTCTTTAATATTTATCTCCCTAGGAAATTCTCTAAATCCAATACTAAACGAATCAACGGTGGCGGTGGCGGTGGCGGATGGAAAGTATGTTATTAGAGTTGGGAATGTTAATTAAAAAATATACAGATTAACCTAAATAATTTGATATATCAAAATATATTCTGTTAAAGGGTAGTTAATAAACAAATATTAATGAAAATCTAATTCTAGATGAAAATAAGCTAATATAATTCAGTGTAAATAAAGTTTACATTTGAAAATTAGTTAAATTATATTCTTTCAATTAATTTGTACAAATCCATAAACATAGAGGTCAACATCAATTTATAAATATGAATTTATATAAGGTATATAAGTGTATAATTTATAGATCTTAAGAAAATAAATTATTTTTATAATGAGCATTGACATGGTCTTAACATGTCATAGTTAAAAAAAACTTATTTCTAATAAGTCCTTCCATGTCATAAAAATATTATGCAACAAATGTCCACAAAACTAATACTTAGATGTAAGGCCTCATTGTTTAGAATCAAATGTGTCCTAAACTTTTTTAGTAGTGCATGTTAAAAAGTGAAATGGGACCTACCTTAAGGTAAGTTGTTAAGCTCACAACTGGTTTCCAACTAAAAAATTGATTCAATACAAATTCAAATGTCTATATAGGGCCATACATAGTAACACAAATTTATTATCTTTCATAAATATATGTTGAGGATATTGCATCACATATAAGGTTTCTTGTGGCTTAGCCCCTTCTGTATGACCATCTACCTACCAAGTGTACCTAAGCAAAGGGTTCTTTGTTATAAACCTTCCTAACAACAACAAGTTTTTGTATTATTACGAAAGCATTATTTGTTGTAGTAAATAGACAAATAAGCAAAATGTTTTTCTCATGTTGAAGTAGATCATCTGTTCTCATGGCATGGAAAAATGTGTTGATGCATGACACACATTCTCTTTATTTAAGCATGTAACTTTTTTCTCCTAGGCTAGGTGGTGAATAGCATTTGAAATAAATTTAATCATTGATAAAAAAATGTGTCCATAAAATATGAAAAAGAACCACCTTATAGGCTCGCAATTTTAAATAATAAACACATTCATCAAAACTCCATAAAACATCATCTATGTGCATGAACAAAATCCTTGGGGTAGGACCTTTCTTTTATGTCCATGTTGTAATCACATTTGAGGAAAAGCGTATGCAAAATGTCAAAAGAGGACTTATGATAATAATTGTATACATAAATTCTATTTTCACGTTAATACTCCACTAATGGTGCCAAATATAACTATGGTACTTAACATGTCAGTCTCACTAAAATCATCTCCAAAATCATTGGAAAAAGAGATATATTATGGTTGAATAACATGGGTCTTTCTCATTCTTAGAGATCTTCAATATGTTGAGTTATCTCTTTCTCATTCTAAGATAGTCATGGTGGTTTACATCCCAATGTCATTAAAATCATCTCCCAAACCACTAGTGATAGTCATAGTGGTTTACATCCCAATCTCATTAAAATCATCTCCCAAACCACTAGTAAAGTAAATAGACTAGTATAGGTCCAATGATAATAGTTTGTTGTATGTTTAGTAAAATTGATCAAACACAATGGTGAGGGGTGTCACAATTCATTTAAACAGTTTTAATGAATTCTAATAGATTTAACACTCTTTAAAAAATTATTTATAAGGCACAAAACTTTATATAAGAAAGGGACAGTCTTTAAGATATATAGTAGAGGTTAGGTCAAATTTCCTTACATTAAACTTGTTTATGCAATATCCTATGGTAAAGGAGATATACTATGGTTGGCTGCCATTGTCTTTCTCCTTCTTCATTCGAAACTAAAGATTTCCAAGTATTAATTCTTGAAAATTCAATTTCTTTTTTTGACTTTTCTAAATTGAACCTCAAATTAAAATAAGTTTGAAAAACAATAAAATTTGAGACTCGCCTATACTTCCAAGGCTTTAGCACTAATCTTCCATATTACAAACACTAAATTAGTTTATTTGAATTATTTCTTAGGTTAAATCACAAACATTTGACCAAAAATCAATTTAGTTTGTTGTAGCTCAAACCAAAAAATAAGGAAGAAAAGTGAAACCCCTGAAGAAACATTTATGCCAGTTGGCTACTATTCATCCTTCACCAATGACAAATGTTGACAATTCTAGCTCTTGAGCTACAATATAAACAACCAAACATAAATATTTAAGGGTCAGTCACTTTTCTAATCCATGGGGACATATGCACAAATGATAGATTTAGAAATCTATCAATTCTTGGCATACATACATTTTCAATTGAATTAAATTGTTGAAGCTTTTGAAAAGGCTTAAATCAAACAAGCAAATTGTTAAAACCATAAGAAATGATGCACAAATTGGAGTGCCAAGAAAATCAATGTAATATCCACCCCACACTATTTGTTTTTCCCTTTTTTACATGTACCAACTCAACCAACCAAGCTTCTTATTCTAGCTTAGAAGTGTCAATTTGATAATTTCTTCAATCACCATAGTGGTGACAACTCCATTCCACTACTTATGCTTATTGTTTAAGGTGGTAAGCTCTTGAGGTCAAGGTCATCTCTAGACCTAGATGTATGCCTCGAGGGTTCATTCCTAATGACCCTACCTATGTATCCCTTTGAGGGAATTTATAGGCTTCGTAGTTCACCTAGAGTGTTTGAGGGATATCTTTCTCTCCTCTTGTATCAGATCCTTGAGCTCTCTTTAATCTTAATTATTAATTTCATGCAATGAATTGACTTAGTACATTTCAATAGAAGAAAACCATTGGCCATCTAGTACTGTACAAACATACACAATCACACAGGGCCCATATCTTTCCAATATTCCCAATTCCATAAAGAGTGACTCAAGCACACATCTCATAAACAAATGGTGCCTAGGTCATACATATGACACACATAGAGACTAGCTCTAGCATACATCATATATATAATGACTAGCTCTAGCATACATCACACACTCAATGACTAGCTCTAGCATATGTCACATAAACAATGACTAGCATATACATAGTGAGAGACAAACATATCCATAACGACTAACTATCACTTTCCCATAGTGCATCCGAGATAAAAGGAAAATCGATGCACAATGGACTACATCGTGGGTCATATTATTTTGCCTAGTCTTCTACACCAACAAGCAAGTGAGAATAAGATTTGATGTATCCCATGTTACACCGAGTGTCTGTCCCCATACCTACATGGTCAAGAATACCATTTCCATGACAAGATATATGCAAAATTATATGGAGATTGGTCCAATTCTTATCTACCTATTCTTTATTAGAAATTCTCTTCCATGCAATACATCAGACAACTAAGCAACAAGGACATCCATTTCCAACATACAACATGCCCTTAAGCCTACATGCTCTTGGCGGAATCTATCCAACACCTTAGACCAATGTGGGGTATCTCTCGCCTGCATGCAACTGGCTATAACCATCTACTACTAGGTGGTACAATTGACAATCTACCGACATAGTACGCTCCTTAATTAGTGTCAATCTCAAGTGGATTTGGTTATCTTATGCAGGTCATAGGATTCTTTCTTCAATGATCACCTTGGATAGAGATAACTCGTCTAAATGTTAAAGGAATATGTAATCCTCTACTTATGCCCTGGTAGGGTCCTAACTCCATCTATTGTCATAAAAGTTAGCACTTGTACTTAGCTTAGAACTATAACTGGAAGAGAGGTTCCTAACTCATAACAAGTAGATGACAAAGGACTGATGTACTTGACTATATATACAAAGTCTTGTAGGTATACGTTTAAATTTCACAACTACATAAGATCACTTGTATCCAACATAAGATGGTCTCTACTCAATAAATAAACAACTGACTATAAGGTAGTCAACCCATCACTTCATTCAACTCGCTATTCAAAACACATTATGTATTAAATTCCAATGATCGGGTTTTCATATCCCTTTTGATAACCATCTAATACCCACTTCAGTCTTATTTGAAGCCTAGTGAAGAGAGAGGGTCAAACCAATTAAGAACAACCCCATAAATTGGGAGTTACCCCCCCAGACTCTTCCCCTATGGACTTGAGGTCATAGGAGCATCCTTCTCCCAATGATTGCCTACGCTATTGCTTCCAAATGGTTCAAAGTAACATGTAGTTCTCCTTGCAAGGTCTCTTAGGGGCACCTACACTTTGATTCCCATAACCAAGATTTGGTTAACATTTCCTCTCAATCAATAACACTTAAATTAGTTAGGAAATTGTAGCATCGTAAAATTGTAGGTGCCTTTGCAATTTTGACTGCATTCGAGGCCCTCACCTTAGTGTCCACATCCTCATGCTTGATTGGGACCCATTTATGCCTCCATCATGAAACAAACTTCATATTTCACTTTGTGCCTTGCTGGGAACCCTTACCCTGGCCCAGTTATGGGTAGGACCAGGGCATGGTGCCATGGTCCTCACTAGGACCAGGGCGCTATGCCCTATTCCTCCCTAATTGGGGCCCAATTTAAGCCCTTTTCCCTATGCAAAAATGTGAGCAGGAAACCTTCCCTTGTGTCAGCCTATGTTAGAAAATTAACATTGACGACAAGCAAGCATGTAAGGAGGTCTTCCCCTCTCACAAGAGGCATAAGTGGATAATTGGGAGCATTATTTTAAATTCCCTTCAAGAAATCAATTTAATCTAAAGTCTTATTTTTCTACACATCATAAAATTGGGACCTTTACCATAAGTGTGCCCCTTTTTATTCTTTCAATTAATTTTTTCATCAAAAACCCTAATTATGTCCTATTTCAACCTTCAAGGCCCAATTTTGCATATCTAGACATCTCGAATCTCCACATTCTTCTAGAATTCACTTTAGAATCATAATATCTTGCTTCCTCAAAAATTTGAGAAAAAGTTGGTCGGACCAAGAGGCAGACTCTTGGTCCCGACATTTTCTCCCCAAATTTTGGGAGCATGATTTGGTGATATTTTAATGTTTGAATCTGGGAGATTGTGAAATTATATCATTTCTAGGTCGGTCTATGATCCAAAATAATGTTAGGGTTTCATACATATAGCCTTTTCTTTCCTCATTAGGAGGACCCCCAACAAATTGATCAATGAAAGGAGCCTCTTGTGAAGTGAAAGTGCAGAATATGTGAAGCCTTCTCAAGCATGTGTGTGTTAGGGTTTTATCATGTTCATGACATTTCATACAACATATCTGATTACATTTAAGAAGTGAAGCATCTCATCATTCATTGTAGATCTAAAGGTATACTTTTCCATTATTTATTTCAAGCATTTGCAATATTTCATTCAAGGTTGATTCCTCAACTAGGATTTGACTTAGGCAAGCCCCTATTCCAAACCTTTTCCCCCTTCTTTTTGTGTGTAGGAAACAGGTGCGCAACTATTCTTTTGGAATTAAGCTTTATTTGCAGAGACAAAAAAAACATTTTCGACGCACAAAAAATTCAAAGGACCAAGAGGTAGGGCCATGGTCCCTGCTATTTCTGGCAATTTTCGCAAGGCAGATCCGAATTAGCTTATATTTCTTAGATCCAAGTGCAGGACTGAATCCCACATTTGTAGCTCAGTATTTTCTTAGTTTTTGTCTTCAATTTTGACACTTTACCCTAAGTCAACATATCAACTTACAAAAGAGGGAAAAACACATCATAATCAATCAATCCACTTAGTTTTCGGTCCTTATCTGATTTGAGATTGAATCTAGTGGATTCCTCCACTCTTTTGAATGTAAAGGCAAATCCCCCTCAAAGCAAAAATTGATAAATGGTGATTTCTCCTTCTAAGTTACAAATTGCCAAATCAAATTTTCCCCTTTACATTTTGGTGAACCCAACACCTTACACAATTAATTTTGATTTTTGTCTTCAGATTTGAGTGTATGCAATTTAATATTCAAGTTTTCATTTACAAGTTTGATTTCCTTGCAAATTTTAAAAATTTAGAGGTTAATTTCACTAAAACCCTAATTTTTAAATTCAAAATTGAGCTTGTGAAATGCTTAATTTGAGTTAATTATTTCAGATCTAAGTGTTCTTCAATTTAAAAATTTGAATTTTCATCTACAAAAGCAAATTTCACAATAAAATTTTTAAATTAAGTGGTTAATTGCAAAAACAAAATTGAGCTTGTGGGTTGTTTAAATTTTGAATTTCCCTCTTCAAATTTGGTTGCTAATTTCAAAATTGCAATCTGGGATCAAATTTCAATTTTAAAATTAAGTGGTTAATCAAATAAAACCCCAATTTTTGAATTTAAATTAATTTTGTGAATTTTCGAATTTCCAAATTTCAATCTTAGATCTAATTTTAATTTTAAAATTAAGTGGTTCTTTTTACCGAGCGCTAATTTTAAATCTCTTGTGGATAACTTTAAATTTTAATTTTAAAATTAAGAGGTTATTTAACAAAGCCCTAATTTTAAATTTGAATTTTTATTGGATAATTTCAAATCTTCTAGTGGGTAATTTTAAATTTAAATTAAGAGGTTATTTTCAAAGCCCTAATTATAAATTTAAATTTCCTAGGAGGTTGCATAATTTTTCAAACATTGAAGAATCATATTTCTAAAATTTTGCAAATTTCAATTTCCAAATCTCAACTTTCAAATTTTCATTTCACATATTTCAAAATTTAAATCTCAAAAAAAAAATCAAATTTGTAAATCTCATAAATTAAGTGGTTTTATTTATAAAATCCTAATTTATTTCAAATAATTTTCTTGGATTTAAATTTCAATATTCATCATGGCAATTAATAGATTTGATCCATTTGCTATTTCACATATGATTACATTGCTTTTTACATACATTTATTATAATCATGTGTTGGATGATGGCTTCTTTCACTTCATGTTACTTTTCATTCATAGCACTTGGACATATTGCATTCTTCAGATTTCCAAGTTGATTCCTTTTCATAAATTAGATCACAAATATTTCATTTATCATGTACGTTGTGTTATAGTGATGTTTTTAGATCACCTAAAAGCTTTTGTAGATCCTAACCCTAGAGATGACAATGAGAAACCTAATACTTGTATCTCCCAGGGTATCTAATGTGAATGAATAAAAATTTAATAATCCTATCAATGATCTCTCTAATGGAGAGAAATCATTTAAGAGAAACATGGCTCCATTTTCTTCTCATACACATACCCTTGCGCAAGGGGGGAAAGATCAAAATATTGGTGTTTCCATCTCTCCAGATCCTTTTTATTCTTCGAGAGCTTATCTTAAAAATCAAAACATTTGTAGAGAAGATGATATCATGCATTTCATTCATAATCTCTCTCCCCACATAGCATTAAGCAAAGATGTGACCTTAGATGATAAGGATGTTCCTTCCCAATCTACCAAATAGGATGTGCATGATGAAAGAAAGGAAATTCCTCCTCTACAAGATATTCCTTCTTCATCTATTGATTCTTTCATTCCTCCAAACATCCTTAGACTACGAACTTCAAACAAATTTATTATAATGTTCCCTCACGTTATCAATTAAAATATTCTTAGAGGAGTGGCTTTAACATAATATCAAAACAAGGTTTTAGAGGACAAGGACTTGGAAAATTTGAACAAGGATTTCGAATCCCTATAAACCCTCCTACACAAATTACAAAAGAAGGCCTAGGAAACAATAATAAATCACCTATGGACCTTAGGATTCAAGACTTCAAAAAGCATCATGCAAGACAACAAGCCATTCATGCCCGCAAAAGCGCTTTTTCTTCAAAAACTCCTTTTTGTTCATTTCATCAAACTCATGATCAACATGCCGATGATTGTCCCAATTTTTAAAATTCAATAAAAGAACTTATCGATAGTGGTAAAATTAAAATCATAGATGACGATCCTTCTTCTAATAACAACTCTTGTCCTCAATCTCAAAACAATAAGCCTGCACACTCATTAGTGATCAAGAAAAATTGGCTACTAGAATCTTTTGGAAATTGAAGTATGACAAGAATGTTGTTTTTCCTTTTGTGAAATTTAGCAATAAACATAAAGAAGGAAATGGATATTGTCTTTTTCATCATGGTGGTTCTAATTCTCTTGGAACGTATAAATCATTTAAGGAATTTGTTCAAGAACAATACAATCATGCTCGTATATGTCTTTCGATAGATCTTTCTCTCTTTCTAGGTGAAAAGGTAGTGCATTAGCACTCCTTTCACCCTCATGTTTCTCATCACCTTATGAAATAAGTAGTTAACTTAATCGGGGGCTCTTTATCATTAGAAGTGGTTCTTTTTCAACTTCAAACATCTTGGGGTAGCAACATGCTCCTCTTTTATCTCTATCCAATCTCTTATCTTTTCACCATTTCCTTTTATGGAATGCATTATTCATAAATTGATGTCCTTTCTTGCATGGAATTATACTCCATGTGAGCACATGTTTGTTCCTTGTTAATGACCTATTCCTTGCTTGAAATAGTACATCTTTTTATGAATGATCTATCCTTAGAGAGGTTTTGTGATCCCTCTTCTATCTCGTTCTTTCTCTTTGAAGACATTACCTTTTCTTTTGTGTTGTATTATTCATAACGTGGTGTCCTTTCTTTCATAGGGTATCCTTCATGCGAGCACATGATTGTTCCTTGGTTAGGATTTATTCCTTGTTTGAAATGACACACCTCTTATGAATAACCTCTCTTTAGAAGATGTGTAGTTCTTCTCCTTGTTCTCTTGCTTGGGGGCCAAGGATGCCTTTTCCCCTCCCGTTTTATCTAATGTATCACTATTCCTTTTAGGGGTTGAATTTTTCATGTTTTGATATCCTTTCTTGCAATGGTTTGTCTCTTATTATTGTATACAGTGAAATGGATAGTGAAAAACAACAATAGTGAAAGACTAACAAGGATCCAACCACAAAACCCTAGCCTAACAATGAAAGCAATCCACCATACACAAATGAAGATACCTAAGTCCATGAAAATAAACAAAATAAACCAAATATACCACTCACATGTCTAGTAGGGTTTCAATCTTCATCTCTTGCTATCTCCATTAATCTTGTTTGATATATTTGCTCTCAAATTTTATGTGTGCACAAGAGCTCAACAAAGAACGAAAATGTGATTGATAGCTTGATCACAAGAAGGCTTGATTGTGTCATTAGTATGCTCATTAGGGTTTATAATGAAGGAGAGTATCCTCTTATATAGAGAACACTATAAGAAATGGAAGGATAAGATTAAGAGGTGTAAAGGTAAATGGTTGGCTAGGGTTAAAGGGTAGATAGAAGAAATAATAAAATGATAAAGGGGGTAGGTAAGAGAAGAATTAAGAGATGAATGACATGTGTCATGGGTAGAAAACGCTAATTTATTAATTAAATAAATAAATATTTATTTAATTAATAGAGGAAGTGGGATCAATTAAATAAATAAAATATTTATTTAATTTAAGAAAATGACAACTTAAATAAATAAAAGTATTTATTTAAATGAGGAAAGGCTTAGAAGAGGAGTAATGAATTAATTAAATAAATAAAGATTTATTTAAATTTATTTAATTAATAGAAGACTTAGGATAAAATAATTAAATAAATAAAATATTTTATTAGACAGGACAATTTTAGGTATCTACAATGATAAATCCCTCCTTATGGGAAATGCTCTCTCTCTCTCTCTCTCTCTCTCTCTCTCTCTCTCTCTCTCTCTCTCTCTCTCTCTCTCTCTCTCTCTCTCTCTCTCTCTCTCTCTCTCTCTCTCTCTCTCTCTCTCTTGAAGGTTACCTCTTCTTTTGAGTTGCATTTTACATATACTAATGTCTTTTCATGCATTGGATATTTATTCATCTAAGTGTTAGGCCCAATATGGAAAGCTAATGTACTGAGAGGGGAGGGGTGAATCAGTACTCCAAAACTTTTCTTGAATAATAACTTTACTGTTATGCATAAACAGAATAGTGCAGTAACATAAACTAAAGTTAAAACAAATAGATAACAATCATACACGATTCACTCCATAACACATATATTTTGGTTACATAGAAACTCTTGGTGAGAGAGAAAAACTATGGTGGGGATGGCACCCACAACTTCACTACTGCAATAATAAAGAGTGCTTGGTTAGAGCTACATTTTAGCTATTTCTGATAGCTTACCCTATTAGGAGTAACAAGATCTGTTAGATCTACCTTGCTAAAGGATTTTACAACATTTATTCTGAATGCTGCACCTGGTTAGAGGCTTTACAATTTATAGACTTGATTAGAGTCTTTTACCCTGTTAAAGGTTTCTCTTTCAACTTCACAATATTACAATAAAATCATTACAAATATCTGCAACTTTACATCTGAAATGTTATAGTAGATTCTATGTGCTCAGAATAGATTACCTTGCTTATAGCATACCTCGATAACCCATATAGCAACTCCGTAAACCCTTCTATTTACTCTGTTCTCTGAAAACCTTCTCGGTGACCTCTGTGTCTCTGTAACAATCTTCTTACATATGTACACACCCAGAACTCATGTTGTATAAATAAATCTCTTAAGACGATGATCCAATTCATTGCTTCGATCTTACAAACAAGATTCCTCAAATGAATAACTATACAAAATATTTCATTGGTTAGATTGATCTCAAAATCATACACAATCTTCTGGTGCAATTTCCAATGTAATAACGGTTAGATGTGCCTCGATCTTGTAACACGTTTTCATATGCATGTCTAGGTTTAATGTATCTGGTAACATGTTTCACTCGGTGTATATCAACTCGGTGTGTCATCTTTGCTACTCAGTAGTCTCAAAAAGATACTCAGTAGACAACTCGGTGTATACTGCGTTCTGTGACTACTTTCCTCTGTACCGACTAGACTATGCATACCGACTTCTCTGTGTGTATCGGCTGCATGATTCGATAGTGTTAACTGACTAGAGTATATAGTATGACTTTGAATATAAAAACTAATGGCAATTTGATAAGTAGTAACAATCTCCCCTTTTGACATTAGTTGAGATGTTTGACAAAAACTACTTTTAAAGTCATAACTCAAAAATCTATATACTTTGCAAAATGACTATACTTAACAGTAAATACAATAGTCAATGAAATAGTATATTCAGATATACTCCCCTTATCATTATATTGTACTTAACTCTGATTTTGCATGCTCGGTTCTGTGCTTGTGTGCTCTGCTTACTATTCTTGGATACTCTGCATACTCTGCTCGGTATACTCCCCTTGTATACAATACTCCGAAATACAATACTCTGAATACTGTATCAAAACTGTATCACAAAATTGTATCACTCCCCAAATATATAGTATCACTCAATATATTGTATTACTCCCCCTTTTTGACAAACATCAAAAACTTAATTTCCATCCAGGGGTGGTAACTGATCGAAAATAGATTTATACTTCTTCCGAGCATCAGTGAGAGCGACAAAGAGTGCATCTTTGACACTTTCCATTAAAGAAGTTTGTGCTTGAATATCAACCAATAGTGATATTAAGCCATCAAGAGTGCTTCCCTCTTGTGTAGTAGATAGGCGTGTAGCTCGGTTAATCTGTTCTTGAACGGATGAAAGATGAGGAAGGAATAATGTCTGGAGTGTCATTATATCCATCCCGATCTTATGTTCTTCATTTCTGAGTTCCAATTGTTGAGCCATGAGCTGTTGAAGCTTGGTATAAAAATTCTGAATTGAATTGGGCTTAGGAGTCAACTTATTTGAGAGATCGGTGATCTCTTTCTCAATTGCATCAGTTTTATTCTTGATATCTTTAATGAATATAGAAAATGTACAAAGTTTCTGAAATAAATAAAGAGTATGCTTGAGTTGAGGGGACAACTCAGCAATGAATTTGACAAGCTTGACTTTCCCAATAGCTAGAGCTTTTTGTACCTCTTCTATCATTTTTGTAGTAAGCTCCTTGTCTTTTAGCTTGCTCAAGTACTCATATGCATCTACTCCGGATGTTTCTATTTGATTAAGGAGTTCATCCAGTTGAATGTGGATGGTTGCATCGGTTGACACTATAGCTGTAGGTAGCATGTCGGATAGCAGTGTCTTCACCTTTTGAAGTACTTTATTCTTCTTTTGTATGGCCATCTGTTTTTCTTGTTCAGCCTTTGCTTTGCATAGTTCACCAAAATCAATGAGTGCTTGCCCCTTTAATTTTGATATATCCACATTGGGCAACACTATTGGTTTAGATAAATCAACTTTGAAATTATGCTTTTTCACCTTCTTCTCTTTACCTTTGGTCGGTTGGACCAAGACAATAGCTTGAGAGGTTTGTTGACCCTCGGTAGGTTGCTCGGTAGAGGCAACACTTTGGTCGGTTCTTGTAGCTACTATGGTGTCTTTTGGTGTCTCGGTACTGGGTGTCTCAGCTGCTACATTTTCGGTGCTCGAGGGTGCTTGAGAGGTCTAGTCTTGAGTAGTCTCTTCTCCTATTGTAGACTTGTGACCTTCGGTGCCTTGTACTATATCCTGAGGAGCTTCGGTAGAGACTGGTTGATTGATCGGTGGATAAGGCTGAACTTGTTCTAAAACAGATTCACTAGATACAAGTTTTGCATATGTAGTGCCTTCTATCATCTCCTGCTCCTGTTCCTCTGTATCCATGACTTCTTCATCAATTTGAATAGTGTTAGTCGAGTCTTGCTCGGTAGCATCAAGACCGTGCTCGGTGACATCAGGATCTTGCTCGGTGATATCAACGATTTCAACTTTAGATTGTTCACCGACATCTTTTATTTTGAAGATTTCCTACCATTTTGCTTTTGTCTCATTCTCTACATCAATATATAGCCCATTCATCAGTTTTAAGGCTCTCTGTTTGACAAGAAATTTTGAATTGTAGGTTGTCAAATGTTCCTTTATTTCTGCTACAGACATATCAGGAAATAGATGGACAAGACTTCTTTCTCTGATTTATTTTTCTGAGTCCATTGCATACTTCCACCTATTATCAATATGCAAGTAAAGTTCATTCGAAAGTGACTTTACTAGTTCCAATGGAGCTAGCCAAAACTTTAGAAGTGTACAGCTGACAGCTTCTTCAATTTGTCTCTTCTCGTCATTATTTCTTGTTTCATACTTGACATATCTAAAAGAACCAAATCCACCATATTCTTTTAGATTGGCACAGAAGTTTTCAACACTATGTATATTTACCTTGTTGCTTTTGACAATTTGGAATTTGTTTGCATCCTCAGATTCTGTATCACTAGACTCTTTTGCCAGAATGAGTCTCCGAGTAGATTTCTTGTAGGTCTTGGTTACCTTGGGAGCAGTAACACTATTTTGTTTCTTACTCGGTGATGCAGCTGATGCTCTTGTATTAGGTCTCTTTGTTGGAGGAGTTGGTAGGGCCTTTGAAATGTCTTGTTTCTTTCTTTTCAATACTTTACCCTTAGGCAGTTTAGTGCTCAATGTTATTGCTTCCTCTTAAGCTTTTGATTCTTCTTCGATGATGGAAAGAGTACCTTTGACAGGTGTGGAGGAAGATTCTTCTTCAAATTTCTCCGTTAAAACCTTTATCATCTTTATTGCTTTCCTTGTAGCTTTGGGTACTACAATGCTCATTTTTACTTTTCCCTTCACCTCTTCATAGGTTCCATACCTCAATTCGGTAGCATGCCTTGGTAATGAAAGATATGCATCAATTTGCTGTTGTGTGATATCAAAGTCAATCTCGTAACCCATAGGTGGCAAAGATTAAGTTCTCGATTCCACAACATTCACATAACAGTAATCAATATCTACCTCAAAGCATATATCATCTTTATATTTCTCCACTAGCTGGGGTGGAATCTGGTACCTGTTGTGCATCTTCTCTCGAAATTTGCTGAAATAATCATCCATTATGTCATTGAAATTATCACCTAGTTTCTTGATAAAGTCGTTAATCTGATGGGTGATTGGTCGGTGTAGCTCCCAAACTACTTTACCGACTAATGGAAAGAATTTTTCAAAGTAGAAAAACATGCATACAAGAAGTGAACCAAACTTTAGTGTATTTTTCGAGTTGTTCTTCTTCGGCTTCCTTATTGTGTTCACATTCTCAAACAGGTTCTTCAGTAATACTTCACATAAGTCAATCGTCATTCCCTTTTTCACAATTTTATAAGCTATGTCAACTATGGCACAGGGTACACTATTTTCCCTCGCAGATTGGAAGAAACAGTAACCAATTACTCTAATGGCAAACTTAAGTTTTGCATTAGTGACATTGTTCAGTTTTAATCCTCTGTAATCAGGTTCAACTCCAGTTAAATTGATTAATTCCTTCTGTGATATCATCTTTTGAGCTCGTGCATGATCATAGATAGGATAACTAGTGATCACATGAATGATTTCCTTGGTGATTTTGAATGGTTGCTCTTCTAGCCACATGAAATCATCATGAACTCTGCTCAAAAAAAACTTGACCCATTGGGGCTTGAACACACGAGGGTAGGTTAGGGCTTCAGTCAATCATTTGATTCTGATGTGTTCATACTTGCTATTCAATTTACCATCTGTACATAGTTCATCATAGGTGTCTCTTATCTCAACATGACCGAGTTCTTCAACACAGCATTTGGTGAAGAATCTAACATCTTCGACTAACAAGACTTGATCTGGGATGAGTGAAAAGGCAGTTTTGTCATCTGGTTCAGAGGTGACTTTAGGAGTCAAAGTGTATTTCAGTGAGGGCTTCTCTACATTCTTGACAACTATGGGATCTTAGATCTTGGGCGCCATTGTATATTTCAGGTAAAACTTTAGCAAACTATCCTTAGGGTTTGTCGGTTTACAAACTACAGACACTTCACTCTCAGTAGATAATAATAATTTGATAAGATTGGTAAACCAGCTTAACAATGTGATGAGATTTGATGTAAATACCTTGAAATTCGCTCTGAATGAGGTTTGATCGCCTTGATTCGCTCTACTTTGCTCTGCTCTTTCGAAAACTTGGTGAATGTAAATGACCATGAAAATACATTTAAGTACACAAAATACCTTATCGGGCTCCGTGCAGGTTAGGTCAAAACATTAAATGCACTTGGTTCACCTTTAACCGATTTACTCTCTTTTTTTTTGTTTTAACTGAGTAACCAAATTTCCTTCATTTACCGACTTGACAAGCTTCCTTTATTCACCGTCTTGACAGGTTTCCTGTACAGTACTTTTAATAGAATTTCAAACTTATTAATGCATCTTAACTATGCAGATTTTGAATTTAGTACATAATAGAATAGGAACTGTTATGATTTTGACCTTCAGAGAATGCAGTCCCTTCATACCTTTGTTGATTAATTCGGAATAGGTGCACCTAACTCGGTAGGTAAGGTGCTTTCTTCATTTGACACAATTTCCTTCTTTTTCCAAATCATCTTTAATTTTTCTTTTATTTCTTCAGTGTCTCCTCTAGGTTGATCTCTGCAATCTCCAGCTAAATGTCCAACTTTGTGACAATGAAAACATGCCATACCAGGATTTCTCCATGATCTTCGGTTGTTCATTCCAAACCTGATAAAACAGTTGGCACTAATATGTCCATATCTTCCACAACATTCACACCATATCCTTGTATTGTAATCCCATGCTACTGCTGCATATTGTCAGTAAGGATCTGTGTGAGTTCGGTAACCTCTAGTGTTTGCTCGGTGTGTAGACCACATGTAGTTCTTTTGCTTAAGCTAGCACTTCTCAGTACTATGTGCATATCTATTGCAATTTCTACAAAACCCTTTGAATTTTGCCTTCTGATAGTTGTTAATAGACTTTGTCCTACATTGATTAGATGTGTGACCATATTTATTGCAATTGTAACAATAATCATTGGACTTAGTGATATATGGTTTCTTACCTTTTCTGATTTGGCATATGTTGGTAGTGTGACCTTGATTTCCATAGTAGTAGCAAATAGGCTTCTTTCTTTTGATGTTATTCCTTTTTTCAGCTTGCTTTGATGATTCTCCTCTCTTGGTAGTATGAATTCCTTTCTCGGTAGAGTCTTTTCCTTTGTAACCGAGTCCTGCATCTTTGTTGGGTCTTCTTGTATTTAATTGTTCATCCAACATCTTTGATTCTTCATAACTCTTCTTCATTGTTTCTTTGGATTCCTTCTCTATTTCAAGTTCATTGGTCAACCTTGATACTTCAAGTTTCAATTCTTGATTTTCATCATTCTTCAAAATTGCTTCATGATGTGCATAACCTAGTTGATCTATCATATTTTGTTGAATCCCAGTCAACCTTATGGTTTCATCATTTTTATCAGATACTAAGACTTCAAGTTGTTGTTTCTCTCTTTGTAGATCTCTTTCTTTATCCTTAGCTATCCTTAATTGGTGCAGGAGCACCCTTCCAAGCTCTTCCTCCTTCTTTGTTTTGTTGGTGTTATGCTTCTTTAGAAGCCATTGTAGATGAATAAGAGCCATGAGCTCATTTGTCCTAGACTAGGTTCTAGTTTTAGGTCCTTTGTGTTTTGTTGTGATTTCTTGGCATGTTACTGTCCTTAGGATAGCCCAAAATAGGCTTAGGAGTCATGAAAAGCAACAATGGCAAAGTTGCTTAAAAGATGCAAAAGTTGCATGATAACTTTTAAAAGTTGTCAAGCAAATTTTCCACCCAAATGGTCAAAGACCCTTGTTGAGAATGGAGAGCCTTAATTTTGGCACACTGACTGAGGAGAGGGTAGTATAAGTATTTGCAAACCCTAAAATAATGAGGGGATGTCAAACATTGTACGGTCCAAGCAAAGTGACCTGACTGAGACTATTTGTTGGTTACCAGTCAGTTTGAATGAAGCAACCAAGCAAGTTAATGGATTGATTTTGCATGCAAAAATGTGTGGATTGTCTTCTATGGTGTAAATACTTTCATTGTGAGCATTTTTATTAGGTTTTTATTTGCGGATTGAGTGTGTTTGTATATAGATTGTAAATTGTCTTCTTACTATCCAGTTTTGGATAGGATTGTGTAGATGGTTGCTTAGCTCCACTCCCCATTATGGAACCACCATGAAACCATGGGGAATGAGAGTGCAGACCTTGTACTATACTACAAAGCAAGCAGGGCCCTTGGAAATGCAAGGAGACCATCAAGAGACCCAATCCTAGGTGAGACTGAACAGTGCCCGACTAGGAAGGGTTAAGTTGCAGAGGTCTTGAAGAGCAAGGTTGGTCAGAGGAGAGTGCATCCTTTTGAGGAGGTGTAGAGGAGTGTTTGAAGCATCATTGGTGTGAAGGAGAAGCCTCCACAAATCTAGACAAGGTGGCTAATACACAAAACATATACTGTGACCTAGGCAGACCATAAAACCCTCACAAAACCCTTAAAAACCCCAAAATTTGCCCAAGGCACTGTATGACCACTTGGAGGCCTAAAACCTAGAAAATCCTTGAGCCCTTGCCAAATGAATGGTAGTCCATTTTGGGAGTTTGGGTTGTTTGTGCATCATTTGTGAGAGGAAGCCCTAAAGGACTGGGTAGGAGGCCTAATTGGTCCTAATCGTTATAGCCCTATTTTGTAGGCAAAATACAAAATAGTGAAATCGGTAGGAGGGGTGAAGGTTGCAACTTCTTGGGGGCACATGGATGGATGAAAAACATGGTTTAAGACCTGACCTAACCTTGCTAAGACCTAGGAAGGAGTGGAAGAAGCCAAGCCCTTATTAGCCATAGTAAGGGGTTTTGAGTCTCATGAGTAGGTGAGACCTTAGGAGCAACATTGCAACTCATTGGTGGGTGGATTGGGCAATGTTAGGGGATTCCTCAAGAAAGGGAAGTCCTAGAGACCCTAGGGTGTAAAGAGAACACCAGGTGATCCCAGGGAAGGATCCAAGAGCATAGACTAGGCTAGTCTATCCCAAACCCCATTCCATCATTAATGCATCTAGATTTTCAGTCATTTGTGTGCTGAAATGTTCATGTTCTCTTTTCATTGCTTTTAGTTGATCAGCCAATGCCTTGTTATTTTCTCTCAATACTCCAATCATTTCTTCAGTCTCTTTAGATATACTATTCTCAGATGATGTCTCAATTTGTTCCACTAACTCTTGAGAATCCTACAAGTCATCAGATAATCTTCTTCTTACTTTCAGAGATTTTTTCATTTGCCTTTGCATGTCTGCAATCACTTGATTAGCATGATCCATCTCTTCTTGTAGATATACAATCCTCTGAGATTGTTTGTAGCCTTCCATTGATAAGATCTTTCTCTTTAGGTAGTTAAACCCTTTTCCAAGATTCGAGCTCTGATACCAATTGTTAGGCCCAATATGGAAAGCTAATGTACTGAGAGGGGAGGGGTGAATCAGTACTCCAAAACTTTTCTTGAATAATAAATTTACTGTTATGCATAAACAGAATAGTGCAGTAACATAAACTAAAGTTAAAACAAATAGATAACAATTATACATGATTCACTCCATAACACATATTTTGGTTACACAGAAACTCTTGGTTAGAGAGAAAAACTACGGTGGGGATGGCACCCACAACTTCACTACTGCAATAATAAAGAGTGCTCGATTAGAGCTACATTTTAGCTATTTCTAATAGCTTACCCTATTAGGAGTAACAAGATCTATTAGATCTACCTTGCTAAAGGATTTTACAACATTGATTCTGAATGCTACACCTGGTTAGAGGCTTTACAATTTATAGACTTGATTAGAGTCTTTTACCCTGTTAAAGGTTTCTCTTTCAACTTCATAATATTACAATAAAATCATTACAAATATCTGCAACTTTAATCTGAAATGTTATAGCAGATTCTATGTGCTCAGAATAGATTACCTTGCTTATAGCATACCTCGGTAACCCATATAGTAACTTGGTAAACCCTTTTGTTTACTTTGTTCTTCGACTCTTCTTTGAAAACCTTCTTGGTGACCTCTGTGTCTCTGTAACAGTCTTCTTACATATGTACACACCCATAACTCATGCTGTATAAATAGATCTCTTAAGACAATGATCCAATTCATTGCTTCGATCTTACAAACAAGATTCCTCGAACGAATAACTATACAAAATATTTCATTGGTTAGATTGATCTCAAAATCATATACAATCTTCTGGTGCAATTTCCAATGTAATAATGGTTATATGTGCCTCAATCTTGTAACACGTTTTCATATGCATGTCCAAGTTGAATGTATCTAGTAACATGTTTCACTTGGTGTATATCAACTCAGTGTGTCATCTTTGCTACTCGGTAGTCTCAAAAAGATACTCGGTAGACAACTCGGTGTATACTGCATTTTGTGACTGCTTTCCTTTGTAACCGACTAGACTGTGCATACCGACTTCTCTATGTGTACTGACTGCATGATTCGATAGTGTTAACCAACTAGAATATATAGTATGACTTTGAGTATAAAAACTAATGGCAATTTGATAAGTAGTCACACTAAGTATATTGTGTATTTTCTTATGCCTAATCTCTCCTTAAAAGATTATGTAATTCTTCTCATTTTCCTTACACTTGGGGGTTAGTGCTCTCTCTCTCTCTCTCTCTCTCTCTCTCTCTCAGGATCCACCTTTCCTTTGTTGAGTAGTGTTTGTTTCATGATTTGGTGCCATTCCTTGTGTGAAGTTGTTGTTTTCTCAAGGATTCTCTCTTATACAAGAGGTGTAAGTACTTGGCTACAACCTCTTCTTCACTTGGAAATGTGTATCTATCATAAACTTACCCCTCACATTGGGTCAAAAGTGTGTCATCCTTCATCAAGAATCCCTTTCTCCTAGCAATAGGAGGAAGGTATGAATTATTGTTTTACTTCCTTTCTTTTGGTAGAAGATGTTATGTTTGTTCAAGATAGCTCCTCTTGGAGGTATATGTCTTTTGAGAAAAGATCTCTTCTCCTCCAAGGATCTCCTTCACACTTGTTGCAAGATATCTCTTTTTCAACTATCTTATCCTTGCTTGAAGAGTATTCCTTCTCTAGCTTGGATTTATGACATTGTTGCCTAAAGGATATCTCCTTGGTGTTGAAGGAAGGTATCCTTGTCTTTAAACTTCCTTAAGACATCAACATGGAACTATGTTGATATCTTAAGTGGGGGGCACCCGTATTTCTCCCTTTGTATCATATTGTACTATACTTTTTGCATATCACTTTTGTATGTCTTAAACAGGGTGTTCATTCTCGAAACCAGAGCAAAACTCTTACACAAGATGCTTCACGCCTGAAACTAGAAGCAACATTTGATATATGTCTTAGATGGGGAAACACATCACCAAAACCAAAGCAAAACTCTCACACAGGATGTCCTCAAAACCAAGCATGTATCCATTTCAATCAAAGTTACACATTCTTGAAACCAAAGAAAAACTCTTAAATCAGATGTTCTTGAAGTTGCACATTCGCCCCTTGGCATTAGCACACACAATCACCCCTTGGAATTTGCATTTAAATTACATGTCTTAAATAGGCCGAAGCACACTTGAAACTAGAGGAAACAAACTCTTAAATGGGGTGCTATACACTTGAAATCAGATATCACTTGCACACATGCACGAGGATGAGTGGAACTAGTAGAATAGGGCTAGACTATTCCTAGTCTCCTCCCCAACATAAATCACCTAGATGCAAAAATCTAGGGGTGAGATGTCTATGTTCTCCTTCTTTCTCATCATTCTTCTCATGGATCACCTGGATGAACACATCTAGCGCATATTCATGCTCTCTCTTCTTCCTCTCATGAACTCATTGTTTTGTTATTGATAGTTCATGGATGATACCTGCTTTTCTCTTTTATGTGATCACTTGTGTTCATGAGATGACATTTTTTAAGAATGATATTATTTGTTGAGATATTTTGATATCGAGGTCTCTTCGGCTAGTTGACTTGAGGTCTTGTTTATGGTTTTTAGCTTTTGTTGTGTGTCTTTTTGTGTCATTTACCTTTGTTTGTCCTTTTGTTTCTATCTTGTTTTGTGTGCCCTTGCATATATTTGAGTGAGTTGAAATCCTAAGATTAGGGGCTTGGTTCCTCAAAATTAGCAATATCTGTTACTCCTTGTGATTTTTCTCTGCATTCCTCATCTTTCTCATCTCTCTTTCTTCTACTTTACTATGATTATTACTAAAGTAGGGGCTAAATGTAGCATCCTAAAATTGCATCCTTTGCAATTTTAATCGTATTTGAGGCCCTTGCCTTAATGTCCTCATCCTCATGCTTGATCGGGACCAACTTATGCTTCCACCATGCAAAAAACTTCATATTTTCACCTTGTGCCTTGTTGGGATCCCTTACCCTACCCAATTTAGGGTAGGACTAGGGTGTGGTGCCTTGGTCCTCATTAGGACCAAGGTGCTATGCCCAGATCCTCTCTAATTGGGGCCCAATTTAAAGCCCTTTTCCCTATGTAAAAATGTGAATAGGAAACCTTCCCTTGTATCAGCCTATGTCAGAAAATTAACATTGACGTTAGGAAAGCATGTAAGGAGGTCTTCCCCTCTCACAAGAGACATAAGTGGATAATTGGGAGCATTATTTTAAATTCACTTTAAGCATTTAACTAATCAATTTAATCTCAAGTCTTCTTTTTCCACACATCATAAAATTGGCCCCTTTACCCTAAGTGTGCCCCTTTTTATTCTTTCAATTAATCATTTCATTGAAAACCCTAATTATGTCCTATTTAGACCTCAAGGCTTGATTTTGTATATCTAGACATCTCAAATTTCCACATTCTTCTAGAATTCAGTTTAGAATCATAATATCTTGCTTCCTTGAAAATTTGAGAAAAATTTGGTTGGACCAAGAGGCAGCCTCTTGGTCTCTACATTTTCTCCCCAAATTTCAGGAACATGATTTGGTGGAATTTTAATGTTTGAATCTAGGAGATTGTGAAATTGTATCATTTCTAGGTCAGCCTATGACCCAAAACAATGTTAGGGTTTCATACATAGAGCCTTTTCTTTCCTCATTAGGAGGACCCCCAACAAATCGATCAATGAAAGGAGCCTCTTGTGAAGAAAAAGTGCAGATTATGTGAAGCCTTCTTAAGCATGCATCAAGTCTACATTAATCATTATCATTAAACTATTGTGGAGAAACTTTATATCATTCATTTGAAAGCATGTTTCTATGTTAGGGTTTTGTCATGTTCATGTCATTTCATACAACATATGTGATTGCATTTAAGAAGAAAAGAATTGTCATCATTCATTGCAGATCTGAAGGTATACTTTTCCATTATTTATTTCAAGAATTTACAATATTTCATTCAAGGTAGATTCCTCAACCGGGGTTTGACTTAGGAAAGCCCCTATTCCCAACCTTTCCCCCCTTCTTTCTGTGTGAATGAAACATGTGAGCATCTATTATTTTGGAATTAAGCTTTATTTGTAGAGATGGAAAAACCCTTTTCGACAAACAAAAAATTTGGAGGACCAAGAGGCAACGCTATGATCCTTGCCATTTCTAGCAGTTTTCACAGGGCGGATCTGAATCAACTTATATTTATCAAATCCAGGTGCACAATTGAATCCTGCATGTGTAGCTCAGTATTTTCTCGATTTTTTTCTTCAATTTTGGCACTTTACCCTAAGTCAACATCTCAACTTACAAAAGAGGAAAAAACACATCATAGTCAATCAATCCACTTAGTATTAAGTCCTTATCTGATTTGTGATTGAATCTAGTGGATTCCTTCCCTCTTTTGAATGTAAAGGCGAATCCCCCTCAAAGTGAAAATTGATTTGGTGATTTCTCCTTCTATGTTTCAAATTGCCAAATTAGAATTTCCCCTTTACGGAAACCATAACTAAACTTACCATTTAGTAATGTGTACTATAGCACTTATAAGGATATATCAATCTCTAATCAACTCAACCCATTTAATTATCATAAGCCAACTTGAACTTCCCAAAGTTTGTTTTGTCAATCTAGGGGCTAACTTTATTACCCAACCTGAAATCACCTTAGTTTACAGAAACCCACAAGAAAACACCACCACTCAAAGTTTATCTAATGTGGAGGTTCCTCTACCAAATGGTTCAATATATATCTTATAGTCTTGTAACATCCTTTACCCCATTACACAAATACCATTCTAAAATTACATAGCATATACTATTATTGCATTGACTAAGGACTATAAAATGCCATTAAGGCTTGTAATTTATCTATTTCCATTGCAATAGAATTTCCCAAAAGGACCATTTTATCAACATAGGGGCGAGGCTTATCACTCAATCTGTAATTATCCTGGTTCACAACCTAATTCTATGATGCAATGGTTTCCATAACTCAATCTAAATACCACCCTTTAATTATTGTAGACTTGTACAATGATAAGATCCATAATTGTACTTCTTTGACTTAACTTTTAACCATCAAATATTTATAAGGGTTTTCTAGATGCCGTGTCACCAAAATATTAGTTTCGGTTCTCTAAATATATGTAACATTCACACTCACTACTTATAACTTATTATGATCTTAATGGTTGATAATAGTAGGAGCAACCATACCACATGATTACATATGGTTCATTTGTTGAATCATTCTCATTGAATTAAATAATAGTTTCCTTCTATTTAATCATGTAATGATTTGGTACAACTGTAGTACCTTCCCTTAATTCACATGATAATTCAAATATTACCACTCTTATATTTATGAAACCTATAGTCCAAAACAGTTGGAATCCAAGAACACTAGGAGGGGGAGGGGTGAATAAGTGTTCTACCAGAATGATCAATTTTAACCTTATTAAA
Organism: Cryptomeria japonica; assembly: GCF_030272615.1. Taxonomy (NCBI): domain Eukaryota; kingdom Viridiplantae; phylum Streptophyta; class Pinopsida; order Cupressales; family Cupressaceae; genus Cryptomeria; species Cryptomeria japonica. Next base: position 169,765,251 of record NC_081406.1, on the reverse strand, counting down.
TCATGCATACACCAACCGGTATATCAACACATATAGAATTGAAAGAAGTAAAGTAACCAATAAGACAATCACATAAATGAATACCACATAGATCTAAATTCTTATTCCCCCTCATCAATTTATAAGCTGCATAAATGCAAGAGCTAGAAATAGTAATCAGTCGGTTTGATTGAGTTACCTTGTAACCAATGAACATTATACCGAATCTGATATCTATGTCGATGATAGTACTAATTCTCATTGACCGTTTGTTTGATGTTACATTGGTAATCTTCTTAAACTAATCATTTGAAACTTTCTTCTACGGACGTTATCCATCCTATGGTAAACTGGTGATTGCCCTGATGACCTCCTTCATAATCTTATATGGTATATCCAACTAGATAAACTCTCAATGAACTCTTCTCAAAACATACCTAACAATTTTAACTTTAAATTCCAGAATATCGAGAATGTCGGTAAACCCTAGATCAACAATATGTTGGTATTCAGGTTTAATCTTTCCAGAATCTCCCACTAACTTATTCATGTACATGCTCTTGATATCAGTCGTTCCCAAATCTTCAATATGAAAGTGAATGTAGGCTCTTACATCTTCAACATACACGACTCCTTCCGAAACAAGGGAAAAAGTGCCAATTGAATCATCTACGGTAGCAACATGTAGATATCATTTGAAATTCAGCCTGGGATGGTTCTTGACCTCAACAATAGTTGGATTTAGCATCTCAAATGTCTAGAACATCTTCCAAAACCTTTTCTCGGGGCTTAAGTAGTATTATCATGAATTTTGCCTACCCCTAAGGCATCTGCCTTAGTTATCGATTGAGCTTCCTGTCGATGCAAGAGCAACCTCCTCTGTTGGTTGAGTAACCAAAGCATTCCCATCTGCACATTGATATTCTGACTTCCTGAACCATCTCTAGGTATGATCTTGGCAGGTTTCGTTAACCTTTTCTTTCCCTTTCTCATTTGATCCTTCATTACCAACCAATGGATGTCCACTTCTACATAATTTAGCAATATGTCCAACCTCATTACATGCATAACATGTAACATTGTTCTTTTGAATTGCTTTTTTAAAACTTGTATAATTGCTAGACCTGAACTGGTTAGCCATATGTCTAAATTTTCCACATGCATAACATTTAACATTCATTCTGCAATCTTATGTCTTATGTCCGTACTTATTACATTTAGAACATTAACCGGGAGCATAGTTAGGGTTCTGATTTTCTCTATTTCTACATTACCTAGCCATGTGACCAAATTTATTACAAACAAAGAAACTACCACTAAATTTATAAGCATTAAACTGCCTTATCGGCGCCTTATGGTTTTGATCTTCATTTGCAGCACCAGAACTCTATCCTTGTTCAAATCCAAGTCCACTGGAATCTCCACTTTGCCTTTGTCTCTTCAATAACTCTTCTAGATGTGCTGAACTAAACTTGAATTTTTCTTTATGCTCACTTGCAATAGTCAGATCATCTCTCAGAATTATCATTTGTCTCTCAAGATCTTGTTCATTACTCTGTGATTATACTAAATTAGTTCTCAACATATCATTCTCATGAACCAACCTACCACATTCTTCAAATTTGTTCTTTAGAGATACAACAATATTTTATTACTTTTCTTCAGGTCTTCAATCTCCTTATACATTTTCATGGTTATAGATTGCATTTTATTTCTCATGACCATGTTCTCCTGACTAAGGTTTTGACACTATTCCTTAAGTGCATCTTTATCTTCATCATCCTGATTTTGCAAAAGTTCCTTCCTCCTAGGTTGAACATATGACACCCTCTCTTGTAGGACAAGAATGTATTCCTGAGAATAATTCAATTCATCTTGTAACTTCAAGTTTTTCATCATTTCAATGTCATAATCTTCAAGTGCTACCGCAAGTTGTCTTTCCAAACTCATATCCATGGATTGAGGATTCAAGATCTCCCTCAAGCTATTAAACTTCCTCTAAGGCACAAGGCTCTGATACCAATTGTTGGAATCCAAGAACATTGAGAGGGGGGGTGAATCAGTGTTCTACTAGAATGATCAATTTTAACCTTATTAAAACATGCATACACCAACCGGTATATCAACACATATAGAATTGAAAGAAGTAAAGCAACCAATAAGCCAATCACATAAATGAATACCATAACACACATAATTATATGTGGAAAACCTCAAACAGGAAAAACCATGGTGGGATTTGTGACCCACAATATCAATCCACTGGCCATATGAAGAGATATTACAAAATATAGGGGCTTGCACTTGCAGGAAGGCTTAAGCCTAGAGCACGCTACTCAATCACAAAAGGAGCCTCACTGACTACATACAAATCTAGACTACAATTTGGAGAAATGATTGAACTACAAAGATAACATCTTCTATGCCTGAATATAATTCTGGTTAAGCTCTATCTGTTCCGGTCTGAAACCCTTAACCCTATACCAGAATAACCCTTTACAAGAATATCCTCACATACATAATCTCTCTCATCTATTTTGCATCTCCTTCATTATTTTCTTCTGAATACATATATCAAAATGATCTAACCAACTGACCTATATACCCTTTACAATTCATCATTCCTTATGTCGGCTTACAAAGATAATTACAATGTGAATATACATGTCGGCTAGATAACATAAATACATGAATATCAAAAACAATTGTCAATGTTAGATCTACAAATGAAGTCAGCCTCCAATATCGATAACCTGATTCTAAACCATGTCGTCTTGAATTGCCAGTAACCAAAGAATTCCTCCCATCCTGCTTGTGCCGGTGCCAGTGAAGTGTCTGTGGAGTGCCTCTTGGTACACAACTAAACTAAAATATGAAGCCAAAACAAGTTGTCATGTTGCCATCAATGACAACATATTGAAACCAACCAATTCAGTTTCAATTGCCAACAATCTCCCCCTTTGGCATTGATGGCAACACTCATGTGAAAAATGATCATAGTTTCCAATTACTGGTTCCATCCTGAACCTACTCCCCTTGAGATGAATATCCTGAATATTTTCCACCTATACTCCCCCTAATGTATACAACTCCCTCTTTTTCCTTTTCACATCAATATCTCTCCCCCTTTGACATCAATGCTATCAAAAATTCAAAACAGAATACCAAAAACTGAGACAAAGAATGAAAAATATTGTAGAATGAATATCCCAAAAATACCTTATCGAAGTTGAATATATTTAAAAATTTCTGGATAGGCCTTCTCCAAAATCTCCATATAAGTATCCCAACTAGATTTGAAAGTGTCGAAAATAGATACAAGTCCATGTAGCATATGGGCAAATGACTCTTTCTCATTTAACTCTGCTGGTGTGAGCTTACCAACCATATCTATACACTCCTTCTTATGTAGACTTAATTGTGAGAGTTGAGAAATACAACACCACAAGAGCCCAAATGATCTCTACAAGATGAAATAGACCTATTACGAGGAGACGCAAGGAAGCAATAATGGAAAACCAAATACACAAAAATATGCTCAAAAAGATGAGAGCTCAATATTCACCAAAAATTTATAATGTGATGATGATACAAAGAAAAGAATTAACCTCTAATAGGTCAAGCAACCCTTAAAGGGAAAACCCTAGGTTTACACATAATAATTAATAAAAGAATTAATTATTATGCACCTAATGTTAGCTTAAGTGTAAAAGAGATAAAGGGAAACTTAATTAATTAAACAAATATCATTTAATTAATCAAGTAAAGACCTGATTACTCTAACACCCCTCCTTAAGCTATACTTAGGGAGAAGCTAAAACCTAGAACAACTACTAAAAGCAAGAAAGATGGGTCCCAACAACAAGGCTTGATCAGGTACCCAAATACAATGAAATCTTTATGAAACGGAGAAAAAAGAGAAAACCCAGTGGAAAAAACTCATCTCCAAAAAGAGATAAAAGAACATGCTGAAAGAAATAAGAAGGAAGGAAGGCCTCATAAAGACCCCCCAAGGACAACTTCCTTCACCCCAAGCATAGAGGGCAACTCAAGATAGTGCGGCCATGCAAAAGGTTTCGTGAAGATGTCTGCAACCTGCTCGGCAGTGGGAATGTACTCCAGAATGAGAGAACCATCTTGAATCAACTGGCGGATGAAATACATGTGAAGATCAATGTGCTTCATCCACTGATGCTCTACTAGGTTGCGAGAAATATGAATAACACTCTAATTGTCACACCAAAGAATAGTGGGACTATCAGGAGGAAAACCAAACTCAGTCATCAACTCTCGAAGCCATAAGATCTCTTGACTAGCAAGTACAACAACTCGATACTCAACCTCTATAGATGATAATACATGGGCAGTCTTCTTCTTGCAAGACCATGTGATAGCATCAGAGTCAAGATAAAAAATAAAGCCAGAAGTAGACTTCCGATAAGTGACATCACCAATCCAATCTGAGTCAGTGTAGCCAACAATGTGAGGTTCCCCTGATGTGTAGTGAATGCCATGATAAATAGTGCCCCGAACGTACTGCAAAATACGTTTGGAAGCTTCCCAATGAATGTCATGAGGATCATGGGATAATCAAGAGACAAGGCCAACTGCAAAGGAAAGATCAGGATGAGTGTGCATTAGGTACAACAAACTGCCAACCAACTGCCTGTAAAGTGTAGAATCTACTAAAGGAGTGGAGAAAGTAGTAATCAAAACAACCCCTAATTGAAAAGGAGTGGGAGCAAGCTTGAAATCAAGCATGCCAAAGTGTTGAAGCATGTCAAGAGCATACTTATGCTGGGAAATGTATATCCCATCAAAAGACTAAATCACCTGAAGACCAAGAAAATAGTGTAGAAGACTGAGATCTCTCATCTCAAACTAGTCCATCAAAGCTCGTTGAATATGTTGAATCATAGAGGATGAGCTACCTATGATGAGGAGATCATCAACATATAGCACAAGAATCACCCTCAAGAAGCTGAATGTACACTATGTGATTGGAATGATTGCGGGTGAAACCAGTGGAGAGCAAGAAAGAGTCCATCTTCTCATACCAAGGCCGAGGGGCTTGTTTGAGACTATACAATGAACGTCGAAGTCTACAAACCAAAGAACTGTCGTGCACAAATCCTTGAGGTTGCTCCATATAGATTTCCTCTTGTAGGTCTCCATGCAAGAAGGCACTCTTCACATCCATTTGAAAAATGGGCCATCCCCTAGAAGTTGCAAGAGATAGTACAAAGCGAATAGAGTTCATCTTGGCAATAGGGGCAAATGTCTCAGAGTAATAAATACCCTCAACCTGTGAAAAACCCTTCACAACAAGACATGATTTGTAATTATCAATCGAACCATCAACAACATACTTAGTGTGATACAACCAGTGGCACCGAACCATCTTTCTGCCCTTAGGAAGAGGAAAAAGATCCCAAGTATGATTCCTCATCAAAGAAGAATACTCCTCCTCCATAGCACAATCCCGCTCAGGGTGCCTTGTAGCCTTTGAAAACTTCTGAGGATCATCTGAAATGGCATGACTCAAAAGACTAGAACCCATAGTATGAGAATGGGTGCAACGAGTATGTGAAGGATCACCGGCCATAGATCTTGTCGCCTCAACAGTGAAGCAAACCCACTTGGGCATCTGAGGTGGAACAAATGGAGGTGGGGATGGTGGATCATCAGTAGCATCATCAGAATCATCCTCAAAATAATCCTAAAGAGATGCAGTGGGAGGATTAGGTAGAGGAGTAGACACTGGAGAAAGGGTATCCACTGTGGGAAGGCGCTCATCAAACTGAACTTCTCGTCAAAACTAGACCTCTCTGGAATCAGGATCAAACAACCTGTACGCCTTAACATCCTCACAGTAGCCAATAAAAATGAGGGTTTGGCTCTTTTGCTCCATTGCTTTTCTCTAAGTGTCAAGAATAAATGCCCATGCCTCACTACCAAATACTCAGAAAAAAGAAACATCAGGCTTGTCATGAGACCAAGCCTCCTCAGGAGTCATGTGTTGAATCACCTTGTGAGGCACCCGATTCTGAATGTAGTTGACACAATTGACTACCTCAGCCCAAAAAGATGAATCCATTGACCTGGATTGAATCATATAATTTTTCATCTCTCGTAAAGTTTTTTTCTTTCGCTCAAGGACACCATTCTGCTGAGGGGTGTAGGGAATAGTAAATTGATGCTGCAAACCATGCTCAGTGCAAAAATATCTGAAATTCTGATTCACATACTCCCCCCCATTATCTGTATGTATCTACCAAATAGAAAAACCAGACTGCTTCTCTACAAATGTCTTGAAGATTGGAAATGAATCAAAGACATCAAACTTGTACTTAAGAAAGTACACCCATGTGCATCTGGAGAAGTCATCAATAAAAGTGAGTACGTACTTGGCCGTAGAAAAAGGAGGAGTAGGGAATGATATGAGGTCACTGTGAATCAACTCCAAAGGTGCCAAAGCACGAGGGGCTCTTCCCTTTAGAAAGGGATCCCTGTGATGCTTGCCAAGCACACAACCATGACAAACACCATTAGTGTAGGAAATCTTTGGGAGCCCAATAACAAGTGCCTATGTACTCATCTACTGAAGATATCTATAATTGACATGGCCCAAGCGCTCATGCCAAAGCTTACTCATTGAATCTGCATGTGCTATAAGAGGTGAACCTGCACCCACAGAGGGCTCAAATCCATCAAGTTTGTAAAGATGAGATGCAGTATCAACACTCCTAGTAGCCACAACCAAATCAAGGTCATGGAGGTCTCAAATAACCACATCATGTGGTGAGAACTCAACTATCTTACTAGAGCCAGAATGGCAAATATGATAAATGGAAAGGAGGTTCGTTGAGATGTCGAGGACAACCAGAACATCCTGCAGAGTACCCCCATCCAAACAGACAAAACCTAAACCCAAGACTGAAAGTTGAAATGAGTCACCCACTCTAATATGTGAAGTACCACAAGAGGCAACAAAAGTAACCAACTGTTGAGTGTGAGTCATATGGTGAGAAGCGCCAAAATCTAAAATCCAAGTGGACCCATAGGTCGAAGCTCAAGTAGTGAGACCATGACCTTTCCCTATAGAATGAGAAGATGCCTGAGGGGAGGAGATGTGATGTTGTTGCATGGCTTCCTCTAAAGCCTCTAATCATTTCCAACACTTGGAAACTGGACGTCCTTCCTTACCACAAAAAACTGCAAGTATCTCCTGACTTCTTCTTATCTTGGAGGAAGACTCACTAGACTGTGAATATTTCCCATGTTTCAGAGGAAATGGTGGTTTAGAATCAGACTTAGGAGGTGGCTTGGAGGAATGCTCACTTCCTACAGAATTCTTCTTTAGCTTCGGTTTCTACTTTTTCTTCTCCTTAGAGGACTGAGCAACTAATGCTTTGTTCTTGGACCTTGAGAGCATGTCCAGCTGAGAAAGGTGAGACTTCTCATGAGACAAACACTCACAAAACACATCAAAGGTAGGCATGGTGAAACGAGAACCCAAGCCATCCATGGTGGAGTAGAAAGCAGAGGCAAAAAATTGAAAATGACCCCGAAGCTTCGAAAGGATCAAGTGAATGCACTCTGTGTCTAGCTTGATCTTTCCACACCCCTGGAGAACAGATCTGGTAGTCTTGAATTTGTTCAAAAAATCCTCAATGGTGGGAAAGGAATCAAGTGACAAGGAAACCAACTCTACCTCAATCTGTGACGCCTGGATCTCATTAACCCTCTCGAAGAGAGACTCAAACTTAAACCACATAGCACAAGGAGTGAGAAACTCATCAAGGTGAAACAGATCAGAAACATGTAAAGAGAGCAAACCCATGGCCTCATGCATCTTTTTTCTATGTTGAAGAAGCTCATAAGGACGTTGCAATAGAGATTGAACCTCATCCAAATAAGACCAAAACCCTCATTCCTGGAGAAGTCTCATGATGTGAGACTTCTAGGTGTGATAGTTGTGTGATGTCAACAACTCAATTGAAGGATCTGCCATGAAACTCTGCACCTACACCTGCTTGTGGTTTTTTTATTATGTGATCTTTTAGAATAGACAAAAGATGCTTAAAGGTTTGTTTGTTTTGAGAGTTTGGTGTTCTAGATTTCTGATATAAATGACAGAAAGTGAGAAAACCCCCCCACAAGAGATAAATCCAAACCCTAGTACATACTGTTGAGAAGGAAGTAGTGCATAAGCAAAAAAATAGAGTCTGTTTGCCCATTTTATGGCCCCAGAAGTGTAGAAAAGAGACCCCACTTTTACTAGAAAAAAGTAGAGTCAAACAGAAAAATTGGAAAAAAATTCCAATACCACGAAGTCCAGCTCAAAACCAGCTTTTCGACGTCTATTCGTTTTTGAAAAAATGACTTCGTATGCTCAAGTTATGAATAAAAAGACAACCCCCACTAAAAAGGCAAGACAAAGGCGGTCTGGTGGCTGGTCCGGGTGGAGGTAGCGCTTCGGTGGTGGAGCAGCGGAGGAGAGTAGTGGTGGCTGGTGAGCGGAACTGTGGCGGTCAACGGGTAGAGCTGCCAGTGGGCGGAACTGTCGGCAGGCGGGAACTGTCGATGGGCGGGAAGGCAGCTGACAGACGAGGAATAGGGGTCAGTGAGGGCCGGCGGGTCCCGTGCTAACAGGTCTGGTGGGGCCTGCAAGTTCGGTGGCCAAAATGTCAAGCCTTCAGGGAGCCCCAAACACCCTCCCCCCCCCCCCCCCCCCCCCCCCAATGATTTTTGTGTTAAAACACTTTTGCCAATTGATTTTTGAGAATTTTTTTGAAAAAAATAAAACTTTGGCTTGCATGTCGTAAAAAGACAATTTTTTGAAAAAAAAATTCTCGAACTGTGTGTCAGGGCCATACGACCTGGTATTGAAGAAAAAAAAAACCCCAGAGGCTCAGGACTAAAAAAAGGTCAAGTTTTATATGACCATAGGGGTTTTTGGGCCTTCTGAGCACGATGGTAAGGTCTGTTTAGGCCCAAAGTGCTTAGAAAAAAGGCCTATCCCTAGGTGCACAAAAAACTTCTAAAAAAGCTCATATCTGCTTCCAATGCAAAAAACTAAAAACAAGAATAGGTAGTTGCAGATCTGAAGCTATGGTACCATGTGAGAGTTGAGAAATTAACACCATAGGAGCCCAAATGATCTTTGCAAGCTGAAATAAACTTGTAACAAGGAGAAGCAAGGAAGCAATAATGAAAAACCAAATATACAGAAATATGCTAAAAAGATGAGAGCTCAATATTCACCAAAAATGTGTAATGTGATGATGATACAAAGAAAATAATTAACCTCTAATAGGTTAAGAAACCCTAAAAGGGAAAACCCTATGTTTGCACATAATAATTAATAAAAAAAATTAATTATTATGCACCTAATGTTATGTTAAGTGTAAAAGAGATAAAGGGGAACTTAATTAATTAAAAAAATATCGTTTAATTAATCAAGTAAAGACTTGATTACTCTAACATTAATGAATCCAACCAAGGACTCACCAAACCTCGAAGACTTTTGGCTCTTCTTATGATTTTGTCTTCTTCCCTCTCCAGAGCATAAACTTGGGCTTCCAAAACCAAAATCCGACCATCAATGGATGTATTCAATGAATTCAATCCATCAAAATAGTTGGCTATACCTGTAATCTCCTCCTGAATGTCCTTAATCTTTTTATCTAACTCAGCTATGAGCAGACCTGTGTTACAAAATACTCTATAGATATTTGTACACCACCTTAAAGAATCATCTATCAATTTTAACTTATCATTGATTTCCTTCCTTTCAGACTCAATCATTTGATTAAATGTAGCTCTTTTTGCCTATGTGAATCTCTCTAGTGCTTGTTGGTTTGATATCTATTGCAAGGACTAAAAATCCTTTGAAATGTGTTCAGTCATTATCTTAAGCTTGCCAGATGGGCTCACTTCATTACCAAATTTACACTCTAGGACAAGTCTATGCAAAACAGTGATAGACTGATCAATAACACCTTTATCCATAGATCCTTCCTTCATCATTTTATTTGCAGCTATCATCATGAGTTCAATAGACCTCATCTCGGTTAATCTTTTCTTTTCAATTTGTGAAATATCAATTTACAACAATGGATGACTCGTTGTTGGTTTGCTGACATATCCCTCTTGCTTCTCCTCTGATGATTTAATCTTTATAGCTTCCTCACTTGCACCGGTGGCTTCACCACTTGGTACAGTCTCAGTAACTGTCGGTTCCTACCTAGGAACTTTATCCTCATTCTATACAATCTAATCTAGAGGACTGTTGTCCTAACAATTAGTAACCTATTTATTATCAACCTTTACATCCTCTATATTTTCCAGTATCTCAACATTTGTCTGTACATTTTTATCTACCGAGGGCTCAATTTCCACTATCTTAATGTTTTTCAAAATTGAGGGTGAAGTACCCATAATACCTTTACCCTTCCCTTTAACCGAGATGTTTGTAGTATTTTTCTTAGATTTTGGTGAAGTATAAAAACCATGGTTCTCTTCGAATAACTTAACCTATGCCTTGTGGGTCTCCTTGATTATCTCATTGACCCTTCCTAACATAAGACTGATTATTTTATGCTTCTTGTTAAAGATTTTCTTATTTGCAAATTCCAGTGTCTTATCCATCTCCTCTAGAGCAATAGAAAAATAAATAGATAATAAATCTTGAACCTTTATATTCTTGTCCTCTTGCATTGTTAATAGTCTTCTAGCATCTAACATATCATACAACTATGTTGGTATTTGGTCTTCAATTTCTAACAGGGCTTACTTATAAATATCCAAATATAACAAAACTACTTCCTCTACTTCTCTTTGTTCATCATTACCTAAGTGTTCATAATAAAACTTTACATTCTTTAACATACTGCCTTTAGTAATCTCATCAACTAACTCTGCACAAGTCTTTTGTGGAATGATAGTTACATTACCATATTCAATTTCTAGATCAATGTCATCCTTCTTCTTCCTTCTTCCATTACCGGATGGGGCTGAAGGTGTTTCTTTTGGTGCTTTCTTCTATGTCGGTACCTTGATAGTAACTTTCCTAACCAGTTTCTTCTTACCCTCTACCTTAGTTTCTTCATTTTTCTTCCTCAATACCCTTTTGAATATATGGGGCGTGTCATCAACAGATGTAGACTCTGCTGCAATAGGCTCAATGAATATTTCTAATTCTTTCCTCTTCTGCCTTTCTCCAGAACAACATCAATCAATGCTTTAATGTCCTGTGAAAATTTTTCAGCAAATTTACTTGCCTTTCCTTCCTACTTCTCTCTCTTCTTCCAGTTGAACTCGGTTTCAACCTCTTGCTTGTTCTATTTAGCAGTGCCAAAGGTTTTGATAGTTTCATCAATAGGTACCTCAATTAGCATTTGTGCATAAGCATCAAGGATATGTGCATCAACTTCATAACCCATTTCCTCAATCCAAATCTTCTGGGGTTTTACAGTTTCCATCAAAGTTTCATCTTTCTTGACCATGAAGCATATGTCGGTTGAGTACTTCTCAACAATGTGCTTAGGAACTCTCATCCTATAATTCATAGCCTTTTGAAATGCTTTAAAGTAACCCCATACTTTGTCATCTCTCTGACTAACTAATGTAACAATAGACTGTTTTAATTGCCTCCCTACCGAGATATCGAATGCCCATTTTCTCTTCCCAAAATTGGGAATCTCATTGATGAAATATAACATTAAACAGACAATTAGGTTACCATACCGGAAGGTTCCTTTCTTTTTTCCTTTAATCTTTCTTAGGTTAATCAATAATTCATCCAACATCCAACCACATAGATCTAACTTCTCATTCTCCCTCATCATTTTATGAGCTACCTAAATGTAGGAGATAGAAACATAATTCAGCCGGTTTGATTGAGCTACCTTGTAACCAATGACCATGCTACTGAATCCGATATCTGTGTTGGTGATAGTACTAATTCTCATTGATTCTGATGTTGTGCTGGTAATATTGTTAACCTAATTATTTGAAACTTTCTTCTCTGGACGTTGTCCAACTTGCTGTAAACTGGTAATTTCCCTAATGGCCTCCTTCGTAATCTTATATGGTATATCCAACCAGATAAACTCTCCATGTACTCTGCTCAAAACATACCTAACAATTTTAACTTCAAATTCTAGAATGTCTCCCATTAACTTATTCATGTACATGCTCTTGATATCATTTATTCCAAAATCCTCAATATGATAGTGAATGTAGGCTCTTACATCTTCAACATACACGACTCCTTTCGGAACAAGGGAAAAAGCACCAACTAAATCATCCACCGTAGCAACATGCGGATATCGCTTAAAAATCAGCCTGGGACTATCCTTGACCTGAACAATAGTCAAATTTGCAACAAACATAGGTACAGATGATGATCATGCTTCCATGATTGAAGATAAATACCTGTGAATCACTATCGGTGAAAGACTCTAAAGACCTCTTCCAATCCCTAGTGAAATCGCTCAAGATGTTATCGATCACACTGATTTGGCTTAGACCCCCTATGAATTGCTTTGAATTGCTCTGAATGCAAAGTGATCAGAAATGAAGTGAATTCAACCTTTTATCCTCTAAGAAAAACCCTAATCCATCATTGATATAAATGTCTTCCGGTGGAAAATATCGGATCTTGATCAAACATCTCCATACCAGATAAGATTCTCAAATGTCTGGAACATCTTCCAGATCCTCTTCTCAAGGCTTAAGCAGTATTATCATGAATTTTTCCTACCCCTAAGGCATCTACCTCAGTTACCAGTTGAGCTTCCTATCGGTGCAGGAGCAACCTCCTCTGTCGGTTGAGTAACCAGAGCATTCCCATCTACAGATTGATCTTCTAACTTCCTGGCCCATCTCTGGGTATGATCTTGCCAGATTTCATTAACCTTTTCTTTCCATTTCTCATTTGATACTCCATTACCAACTGGTGGATTTGTGCTTCTACAGAATTTAGTAATATGTCCAACCTCATTACATGCATAACATGTAACATTTTTCTTTTGAATTGCTTTGCTAAAACTGGTATAATTGCTAGACTTGCACTGATTAGCCATATGTCCAAATTATCAATATGCATAACATTTAACATTCATTCTGTAATCTTATGTCTTATGTCCATACTTATTACATTTAGAACATTGACCGAGAGCATAATCAAGGTTCTGATTTTATCTATTTCTAAATTTGCCTAGACATGTGACCAAATTTATTACAAACAAAGCAACTACCATTAAATTTATAAGCATTAAACTTCCTTATCAGTGCCTTATGGTTTTGATCTTCATTTGCAGCATCGGAACTCTGTCCTTGTTCAAATCCAAGTCCACTGGAATCTCCATTTTGTCTTTGTCTCTTCAATAACTCATCTAGTTGTGCTGAACTAATCTTGAATTTTTCTTTATACTCACTTGCAATAGTCAAATCATCTCTCAAAATTATCATTTGACTCTCAAGCTCTTCTTCATTACTTTGGGATTGTACTAAATCAATTCTCAATATATCATTCTCATGAACCAACCTACCACATTCTTCAATTTTTTTCTTTAGAGATACAACAAGATTTTCTTCCTTTTTCTTCTAGTTTTCAATATCCTTAAACATTTTCATAGTTATAGCTTGCATTTCATTTCTCATGACCATGTTCTCCTGACTCAACTTCTGACACTGTTCCTTAAGTGCATCTTTCTCTTCATCATCCCTATTTTGCAAAAGTTCCTTCCTCCTAGTTTGAACAAATGACAACCTCTCCTATAGGACAAGAATGAATTTCTGAGCAGAATTCAATTCATCTTGTAACTTCAAGTTTTTCATCCTTTCAACATCATTATCTTCAAGTGCTACCTCAAGTTGTCTTTCCAAACTCATATCCATGGATTGAGGATTTAGGATCTCCCTCAAGATGTTAAACTTCCTCTAAGGCACAAGGCTCTAATACCAATTATTGGATTCCAAGAACACTGAGAGGCTGGGGGGGTGAATCAATTTTCTACCAGAATGACCAATTTTGACCTTATCAAAACATGCATACACCAACTAGTACATATAGAATTGAAAGAAGTAAAGAAACCAATAATCCAATCACATAAATACCATAACACACATAATTATATGTGGAAAACCTCAAAGAGGAAAAACTACGGTGGGATTTGTGGCCCACAATATCAATCCACTGGCCATATGAAGAGATATTACCAAATAGAGGGGCTTGCACTTGCAGGAAGGCTTATAGCCTAGAGCACACTACTAAATCACAAAAGGAGCCTCACTAACTACATAAAAATCTAGACTACAATTTGAAGAAATGATTGAACTACAAAGATAACATATGTTATGCCTGAATATAGTTCTGGTTAAGCTTTGTCTATTCCGGTCTGGAACCCTTAACCCTATACCTGAATAACCCTTTACAAAAATATCCTCACATACATAATCTCTCTCATATATTTCACATCTCCTTCATTATTTTCTTCTGAATACATATATCAAAATGATCTAACCAACTGACCTATATACCCTTTACAATTCATCATGCCTTATGTCAACTTAGAAAGATAATTAAAATATGAATATACATGTCGGGTAGATAACGTAAATACATGAATATCAAAAACAATTGCCGATGTCGGGTCTCCAAATGATGTCGGCCCCCAATACTGATAACCTGATTCTAAACCATGTCGACCTGCATTGTCGGTAACCAAAGAATTCCTTCCAACCTGTCTATGCCACTGCCGGTGAAGTGTCTATGAAGTGCCTGTTAGTACATAGCTAAACTAAAATATGAAGCTGGAACAAGTTGCCATGTTGCTATCAATGACAACATATTGAAACCAACCAATTGAGTGTCAATTGCCAATAAAAACAAGAAGTAGATTGCCTAAAAGTATCAACTTATAACAATGTTAGAACATGCACACATTATAGTTTTAATTTTCATTCTAGCTAATATTTTCCTTGTCTATTCCTACTAAATCTATACCTATTTGTCAACAATAAGTGATTTGTATATAATAACAAAATGTTTGCAATCAACTCTTTTCCTTGTGGTTAAAAAATCCTTACTCTAATATATTAGATTTCTTTTTGCACAGTTGTAGGTCTATGCATAATTCCTCAACTCAGTCATAAATTTAAACTTGACACCACTATCAAACACAAATTGAAGGACATTTGTCAATATGGACATTGGAACAAAATTTGTAACCATGATGCACCGTTTTAAATTTTTATATATAAGTATATTAGTCTCAATTAGTAATGAAACCAAGATGCAATTGAGGGGTTCTGCTCTCAAATCAAGCCCATTCCTAGGTCCTTGGTCTTAGTTATCATGGATCTTATGTATACCTTATATACTAGTTGTCAATTCTTTGATGTGGTTCAATCCATATGGAATTAGAATTTGTTTATTAATGATATACAACTCAGTATGCATACTCTTATTGGTAATAAAATAAAACATAAATCCAATTAATTTACAGTAAGTTAAATAAGCCACACTTCCTCTCATTTTCATTTCATACCATAATTTAGCCATTTGATGATGATAATACTCTAAGGTTCATTGACATTTGTACAAAATGTTGAATGGACTCAAATGCTAAATCTAGTCTTTAAATTTCATCTGAGGTTTAACTTAGTCTAGCTCATAAGGAAAAATAATGGAATCCATTATAAAATATCATTAGAACAATAAACTACATCTCATTTAAATAATCAATCTTACTAATTGTTGGGCCCATATAAAATTTCCATTCCATATGCGTCCTTGTTTGAAGTAATGCTTATCTAATTCATTGGTCAATAAATTTGTTTAAAATTTTTCTCATGTAATTCGATCATTGTTAAGTTTCACTGCATTGAACTTGAACCTTTTTGGTTCAAGGTTTAAAGTTCAACAAGCGTTGTTTTGAATGTTTTTCCTCCCGCACGATTTTCAGTCTTGCTAGTCCTTGTCGGCATTTTGCATTCTCTGAACCTTGAACTTGAACATTTTTGGTTCAAGGTTCAAAGTTCAAGATTTGTCATGTTTGTGTTGTGTTGCGATGGTTTTGCAAGGGTCAAAGTTTTATGTATAGGTTTCTTGAAAGACATGTGACTTGCCACGTGGTGACGACACGGACTTTTAGAACATGATAAACGACCACCAAGGGGAGGAATATTCTTTCTTCAATGATTTGAAATCTACCATTTATGGCGAGTATGTGTGAGGATCCACTGTGTCAAAAGTGAAGTGACTTAACATTTAAGGCATGCTTCAGTGCAATCATTTCAAAGTAAGGTCACACGAATGAGGAGTAATGAAGGCAGCTTTTAGTAATGATGGGTAAGATTTTCTCGGCTTTAAAACTAAGTAGTTGTCTCGTTGGGATTATTATTTTCTTGAGAATATTTTGAGAAGGAGTTTTTGAAGTGGGAGAAATAGGCTGTGATAGAGGTTTACAGAGTATAGAGGAAGGTATGTTCCACAACTTTCTAAATTACTGCACTTTGTTTTAAAAGATCTAGGTATTCTGTTAGCTGCTTGTTTCTGTTTCCACTTTCCTTCTTTGCCTGGAATTAATTGGGGAAAACCATGAACTAAAAATGAGACCTATTTTGCCCAAATTGATGAGCTCATCTTCCCTTGTAAGCTCTTTACCAGAGTTAGGTGATACAACGTTAGTTCAGCTAGATTTAGATGTTTTTCTAGAAAGAGTAAGGAATTCAGCCGCAGACCCCATGATGAGAGATGTAGCATAGAGTGGATTATTAGAAGCAACCGCCTTTCCCACAGTTGCTACTTACCCTAAGTTAGTCTTAGAATGTATGAGTCATTATGACAAGGGCAATAGATGCATAAGAAAAAATGATGGTGAAGTCTTGTTGTCCATTGATAGACAGACAGTAATGACAGCCATGGGTATTCCACACCAGGAACCCTATGAAGATTGGACCATTGACAAATCCTACGGAATTTTATCTAAGAAAAAGCAGTATTATAGAACAATTATTACATGAAACTGGCTCCTAAAATTCCAAAAAGGGGTCTCAAGGCTACCGAGACCTCTAACCCGTGAACATTTAATTCCTGCAATCTGAGACTTGGTAATATTGTTGAGCAAGCTAAAGGGTAATTCTCACTCTTATTACTGGGAGGACTGGATGTATTTCTTCATCCAGGTCACTCTAGATAGAAGTCAGTTCACCGACTAGGGAATTGTCATTGCAGAAAGGTTACATGAAGGTTTGAGTAATTATCTGGCAATGCCTAATTCTTATATGTCATCCTATCTAGTATATATGCTTGCCTGTATGAGAGAATGATCTGGGTTGTCTCATGTAAAATGGGTTCAAGGCATGAGAATTTATGAGTATCATCCTAGTCTAACTTTGAAAGGGCATGTTGATGATTATCTCTGTTGGAATGATGTTTTCATTGGAAGGCTGACCTTTGAATTACAGGGTAATTTGCATAGAAGAATGTTTGCAGAAGCAGTTGAGCTTGTTAACATATATGGTAGTTTCTTTATACAGTTCAGCCACTTCACTTACCTAAGAGTTGGAGGATTTAAAGGTGAACCCTTTAGACTACCCAGGTACGTTTCAGACTTGTGCATTTTGATCAAAGTTTCTAGATAGCTTGCTTATGTCGCAAAAGATTATGGTGAGGACTCTGACACAAGTGGGATTTTTCCCATTGATTTAGGCCATTATAGTTGTAGGTTAGTCTCTGATGCACTAAATCTTGAATTGGAATTTAAAAGGTTTCATTTGAAGACCTTTGTGAAAAGGGACAACTTTGATAGTAAAGGTTTTATTGCTCAGTATGTGAAGAAGATGGTACCTGATCAGCATGTTCCTCAGTTGGAGGATTATTGGGAGGGTTGCCAGGATGAATTTGAAGTACAGAGAAGGAGTTGGTCTAGATTAACTTTAAAACAAATTCATGACATGAAATTGCCAATGGATACCTCGGGTGTCACCACCGACAATGAAGACATACTTGATTCAGAGTTTATGAAGCGGATCCATGATGAACCTCTTCCAGAAGTGGATTGGAGCAAGAAGATGGGGGATATTTTTCAGACACGCACCTTCAGTGTAATGCGTAGGATGAAAAATTGGCTTAGGAGTTGCCGATTTCATTCAACACGAGCAACCAGTTCAAGAAGCAAAAGTGGAAAGAGGAGTACCACAAGAAAAAAATTTGTTTTGACTAACATTCCCGTTTCTGATGCAGGAAAAGGACATGCAAGGATTAAAGAAGAGAAACTTGACATCGGGATTGAGCTTTCTATTGCTAGTCGAGTGACTAGGTCAAGGTCCAAGAAGAGTTTCCAGCTGCCGGCTTCTCATCTCATTCTGGATTTGGACATAGAATAAACACTGTGCAAGATGACATCCCCTGTTTCCAAAGTAGACAAGGTTTCAATTGACATGGATACTATTTTCCAGGACTCACGGACACTTGAAATCCAGTCTCATATAGACCATGTCACACCACCATCCTCAGCAGGATTTCCACCCATGCCTTCAAAAGAACTGACTCTAGCACCAAAATGGTTAAGTGATTCAATCACCAGGAAAAGGAATGTGGTTTCAATTTCAGTATCAATGGAGGACGTTGTGAGTAAATGTCTGGGAAGGTCTACAAAGCCCAAAAAGTTAAAAACAAAGGCTATAATTGATTTTGACGAGAGCACGAAGCATTGGACTGCAGACATTGCTAGACCCGAGTCCAAAAAAGATGCTGCTATGACTTTTGAAGTAGACTATGCTATTGAACAAATTGATTTGGGGGTCGAAACCAGAGCCGTAGATATGAAGCATTTGGAGACTTCGACTAAATGAATTATCTCCCATATTTGGAAGGATGAGAGAAACAAGGCTGAGTTGAAACAAAGTTTAACACAAATGGCCCAGTATATTCATGCTTTGTAGAACAACCCATTACCATTATCCCAACATTCAGGACCATTTAGTCCAAAATCACCTAGCAATCAAAAATTCTTTGATGAAGTTCAATGAAATAGGATGATTGTCAAGGTTTTCTCAAAATGGCTCACCTCAATCATGCATCAGGCAACTAATTACATAACGGATTTGGTCTAGATTTTCAAAGAAGCCAATGAGGTCACCAAAGCATTGGACTCCGACTCAGTCTTGTGGCAGAAGGAGAAATCTAAGTGGGTTGTGATTTCAAAACAGATGCATTATATTCAACGTTATGGTCTAATGAACTTTCTTGCTAAGAATCAAGTGTCAGGATTAAATGAGGATGTAATGTTTATTTGTAAGGAGAGTATTGAGTGGTGCAACCAAATTATTGAACAGGGTTATAATGAGTTGGCTAGTCTGTGTGGTGAATTAACGGCCTTAAGGGCGACCATGCAGAAGGACTTACATTGCATGGATGTCCAATTACTTAAAGAAGATAGCGAAACCTTGGAAGACACTATAGAGATGATTAACTAGTTTAGTAGCCACATCAGACAAATCAAGATGGAGAAATCCTTATCTGTGGAAGACTTTATGAGGATCTCTAAAGTGGAATCAATGCTCACTGTTTGTCTTGATCACTTGGATTCCCACAGAGATAAAGTGCAGATGGTGAAGAGAAAGAAGGAGCTCTAGAAGTAGAGAGTAATTCCTATGTTTGCCACACGTAACTATAATCCAGGAGTTTTCAAAAGTGCATCGATAGTGGAGCACGACGAAGGTGGTGATGGTGTCTGTTCAAGACACCAACCAGAGCGATCACACCAGAACTGAGCAGAAGACATGACTAGCACTGCTGGCAGTTGTTTGCCAGCGAGTCTAGTTATTTTCCTTAGTTTTGGTTATACAGTTAGGGTTGCTTTGTATTAACTCTTACGAGTTAATTTTACTTTGGTAAAAAGGAGCTATTGGGTTTGGTGACCTATAAATATGTTTTGTAATGACTTTGAACAGGTTCACTAAGTTTTTGAAAAGACTATCTTTAAGATTGGCTAAAAACATTTTGTGTATGTAGAAAGTGGACGGCCATCGATGAATGCAAAATCTTGTTAACAACTATTTTCGGTTTCAAATCTGTGTGTTTGATATCTGAAGTTTGATTTCTGTGTAAATCTATTTCGAAGAAGGGGCTGTTATACTTTCTATGTGTGCAGAAAACTATTGGCAAATTTCATCTTTATAATCTTTTCATTTTATTTTAGTGTTCATATGAAGTCTATCGGCTTTATATAAAAAGTTATATATGGATCAGTGCTTGCATTCATTTTGTATTGATTGGTGTATGTAATTGTCTTTAAGTGCTTTCTGGTGAAAATCATTCTATTGATTGTATGTAATTTGGAGCCGAACAAATATTTACTAAAGGGAGTTGTACCTTAATTTAGAGGTTAATCAATATGATGATTTTCAAACTGTTTGGTAAAAAGTTTTTCTGCCTTTCTATGACCCATAGTGCTTTAAGATTAAACAAATAAGGAAAGACAAATCTATTTACCAACATATTTTTTGGCGACTCCGCTAGGGAGCGAAGAGAATAATTGGTTTTAAAACTAGATCGTCATTATAGTGTACTCTGTTCTTCATAAATGGTATTGCCTCTTGAAGGGTTTTCTCTTGTGTTGCAACCAAATCTAAACTGGGTACAAGAGGAACAAAGTAACATTACCTTAGAGCTAGATACTCTAGCCTGGAGGCATAGAAGAAGTCAAGCAGAGTATGATAGAATAAGTGCTCTTCTTAATGAAGTAGAAAGAAAATCGGATCAGCCTATGTTAGTCATTGAAAGAGTAGTAGTTCCTAGGGTTTTCTTAATCCACGTCCCTGATAATCAATTACAGATTCCCAAACATTTGTTGCCCTGATTGTTCCACACTAGACTCCAGGCCGTATACTAGATCCCAGAGGAGGGGGGGGATTTCTGATCCCATCTTTGAAGAATTGCAGAATTTAAATTTCCAATCCACCATCTCGTCCTAATGAAGGGCAAGGAGTAGACCTCCATCTCCTTTTCCGTCATCACCTGCATCTTCAGTTTGTCAAGCATTGGTCTTGCATGGTGTTGCCTTACCAATTTCATTTAATCCTACTCCTCTTAATATTATTCTCCCAATGGTGGCCAACAACCTGTGGGGGGCAACTGTAGGCTTGTTGAACCTAGGTTTGAACCTTAATCCCTTGCCAAAAACTGCTAGAGATCATTTGCCCAAATTTAGCGAGGATGGGGCAGTCACTGTAGATGAGCATTTGAATGCTTTCAGCGTAGCCTATGGAGTAATAGCGGTTCAACATGAAGATGTGGCTATCAGGCTGTTTATCTAGATATTGACAGGAGTGGTGGCTAATTGGTTCTATCATTTGCCGAATAGTGTGATAATGACCTGGCAGGATTTGAAGACAAGATTCAAAGCTAGATTCAAGATAGCTGAAGATGAACACTCCCTCCTAGTTCAGTTATCCTAGTTGAAAAAGGAACTTCCTGAATCCATGAGGGACTTCGTAGCGAGATTTGATAAGATTCTACACAAGATTTTGGTCAACCAAAAACCTTCAGATGATAATCTCAAATGTTTTTTTTATTAACCCTATGCCCTCTGAAATAAGTTTCTTGATTCGTAGGCAAAGGGTTGCAAATTGGAACACCGCTAAAACCCTCACAGTTGAATTAGAGGATGATTTGATCACTGCGGGCAAATGGAAATGCGAAGTACAAACATCCAATGCCCAACCCACTACTTCCTCAGATCTGGTTATTCAACAGTTAATGAATGATGTAATTGCCCTAAAGAGGCAGACTCCTAAAGAAAGTACTTCCTATTCCCAACCATATCAAGATGTTCCTAGGAGATATCTTAATCAACAGGGAGGAGGTGGAGGAAGACAATTACAATTACCCCATGTTCAGTAAAGACTTGCTATTGAAGCACCACCCCTCAAGGTAAATTCTTGTGTGTTTCATTTAACTGATGAACATGATGGTTCTTCGTGTCCAGAGATGGTTCATTTTTCACAAATGATTAGTAAAGGAGAAACAATCTTAGAAGCGAATGAAAGAGGTTCCCAAGAACTCAACAAAATTTAAAATCTCAAGATGTTGTAACACTCGTACACAGTACTGAGAAAGGAAAATAAATCTTGACTCGTCATGGAGGTATGTCAAAAATGGTTCTAGGAGTTGCTCCTTCAAGTTCTAATTATTTTACCAACCCTTTTAATATCATTGAGTTTTGAAAGACATCTTGTGCTCAGATTTCTCTGGCTGAATATGTGAAATTAAACCCAAAAGAACTAGATAGATTTGTTGAATTTGTCAAAGGGGGTAATTCCCATGCCTTAGCAAGTGAAACCCAGATGCCCATGAGTATTGATTCTCCAACACATGCTAATGTTAGTCCTACTCTATTAACTCCCATGGGCTCATCAAGGACTGTTTCTCTACAAGATGATTTGCTCGAACCCAACCTTGAAAATAAACTAGAACCTTTCTATGTGTCCCTATATATTAACGGGCATAAGTAGAGTAATTGCATAATTGATTCGGGAGCATCTGATAATGTCATGCCTTCAGCTGTAGCAAAAGCTTTAGGTTTAACCCTAACAAATACCTTTGGCAAAAGTTACTCCATGGATTCCAAGCGGGTTCCTTTATTAGGGCAAATTAAAGATGTGCAGGTTGCCTTAGTAGCACATCCTGCCAAAAGAATCAAGTTGACAATCCTAGTGGCTGACATTCTTGCTAGCTATGGTATGTTGTTGAGTCGCACTTTTTGTAAAGACATGGGAGGGGAAATTAGGATGGATTGGTCTCAAGAGGTGATCACAGTAGGAAAATAGAGAGTCCTTTTGCACCCTGAAATGAAGGCTAAGTACATAGTCTTTCCCTCAGATGATCCGAAAGCTCAAATTTTGTATCAAGATTGTGGCTTTGGAAATTACATGATATCGGTTGAACCTCAGGACAAGAGTATGTTACTGGATGCAGGTAGGTCTAATGAGCTCTGGTCTATGGAATTCGATGGGAGTTGTTCGTCTTCTAGATCAGGGGCTGGGGTCATTTTGATACCTCTCTGTGGAAAGGTCATTCCTTATTCTTTCAAGTTCGAATTCCAAAACATGAATAATACGGCTGAATATGAGGCCTTGCTATTAGGACTGGCTGAAGCAAAGAGGTTGCAAATCAAAATGTTGAAGGTGAGAGGTGATGCAGAACTTATTGTTAAGTAGGTGAGGGGCTTATTTGTGGTAAAAATGAGAGATTTAGACACTATAGGAATCGTGTTTGGGATGAGATTGAAGCCTTTGATGCTTTTTCAATTGAAGCCATTCCTAAGGAGTTTAATTCAAAGACAGATTCTTTGGCAGTATCTGCAGCCTTACTGGTTCCACACCCAAATTTCACAATCGACACTTACAGGGTTGAACTAGTTTATAGACCTAGTGTGCCAGATAATTCTGAATCCTGGCAGGTGTTTGAAAATGATAAACAAATTCAGAACTTTTTGTAATGTGCCAATATTTTTACATCCTTGTTTTATGAGGGTTTAGATACAAGTTGTAAAGAATTTTCTCCAGAAGAAGGAAGCATCATGTGTGGGATTTGAGAAAGGTTCTAGTGAGATGTAGAGAGCATGGGGTATCCTTAAACCCTAAAAAAGTCTATTTTTGGTGTCATGGAAGGAAAACTTCTAGGACATATTGTTTCACAGGAGGGAGTAAAAGTTGATCCACATAGGGTAAAGGCAATACAACAACTTAGTCTCCCCTCAAATAGAAATGGAGTGAGGTCCTTCTTTGGATAGGTGAACTTCTTAAGCCGTTTTATTCCTGATTTTGCTGAAACTACCAATACATTGTGAATATGATGAGTGAAAAGGTAGCCTTTAAGTGGAATGAAGCTGGCAGAAAAGCTTTCGAAGAGATTAAGAAGGCAATTGCACATGCGCCTACCCTAGTAAACCCAAACTTTAATAAGGACTTTATTATTTATTGTTATGCATTAGAACATACTATGTTCGGGATTTTGGTGCAAAAAAGGTGAAGATAATGAGGAGGTGCCAATTTCTTTTATGAGTATTCTCCTGAAGAAACATGAGTTGAAGTACTCATAGATAGAGAAGCAGGCTTATGTGGTGGTAAAAGCCGTGAAGTAGTTCAGGTATTATATACTTCACTCACATGTGATTGTTTTTGTTCCCAATTCTGCAGTAAAGGTTGTTTTAACTCAACAAGATGTTGGCATCAACAATAGAGCATCTTGGGTCTCTAAGATACAAGAATTCAATTTAGATATCAAGCCCACTAAACTAGTCAGAGGACAAGGCCTCTGTAGATTGATGGCGGAGAATGAGTCCAATGAGGAGGACAATTTACCTTTAACCCTGTTCATTGATCATCAGGATTCTTGGTTCACCAATGTGGCGTATTATCTTACGTATGGAGACTGTCCATATCATCTTTCTGCTAGGGAAAAAAGGAATTTGAGGTTGAAAGCTACAAAGTATGTTATCTCTAATAACATATTGTACAAGAAAGGTTTAGATGGCACTTTCCTCCGATGTGTGGATAAGCCACACCAAGAAGCTCTATTGAAAACTTTCCATAATGAAGCATGTGGGGGCCACTTTTCCTCTACGGTTACTACATACAAAATCCTAAGAAACTATTACTATTGTCCAGGGATGTTCTGAGATGCATACGCCTGGGTGTCAAGGTGTGAGAAATTCAAGTTGTTTACAAGTAAACCCCAGTTGGCCGCCTTGCCTTTGAGGCTCGTGATAATTGAAGAATCGTTTAAGCAGTGGGGACTAGATTTTATTGGTCCTTTGAACCCCATTTCCAGTGCGGGGCACACTCACATATTAACAACAATGGATTATTTCACTAAGTGGGTGGAAGCTATCCCCGTAAAGAAAACTACCTCAGAAACTGTGTGTACATTCCTTAAGGAGAATATTCTTGTCAGGTTTGGAATCCCTCAGAAAATAGTCATAGATAATGCATCAAATTTCTCTTCATCTGAGTTGAGCTTATTTTTCTATGATCACGAAATTTCTTTGGCACATGCTTTTGATTATTATCCGTAGGGTAATGGTTAGGCATAATCAAGTAACAAGAACTTGATCAACATCATGAGAAAGTTGGTCAGTGAAAATTTCAGGGATTGGCATAAGAAGCTACATGAAGCACTATGGGCGGATCGAACTTCACCAAAATGAGCCATAGGAATGTCACCATTTGAGCTAGTATATGGTATCAGCGCACAACTCTCTCTTCCTTTGGAATTAGCGGCTTCTAAACTATAGACGGTGATAGAAGATGCATTTTTCCAGAGCTCTCTTGAAAAATGAATCATGTACTTAACCAAGACAGAAGAAGAAAGAGAGAAGTTGGTTGACAAGATTACAGAACATCAGATGAGGGTTAAAAAGATTTTTGATCAGAGAGCAAGGCCCAGAAAGTTCATGAAAGGGGACCTGGTGTTATTATGGGATAAAAGGAGGGAACCGAAAGGTGCTCATGGCAAATTTGATTGCTGTGGAAGGGGCCTTATGTGATTCACGAAGTAAAGGGGCCCAATTCTTTTAAACTTGCTTACCAGGATGGTTTTGAACTTCCCATGTCCTATAATGGGCAGGACTTAAAATTGTATCAATTGTAAATAGGCATCCCCTGTTAGTTTGTACATACTTTCTTTTGTGTTGTGCTAGTCTAGGTGTGTCCATTTTTGTTGTGAGTTGAACCTTAGTCAGTTATGCTGTGAAACCAAAGATCTTGTGATTCATTGCTAGGTACTTTACAAGTCCCAGTCCCCATGCAGAGCCACTTTTGGGCCCATATAAAATTTTCATTCCATATGCGTCCTTGTTTGAAGTAATGCTTATCTAATTCATTGGTCAAGAAATTTGTTTAAAATTTTTCTCATGTAATTTGATCATTGTTAAGTTTCACTACGTTGAACTTGAACCTTTTTGGTTCAAGGTTCAAAGTTCAACGAGCGTTGTTTTGAATGTTTTTCCTCCCACGCGATTTTTCAGTCTTGCTAGTCCTTGTCGGCATTTTGCATTCTCTGAACCTTGAACTTGAACCTTTTTGGTTCAAGGTTCAAAGTTCAAGATTTGTCATGTTTGTGTTGTATTGCGATGGTTTCGCAAGGGTCAGAGTTTTATGTATAGGTTTCTTGAAAGACATGTGACTTGCCACGTGGTGACGACAAGGACTTTTAGAACATGATAAACGATCGCCGAGGCGAGGAATATTCTTTCTTCAATGATTTGAAATCTGCCATTTATGGCAAGTATGTGTGAGGATCCGCTGTGTTAGAAGTGAAGTGACTTAACAATTAAGGCATGCTTCAGTGCAATCATTTCAAAGTAAGGTCACATGAACGAGGAGTAATGAAGGCAACTTTTAGTAATGATGGGTAAGATTTTCTCGGCTTTAAAACTGAGTAGTTGCCTCGTTGGGCTTATTATTTTCTTGAGAAGATTTTGAGAAGGTGTTTTTGAAGTGGGAGAAATAGGCTGTGATAAAGGTTTACAGAGTACAGAGGAAGGTATGTTCAACAACTTTCTAAATTACTGCAGTTTGTTTTAAAAGATCTGGGTATTCTGTTAGCTGCTTGTTTCTGTTTCCACTTTCCTTCTTTGTCTATAATTAATTGGGGAAAACCACGAACTAAACATGAGACCTATTTTTCCCAAATTGATGAGCTCATCTTCCCTTGTAAGCTCTTTACCAGAGTTAGGTGATAAGACATTAGTTCAACTGGATTTAGATATTTTTCTAGAAAGAGTAAGGAATTCAGCTGTAGACCCCATGATGAGAGATGTAGCACAGAGTGGATTATTAGAAGTAGCCGCCTTTCCCACAGTTGCTCCTTGCCCTGAGTTAATCTTAGAATGTATGAATCATTATGACAAGGGTAATAGATGCATAAGGAAAAATGATGGTGAAGTCTTGTTGTCCATTGATAGACAGACAGTAATGGCAGCCATGGGTATTCCACACCAGGAACCCTATGAAGGATGGACGATTGGAAAATCCTACAAAGTTTTCTTTGAGAAAAAGTAGTATTATAGAACTGTTATTGCATGAAACTGGCTCCTAAAATTCCAAAAAGGGGGCTCGAGGCTGCTGAGACCTCTAACCCATGAACATTAAATTCCTGCAATCCGATACTTGGTAATACTATTGAGTAGGGTAAAGGGTAATTCCCACTCTTTTTACTGGGAGGACTGGATGTATTTCTTCATCCAGGTCACCGTGGATAGAAGTCAATTCATCAACTCGAGAACTATCATTGCAGAAAGGTTACATGAAGGTTTGAGTAATTATTTGGGAATGCCTAATTTTTATATGTCATCCTATCTGTTATATATGCTTTCCTGTGTGAGAGAATGGTTTGGGTTGTCTCATGTAAAATGGGTTCAAGGCATGAGAATTTATGAGTATCATCCTAGTCTGACTTTGAAAGGGCATGTTGATGATTATCTCCGTTGGAATGTTGTTTTCGTTGGAAGGTTGACCTTTGAATTATAGGGTAATTTGCATAGAAGAATGTTTGCAGAAGCAATTGAGCTTGTTAACATATATGGTAGTTTCTTTATACAGTTCAGCCACGTCACTTACCTAAGAGTTGGAGGATTTAAAGGTGAACCCTTTAGACTACCCTGGTACATTTCAAACTCCTGCATTTTGATCGAAGTTTCTAGATAGCTTGCTTATGTCGCAAAAGATTATGGTGAGGAATCCAACACAAGTGGGATTTTTCCCATTGATTTAAGCCATTACAGCTGTAGGTTAGTCTCTGATGCACTAAATCTTGAATTGGAATTTAAAAGGTTTCATTTGAAGACCTTTGTGAAAAGGGATAACTTTGATAGTAAAGGTTTTATTGCTTAGTATGTGAAGAAGATGGTACCTGATCAACATGTTCCTCAGTTGGAGGATTATTGGGAGGGTTGCCAGGATGAATTTGAAGTATGGAGAAGGAGTTGGTCCAGATTAACTTTGAAACAAATTCATGACATGAAATTGCCAATGGATACCTCGGGTGTCACCATCGATGATGAAGACATACTTGATTTAGAGTTTATGAAGCGGGTCCATGATGAACCTCTTCCAAAAGTGGATTGGAGCAAGAAGATGGGGGATAGTATTCAGACATGCACCTTCAGTGTAATGCAAAGGACGGAAAATTGGCTTAGGAGTTGCCGATTTCATCCGACATGAGCAACCAGTTCAAGAAGCAAAAGTGGAAAGAGGAGTACTGCAAGTAAAACTTCTGTTTTGACTAACATTCCCATTTTTGATGTAGGAAAAGGACAGGCAAGGATTAAAGAAGAGAAACTTGACATCGGGGTTGAGCTTTCTATTGCTAGTCGAGTGACCAGGTCAAGGTCCAAGAAGAGTTTCCAGCCGTCGGCTTCTCATCTCATTTTGGATTTGGACGTAGAAGAAACACTGTGCAAGATGACATCCCCTGTTTCCGAAGCAAACAAGGTTTCAATTGACATGGATACTATTTTCCAAGACCCATGGACACTCGAAATCCAGTCTCATATAGACCATGCCACACCACCATCCTCAGCAGGATTTCCACCCATGCCTTCAAAAGAACTGACCCTAGCACCAAAATGGTTAAGTGATTCAATCACCAGGAAAAGGAATGTGGTTTTGATTTCAGTATCAATGGAGGACGCTGCGAGTAAATGTTTGGGAAGGTCTACAAAGCCCAAAAAGTTAAAAATAGAGGCTATGATTGATTTTGACGAGAGAACAAAGCATTGGACTGCAGACATTGCTAGACCCGAGTCCAACAAAGATGCTGCTACGGCTTCTAATGCAAACTACGTTGTTGAACGAATTGATTTGGGGGTTGGAACTAGAGCCGTAGATGTGAAGCATCTGGAGACTTCGACTAAATGAATTATCTCCCGTACTTGGAAGGACGAGAGACACAAGGCTGAGTTGAAACAAAGTTTAACACAAATGGCCTAGTATATTCATGACTTGTAGAACAGTCCATTACCATTGTCCCAACATTTAGGACCATTTAGTCCAAAATCACCTAGCAATCAAAAATCCTTCGATGAAGTTCAATGAAATGAGATGATTGCCGAGGTTTTCTCAGAATGGCTCACCTCGATCATGCATCAGGCAACTAATTACATAACGGATTTGGTCCAGATTTTCAAAGAAGCCAATGAGGTCACCAAAGCATTGGACTCCGACTTGGTCTCGTGGCAGAAGGAGAAATCTAAGTGGGCTGTGATTTCAAAACAGATGCGTGATATTCAACGTTATGGTCTAATGAACTTTCTTGCTAGGAATCAAGTGTCGGGATTAAATGAGGATGTAATGTTTATTTGTAAGGAGAGTATTGAGTGGTGCAACCTGTAGACACCCAAAATTGTCCAGTCTAATTAAATAAATATTTTATTTATTTAATTATCTAAGCTTAATTCTTCTATTAATTAAATAAATTTTTATTTATTTAATTAATTCATTTATCCTCTTCTAGCCTTATTTCTCATTTAAATAAATACATTTATTTATTTAAATTATCATTTGCCTAAATTAAATAAATATTTATTTATTTAATTGATCCCACTTCTTCTATTAATTAAATAAATCTTTATTTATTTAATTAATTCATTAGCCTTTTTCTACACATGACACATGTCATTCATCTCTTAATTCCTACACTACCTACCTCTTTCATTATTTTATTATTTCTTCTACCTACCCTCTAATCATAGCCGACCTCCTTTTTACACCTCTCAATCTTATCCTTCCATTTCATATAGTGTCTTCTATTTAAGGAGATGCTTTCTTCATTATCAAACCCTAATGACTGATCTTAAAGACTTGACTATACTATGATCCTACTTCCAACCACATTTCCTTCTTTGTTGAGCTCTTGTGCACATAAAATCTGAGAGCAAATATATCAAGTAAGATCAATGGAGATAAGAAGAATGGAGATCAAAACCCTATTGGACATGTAATGGTATAATCTTGGTGATTTCATTTGATTTGCATTGTCTTAGGTAATCTTCATATGTTATGGTGGATCTTTGTTGTTGTTAGGCTAGGGTTTGGTGGTTGAATTCATTTAGCCTTTCAACTTTGTTATTATTGTTATCCATTTTCACCATAAACATTTTGGCACGCCCCATGGGACATGGATTTTTCTTAGATCTATATTTTTTTGCAGATTTTTCTAACTCTATATTGTTGTTTTGTAAAACAATTTGGAGAATAACCTTGGGCAGCTAGGGTTTTGGACCAAAAATCAAGATCATGGAGAGATTTGATCATATCTCACAAACAGATAGGAAAGTTTGCACCAAATTTTTTTTGTAGGTTGAAGAAAGTATCAGGAGATCTCAATACAAAATTCAGATTTTTTGGAGCACATTTTCATTTTCTATGAATTTTTTATTATTTTTCATAAAAAATTAATTTTGAGAGAAAATGAGAGAAATTTTTGGATTTTCTTAAATTTTTGGAAATCTCTCATAATTATACACAAGATTTTTTCTTTGTGATTTTAATTTTGATACAAAATATTTCCCTAAAAATTGGATCTTTAAAAATTAGGGTTTTTCCTTATTTTGATCATATCTCACAAAAGGCTTTATATTTTGGCATAAAAGTTTTTTTGCAAGTTAGAAAAAGTATCAAAAGGATCCAGTACAAATTTTAGATTTTTTCAATCAATTTTGAAATTTATATGAATTTTTTATGATTTTTCATAAAAAATTAATTTTGAGAGAAACTTAGCAAATTTTTTAAATTTTCTTACATTTTTGGAAATATCTCAAAATTATACATAGGATCTGGTCTTTTTTATTTTAAATTTGATGCAAAATAATTCCTCAAAAATCAGATATTTGAAAATTAGGGTTTTGCATTATTTTACTCATATCTCACAAACTGCTTGGATTTGTTGTAGAAATTGTTTTATGTAGGTTTGGAAGACCATCAGGACTCTCTAGTAAAAATTTCAAATTTTTGGGATTGATTTTTCATTTTATATGAATTTTTTATGATTTTTCATAAAAAATTAATTTTTGGAGCAAATTAGCAAATTTTTTGGATTTTCTTACATTTCTAGAAATCTCTTGAAATTTTACAGGGGCTCTTTTTTTATGATGAATCAGATCTTTGAATTGGTCAACAAAACACATTGTTGAAGGCCCCTATTTCACAAAGTCTTTTGGATCTAAAATTTACCTAACTTGTGTGCTTGCAGGAAGGGGTGATTATTTGAAACAATCCAAACTACTAACAACTCTTTGTTGCAGGTCCTTGGCTAGGGTTTTTGGATTTTTATTGTGTGCCTTGTTTTCATAGACTAGCAAACACTTCCATTGGTGCACTAAAATTGAATCATTGTCTTTTGTGTCTTGAGCAATAGGCTCTTTTTGTTTAATCTTTAGAGGGCCTGTCTTCCTGTGTGGTCATTAGGACTACTAGTCAGAAGAGAATGACCCAAGTGGTAGTGAGGAAAACCCACCTCTTCCGAACCACTATAAACAAATGTATTCATGGTGAAAACTATGGATAACGTGTGCTGATTAGTTCATACCGACACTATGTCTCCCCATAAACCCGTTTAATCAAATTTATTTGATCATTTGTAGGGCGTAACCCCTACCGGCTGGGAGTCTTCTGTATTTATAGAGCTGAAAGTGCCGCATGTATGGCCACACGAGCGGATGCCCTTACTAGCACCTTTTTGTTTTAGAAGCCCAAATCCTTCTAGTTGTTGGGGCAGGAGGTCGGACCTCTGGTAGCGGCCCACACACACATGGTTCTTAGTAGAGATACAAAGTTCGCCATGGGGAGTTTTCATGGGGACTGATGCTTGGCTGACCCGAGAAGTGAATGCCGAGGGTGGAGCCAGTGAGGTCAAGCATCTAAGTATCCGCTCTGAATAGCGTAGCCTCGGGGGTAAAACCCTATGTGGGATCAACAACTATTGTCTTGGCCAGCCATAAGAATTGTGCTTGACTTATTTTAAACATTCAAACATTCAAGACCAAACAGCAAAACATTGTGTCTTCAAGTGTATGTAAAACAATTTTACATCAAACAACACACTTTTCTTGGAGTCATTTTTGAGTCTAGACACTTACAAACATTGAGTCCTCATCAACATTGTATCCTCTTGTCATGAAAAATAGTCAAACAGTCAGATTTGGTCACAACAAAATGACTTTACAGATTGAAAAAAATTGCACAAATTTTACATAAACGCATCTGTGTCTGTTCTAATCGTGTATATGTCGTATAACCACGTCTGTGAAGGGCATAATCGCGTCTGTGTCCCAGAATCAGCAGTGCATTTCAAACAAAAAATCTTAGAAGCGCGTCCGTGTTGAACAGAGCCGTGTCTGTGTCGGGGAACCGCGTCTGTGAAGTATACAGGCGCGTCTGTGTTCAGAATTGCAAAAAATTTTACAGTCCAACAAACAAACACAGTCAGTTTCGGAAATCTTGAGCTTCCTAGGTTGTTTCTCTAGGTTTCATCTAGCATTCAACCTGTCTTTGGGTTTCACACAGTCCATCATTGCTCCACATCTTGCTTTACATTCACACTTGTCTAAAATTGAGTTAAAAGGTCACTTGCTTGTCCTCACTATACTTTGTCAACACACTACATACAACAACACTTTGCTAAGTAGTCCCTCATCAAGGTCTATCACCTTTGGGTCTCATTTGGTCTTACTTAGAGTCAAGGTCAACTTACCTCATCAAGAGAAACTATCCTCTCTTTGGAATTCACACCTACTCTACTACATACATACTTGGTCTTACACTTTGGACATTGCAAGTACACCTCAGATTCATTTACACTCCAGCCAACTCTTGGTCTTCCATACTTTTTCCATTTTCATCTAGTCTCACACATCTTAGTCAATACCTAGTTCATGGTTGAAACTCGTCTTCAAAAATCTAGGAGAGAAACTAAAGAGGCTCAAGAGTCCACAAACATGAGTTCTTATGAGTGTGACAATGATATCTTTTTCAATACTGATCATAACACATTACCTGACATGGATGTCTATAGAAACATTCCAAATGTTGAGAACACGGACACTAAAAACAACAATGATACACACAATGACAATATGGACAACTTTTCAGTACATTCAGCAAATGTGGAAGAATCCATTATGGACCCCCGCTTCAATCGACTGATTGAGAAAATAATGAGGAGAGATAGACAATACCTCTTACAGATGATGGCACAAAGTGGAGCCAAGATACCTCATGATTTTGACATGTCTCAAATAATGGAAAATCGGCCTTTGCAACAAACTCACTCCAACATGGATCAAAGGAGGCCTAATAGTGGAGGAAATAGAGGACCACATATTGTGCTTGAATCACCATCATCTTTGTTTCAAAAACCAGAGGTCCGACATACACATGGTCAAGCATATGATACTCACCTTCACAGACCATTATGGAAGTCTTATGCAGAAAGATATCCTCAATCACATACAAATGCTAAGGATCAACCGCCAAAGCAATTGGATATTCAAAGGCATGCTCAAAATTTGGACACAAGGAAACCCTGTGTCAAATTTGGGGGCAACACATTAGAACATGACATGCCTGTAGAGTATGGTATACATGGACAAAATAGATATTTCATTCCTCAACATGAATCTATACCAAGTGGTCCATATATGTAGCATCACTATAGACCTCCTCCATATGAACATGTGTATGATCAATATCATCCATATATGCAATATGCTTCTCCTCCAATTGGTGCCTCAAACATGGGGTATGCTTCAAGAAGTCGATCTCCACCTAAGAGCAATTTGGAGCAACAAATCAGGGACTTACAAAAGAAAATGGAGGACATAAATACACCGAAGCCAACATACACAATGAGAGACATATGTCCTTATCCATTCGACAAGAGCATTCCAATGCCTCCATTTCCTACACACTTTGTGATGCCTAAATTTGATAATTATAGAGGAAAAGGGGATCCTAAGGCACACATAAGACAGTTTTTCACAGCTTGCATTGAAGTAGCTTTAGAAGAGACATATTTGATGAGATTATTCCCACAAAGCTTAGGTGATCAAGCTATGGAATGGTTCTCCCAACTCCCACCTGGTATTAAGTCATGGGGTGACTTAGCAGAGGCATTTATTCAACATTTCTCCTACAATATAGAGACAGACATATTAGTCACTACTTTATGCAACACCAAGCAAAAAGAGGGAGAGTCTTTTGCATCATTTTTACAAAGATGGAGAAATCTAGCTAGCAGATGCTCTTGTGAAATTCCACAAAAACAAATGGTAGAGATGTTCACACAAAACGTTAACAAAGACATTGGCTGTGATCTAAGGAAAGCTTGTTTGTCCACCTTCAGGGACATTATTGAAAAAGGCTTAGTAACAGAAAAGATCCTAATTGAGCAAGGAGTCATTAAGATATCAAGGAAAACAAAGATGACTTTAAAGGAAAAGACAAGCCAAGATTTTGGAATAAAAACAAGAGCACAGTCAATGATGGTGTTGTTGATGCCAACACAGTGCGACCCAAATTCATCTTTTCGGGATCAAGTTCTACAAACAATCAAGTGAATACTCAAACAACTTCTAGATCACAAAGGAAGTACACTCCATTGGGAGAACCACTTGAGTCAGTCTTCAAAAAGTTAGTGGAAAACAAGGTAATCACAGTTCCAGATTTTCCTCCATATGAACCAAAGGTTAAACCAAATTGGTGGAATGATGATGAGTATTGTGAATTTCATAAGAGCAAGGGTCATAAGACAGGAAATTGTCATCGACTGAAGAACATCGTACAAGATCTCATTGATAGAGGTGACATTGAGATTGAGGGATAGTCATCTAATCAAGAACATGAGATGTTTAAGGAGCCATTCCCAAAGCATGACAAGGGAAAAGCTAAAGCCACAGATGATCAAACCAACTATACTAGAGCACCTTACAACTATGATTCAACCATCAATCACATCTCGATGGACAATTATGTCTCTAATATTATCATCAAGGACAAAACCCCTGAGAATCCTACTCAGAGACCCAAGATTGTCCTAAAAGGTGTTGGATCTTCTTCCGAACCTACTTCTGAATGTCATGTTACAACCCATCGAGGTAAAATTACTTTGCCAGGTGCTTCAACTAAAAACACCACTTCTTCATCAACCAAACCTGAGTATGACCTTGTAGAACAGTTAGGAAAGACACCCGTGCTCATCTCCATACTTGAGCTCTTACACATATCCCCCGCTCATAAAGCTATTCTTGACAAAATCTTGAAAGACACTCCTGTCCCTACTGATCTGAATGTGGACCAGTTTCAAGGCATGGTGGGATACCTTTCCATTCCACATTCCCTTACATTCACAGAAGCTGACGATGCCTTCGTGAGCCAACCACATAATGCACCATTACACATTGAAGCCTTCATACACAAACGTAGAATAAAGCAAGTCCTGATAGATGGAGGAGCTGGTCTAAACATTTGTACATTGAGCACAATTAAACAATTGGGATATTCTGATAAAGCTGTGAATTCTACAAACAAAATTACCATCAAAGCATATGATGATGAAGAGCGTTCATCCAAAGGCACAACCACCTTACCTCTCAGAGTTGGGCCAGTTACAAAAGATGTGGTTTGTCAAGTCCTTGATCTCGATCTCACATACAATATATTGCTAGGATGTCCATGGATTCATGAGATGAACGCAGTACCATCTACATATCATCGATGTATCAAGTTTCCACATAATGGAGTTGAAGTGACCGTCAAAACTGATCCTAACCCATTCATATATTGCCATAATCTGCGACCTAAATCAAAAATAACAATTCCAGCTAATCGAGAGGCTATTCCTTCATCAGCATATGTGGATCCAGAATCATTGAAAGCTTCTACATCAAAACAAGAAGAGCACAAAGAAAATTTCAAGTTTAAAGACATGGGATGTGGTGAGTATATCTTTCATGTTGATTAAATCCCATTATCTCCTAAGGTATTCAATCGACAGGAACAATCTACAAACAATTTGCAATGCCAAGGAATCGGGTGTGAACCACCTAGTGTTGTTGCTACTGAGTCTGAATGTAAATCTCCTCCAGTGGTGCAAGCAACTCTTGATATCAATAGTCCTAAGAGTGGTTCCAACGAAGAATCTATTAAACATATTGCCAACCCTCTTGAGAGCTCACATAACCTTACCATTTCATCCACTCATTCTATTTCCACTCCACTTCCAGACTTGGATCGACAAGAATTAAAAAAGCCCTTACTCATTGGGGATGAAAAATCAAGCTATGAACAGAAAAAACTAAAAGTCAAAACTAAAGAAAAGTCCTTTAGTCCAAATCAAAATCAAAAGCTATTGGACTCTGCAAAAATCAAAGTCAAGGATAAAAATTCTATGAAGAAAAAAGAGCAAGAGTTGATCTCCCCTAATACCAAAATAACTGGGGGCAAAAGTTCTAAAATTTCAAGTCAAAAAACACACTTGTTGATCCTAAGTCTCCATCATGCTATCCTACTTTCACTTCTTTTCACAATCATAAGCCTTCATAGCTCATTCACTTGTTCTACACATCCTTTCCCTTCTGGTGATACATCATGGACCTTTAATGGAGCTTCCTCAAAGGACTTTGTTATCAGTGATGCCCAAACTTCTTCAGGTGACACGCATATGGGCCTATGTAGTCCACACACTAGTAATTCTATCTCAGTTCCTTCATCAAGGAAGACAGTCACTCAAGCTACACATCATTCAGTCAAGGAACAATGCAGTTACAATTATAAAGTCAAGCCTCACACATTTGAGGTAGGTGACTTGGTTCTCAGAGAAAATCCTAAAAATCAGCAAGACAGAGAGAAGAAGGGCAAGTTTGAACCAAATTGGCTTGATCCTTACATCATTACAACAGTATATGGATCTGGGGCATATCAGCTGTCAACTACAGAAGGTGAACCTTTGGAGGATCCTATCAACAGCATGCACCTTCACAGGTTCTACACATAGCTCTTCAGAATATCCTAATTCAAAAATACAAAAAAAATAAAAAAAATAAAAAAATACAAAAAAAAATTATAAAAACAAAAAAAATCGTTACTTGGTGAAAACCTGGCAAACAGGCGCCTTGTGACACAGAAAAAATCAAAAAATAGAAAAAAGTAAAGAGAAATAATTTCGTCCAACGGTGAAAACCACTTCGGTGGCGCCCTGGGCAAGTACCATGGTGAAAACTGGGTCACCGGCGCCATGTGTAGAGACATTTCTCCTCCCTCTTTCAGGATTCACTTTCATCCTTTCACTTTGCACACACTCACAACCTATTCGTCCATAATAAACTTACCCATTCCCATCATGGCTTGTTATTGATCTACCCAAGATTGGTTATCCATTCATAATAAACCTCCCTTTCCATCCATAATAAATCAAATCCTATCTGTGGCTATGGCAAATCCTATGTCTAGTGATGGGTGTGGAACTAAGAACATCACATGTTTTGAGGAGTACAATTTCTTCCAGCTTCTTTCAGTCTATCCGTGCACAATCCGCAGTAAAGCAACATTTGCATCACAGTCCACAATAAAATTTCATCTTCTTTGCAATAAAGTATCAGCTTCATGGATTCAGTCAGTTTCAGATGAGATAGCAGCAACAATGGGCTTCAACAAAATCAAATCTTTCAACAGACTCAGACAACATATGGTTCAGTGCTATCTATCCTGTTTGTGAAAGTAAACATTGTGACCACAATCAAATACGACTTATACAAGTGACAAGAGACACTAAACTTGAGGACTATAGTGGATGTTGGTGTCGAGTCTTGGTTTTCTTTTGATTTTAACTTTTGGTGACATGTCTTTTAGCTTTTTCAGGATGTCTTTGACTAGAGATTCTATCTCCAGGATGTCTTTGAC
This sequence comes from Cryptomeria japonica, assembly GCF_030272615.1. Taxonomy (NCBI): domain Eukaryota; kingdom Viridiplantae; phylum Streptophyta; class Pinopsida; order Cupressales; family Cupressaceae; genus Cryptomeria; species Cryptomeria japonica. The sequence continues at coordinate 169,727,295 of NC_081406.1, read as the reverse complement.
TAGAAAGGCGAGGATGGGGTATCGTCACCTATTTGTATTTGCTGTATATGGATTGTCTTTTAGTAATGCTATGACTTGTCCAAGGATATGAGGACACTGTGAGTCTAGTATGAACTGGGGCATTCCTTGTTTGTGACTGTCTTATCTCCATGCAAACAAGTACAATGACTTTTTGGGTCAAACATATGCCTCAATTGTCATAACCTACTTGCCATAATAAAGCTCAATGATGATAACGCACAAGAAGCTCTTTCACGTTCATATCTTCTATCTTTCATCCCCCTTTCTTGATTGACTTCCATCATCCTTCTTGAGTCCGTGTAGCCTGCTATCACATGACTGAGTATAATTACACACCAAAAACATTTGCATTTCATGTAGTTGCACCTGTATTACCACATATAAGCATTTCATACATACATATAGATATCACAACTGCATCACATCCTGCACACAACACAAGTTAGCACATCTTACATTTTCATCATGTAAATAGTTCATTTGCATTATCATATTCATTTGCATTACATACATTCACATTTGCATCATGCATCACATATAAAACATAAAAGAACAAAAAAATATATTGCATTACATCATATATATATTTGCATCCATATTATAAGCATCACATAAAACATACATCATAAGAGCATCTCATCCAATAGGTACACATGCATATAGTTGTCGCAAAGATGAATCATCTCATATATATATAATCATAAGTGTCATGATACAATGATGTCAAAATACATATGGCTACAAAATCACCCGCAGGTGTCTACATCATCATACAAAAATGGTACAATACTGATACATAGGGAGCCCTCTAAGGCTATGATGAACTCTCTCCCTCGGAGCCGCCTGGCCTCGACGGAATTTGAGCCCCCGAAGGACCTGCCCCAGGATCATCCCTCATGTCCCCTCTATTTGGTGATGGTGGAGGACCCATAACCCCACCACTTGATGCCTGTCTCCTCCGGCTCCCTCCCATAGCTGTTGCTGTCCGCGATGGTCTATGGAAGCTCCTCACCCGTTGATTTGCTAGCACTGCACCATAATAGAGATCCCGCCAGTAGGAAATCTCCTCCCCTACCCACAGGACATACGCATATCCTGCCCCTGTGTCCTTCGCTGCCTGTCTCCCCACCCTCAGCGCTGTCTCAGCCTCTGTGTAATGCTGAATAGCCTGATCCCGCTCCCGCTCAGTATCTCAGAGCCTCCTCCTGAGCCGATCCCTCTCCCTCTCCAACTCCTCAATCTCATCTGCCTGTCCCTGGCAGATCTCCCTGAGTGCAATCAGCTCATCCTCCTCTGCATCAGCCCCCTCTGCCTCTGCCTATGGCTCTCTCTGCCCCTATGCCTGTACCTGTACTGGTGCCTGTACTGACACCTGTCCCTGTACTTGTCCTTGTCCCTATACCTGTCTCTGTACCTGTCTGGGACCCTGTGCTGCTAGCACCTGTACCGGCAATCCACCACGACCTCTCACCACCCAAGCTTGTCTCTCCTCACCACCCTCCCTACAAGGTGCAACCCTCCTCTCTCCAACTGCTCCCCTCCTCCTCCATCGGCCCCTACCCCCATCACCTCCACCATCACCATCACCTCCACCATCATCATCATCCCCACCACCATCTCCGTCAAATAGCTCTCCAGGATCTGTCAAGCGTGGGAAGGGATGCTCTGCCCAGTATGCTGTATACTCGGCATCCATGTCGGCATCGTCAACCTCTGGCCACATGTCCCAGGGTAGGGGCACCATCTCTGCTAGCTATGTAACTGCTTGATCATATGACAGTAGAGGCCCAAACTGTACCCAATCTCTAACTATCCGTGCATACATGCTCGAGCCTCGTGGCATCCTCTAAATTCGGCCAAACTGCCTACACACCCAGTCTACAAGCTGTCTCTCTAGCACATAGGGCATCTGCCCAATTAGATACCTACTCCGGAAGGTGTATGGAAGCTCAACTGCATCGTCCTCCCACTCCTCGCATCCCAGGTATGGCCTCCAGATGACCACATCAATATCATCTATCACTCGTCGCCAGTGCTCCAACCTGCCAATCCATGGCTGCGACGTGATCATGTCATACAAATGCACAAAACTGCGTCCATGTCCCCTACCTCTGAAATGTATCAGCCTCATCACTGGCAGATGCTCATAAGCCCATACCTGCAGCAGTGTCACCCCGCAGCCCAATCCCACTGATCCATGATATACGAACTGATGTAGCTCATAGTAGAGGTGTGCTAGCACACACGGTCCCTAGGCATATCTGGTGTGCTGTGTCACCAGTGTCTCCAATGCACCTCCCCAGCCTACATCCAACCCCCATGTCGCCCTATCTGTACACAGGAACCCACTGATCGTTCCTCCTACCACTGCCGGCAGCGCTAGCCCTGTTGCTGTCATAGTGTCCCACGCCACGTGTCCTGCCCTCATCTCCAGTCCTAGGTCCTGGAATACTCATCTCAGGGCCTCCCTGTCTCTATCTCGATTGTATGGGATCAGATCTCCATCAATCGGTATCCTCAATATCCTATAGACATCCTCAAGGGTGACTGTCATCTCACCCATCGACAAATGAAACGTACAAGTCTCTGAGTGCCATCTCTCAGCCAGCGCAGTCAACAGTCCCATGTTCGCCCGAAACTCAGGCACATATAGCACATGTCTCAATCCCATCTCCTCAATAGTAGCTCGCTCCTCGACTGTTAGCTCAGGTCACAATCTCTGAGTCGACGAGAATCTCTCCCATGACTCTAGCATCGGCAAATACTCCTGCAGTCAAGCAAATCAATCGTGTCAGTCATAATGGCATTCACTGTTTATCATAAAATGCTACTTTTTATCTAAATGCGCATGGCTATCTATCCTAGTGACACTCACTGTTCATCACAAAGTGTTGCTTCTATCCTAGTGGTACTCCCTGTTCATCACAAAGTACTACGTGTGTGACACTCACTGTTCATCACAAAGTGTTACTCACATTTACACTCCCTGTTCATCACAAAGTGCTGCTCATATTTTGGTACTCCCTATTCATCACAAAGTACTCTATCTTGGTACTCACTGTTCGTCACAAAGTGCCTTGCTCTATTCTAGTCTTCCCTAGAGGATCTGCTTGAGTGTATCCTCTCAGCAGCTTATCCAATCGACAGCGTATGTTCATCACAGAACTGTCGATTTGACCTAGAAGACGAAAATTCACATTTTTTGGACATAAACGCGCTTTCCTGACACAAACGCGCTTAAAGACTGCACAAACGCACCTGAAAAACACAGAAGCGCCTGAAAGACACAGACGTGCCTAGGCTCTGTACAGACGCGCTTGGGAGACACAGACGTGCCTTCTTGGCACAGATGCCCCTGAACTGCACAAACGCGTCCACATTTGACATAAACGCAGTTCTAAACATAGACGCGGCTGGCACCCACACAGACGTGCCTGGCGGACACAGACGTGCCTGGCGCCAATGCAAATGTGCCTAGACATTTTTTTTGACATTTTTGAGACCCTATTCTAAGCGCATTTATTACACTACCTAGCATGCATTAATGACAAAAATAAATGCATCGAAGTACGTGGAGGTTTGGTAGTACTTACCAGCTCTCCTGCCTCTGCTGGCCTCTGGAATCGATGAACACGGTCGAATCTGTGAATGAAAGCCATCGCTGCTGACTGCTGCTGCTCTTTTCTCGCTCTGCACTCTGCTCTCGTGGATGTGCGGATGACAATGAGGATGTCTTTTTCTCATGGTCTATCTTATAGCCTACCCTAGCCCTCGCCCTCATTTTTCGAGTCAGTCTTCTTTATCTCGTGACTCTGTCACTTTATCCGATCACTCCATTCTATCCCATCTTTCTTATCGAGAGATTGTCTGCAATCTTTTCAAACATTTTCATCCAATCTCTTGAGGGAGCATATCATTCCCATCTTGGGGCAACTCTGTATCAGTTCATCTTATCTTCTTTGAAACAACGCGACAAGCTGCATTGTCTCAAAGAGGGGCAAAATGTAGACACCCAAAATTGTCCAGTCTAATTAAATAAATATTTATTTATTTAATTATCTAAGCTTAATTCTTCTATTAATTAAATAAATTTTTATTTATTTAATTAATTCATTTATCCTCTTCTAGCCTTATTTCTCATTTAAATAAATACATTTATTTATTTAAATTATCATTTGCCTAAATTAAATAAATATTTATTTATTTAATTGATCCCACTTCTTCTATTAATTAAATAAATCTTTATTTATTTAATTAATTCATTAGCCTTTTTCTACACATGACACATGTCATTCATCTCTTAATTCCTACACTACCTACCTCTTTCATTATTTTATTATTTCTTCTACCTACCCTCTAATCATAGCCGACCTCCTTTTTACACCTCTCAATCTTATCCCTCCATTTCATATAGTGTCTTCTATTTAAGGAGATGCTTTCTTCATTATCAAACCCTAATGACTGATCTTAAGGACTTGACTATACTATGATCCTACTTGCAACCACATTCCGTTCTTTGTTGAGCTCTTGTGCACATAAAATCTGAGAGCAAATATATCAAGCAAGATCAATCGAGATAGGAAGAATGGAGATCAAAACCCTATTGGACATGTAATGGTATAATCTTGGTGATTTCATTTGATTTGCATTGTCTTAGGTAATCTTCATATGTTATGGTGGATTTTTGTTGTTGTTAGGCTAGGGTTTGGTGGTTGAATTCATTTAGCCTTTCAATTTTGTTATTATTGTTATCCATTTTCACCATATACACAACCAAATTATTGAACGGCCAGTCTATGTGGCGAATTAACGGCCTTAAGGGTGACCATGCAGAAGGACTTACATTGCATGGATGTCCAATTACTTAAAGAAAATAGCGAAACCCTGGAAGACACTATGGAGATGATTAGCCAGTTTAGCAGCCACATCAGACAAATCAAGATGGAGAAATCCTTGTCCATGGAAGACTTTACGAGGATCTCTAAAGTGGAATCGATGCTCACTGTTTGTCTCGATCACCTAGGTTCCCATAGAGATAAAGTGCAAATGGTGAAGAGAAAGAAGGAGCTCTGGAAGTAGAGAGTAATTCATATGTTTGCCACATGTAACTGTAATCCAAGAGTTTTCAAAAGTGCATTGAGAGTGGAGCGCGATGAAGGCGGTGATGGTGTCCATTCAAGACACCAATCCGAGTGATCACACCGGAACTGAGCATACGACATGACTAGCACTGCTTGCAATTGTTTGCCAGTGAGTCTAGTTATTTTCCTTAGTTTCGGTTATACAGTTAGGGTTGCTTTCTATTAACTCTTACGAGTTAATTTTACTTTGGTAAAAAGGAGCTATTGGGTCTGGTGACCTATAAATATGTTTTGTAATGACTTTGAAAAGGTTCACTAAGTTTTTGAAAAGACTATATTTAAGATTGGCTAAAAACATTTTGTGTATGTAGAAAGTGGATGACCATCGATGAATGCAAAATCTTGTTAATAGCTATTTTCAGTTTCAAATCTGTGTGTTTGATATCTGAAGTTTGATTTCTGTGTAAATCTATTTCGAAGAAGGGGCTATTATACTTTCTATGTGTGCAGAAAACTATTGGCAAATTTCGTCTTTATAAGCTTTTCATTTTGTTTTAGTGTTCGTATGAAGTCTGTCGGCTTTATATAAAAAGTTATATATGGATCAGTGCTTGCATTCATTTTGTATTGATTGGTGTATGCAATGCCTTTAAGTGTTTTCTAGTGAAAAGCATTCTATTGATTGTATGTAATTTGGAGCCGAATGAATATTTACTAGAGAGAGTTGTACCTTAATTTAGAGGTTAATCAATATAATGATTTTCCAACTGTTTGGTAAAAAGTTTGTCTGCCTTTCTATGACCCGCAGTGATTTAACATTAAACAAATAAGGAAAGACAAATCTGTTTACCAACACTAATAAGAGTCCATTACTTTAATCAACCATGCATTGATGCCCAAACAACCCTAACATATCATCGATATTATTTATAATAATAAAAATAAGAAATCATTGACTTAAATTGTTTACTGACTAACTAATACAAAAGTAAATATGTTTTGGAAAAGAAGATGAGGAATATACTTATCTCTAAGATAACAATAGAATTATCGTTGACTGAGGCATTTGTTTTTTTTTGTCTTTTGATTGATTTTTATAGTCTTAGCTACACCATGGTGATAGGGAGGGAACTGCTCTGCTCCATACTCACGCCTCATCTCAGCATGCCAAAAGATTTCAAAATCCTTTAAACACACGTTTCCTGCATTCCTCTCTCCTCACATTTATCTTACAAACAAAATCTAAATCCCCTTTAGAGTGGGGTTGTGGGTGGCTTACAAAATACCCAAGAATTCTTTTTTCTTTGATTCCATTCACTGGCTCTTCCATTTTAAGAGGAAGGCCTTTTTATGCAAACATGGAGGACTCTCTCAAACACTGTTTAGTTTCTTATGCTCTTATGCCTCCCAAAATTGTCTTTTCAACAAATCCAACTTGTGCATGTCCTACGAACCTTACATTCCATAAGACCACATCTATTCCAAGTATTATGTCAAACTATTCAAGTGCTTTGTCTATGCTTGCACATCTTGGATACATGACTATTAGAGCTATTGCATCTACAACATTAATTGAAATTCCTCTCTTCTCAATTCTTTGATGGATGTCCCTATTTGTTTTCCCATCAAAAATCTACCTTATCACCTTCCTTGGAGTTTTCTTTTGCCTTTTCTTGTATGGCCTAAAGGTATTATGTATCTCTAACTACTAAAAATCATGCGTTTTCCCCTTGTTTCTCCTCTTTCACTTGCTTATTTCTTATCCTTTTCATGTTTTGGCTTCTTCCCATCTCTTCCCACTTCCTCTCGAGCAATTCCTCCTTTTCTCCTCAATTTACCTATTGACTTCTACTCCTTCCTCAAATTTTATTTACCAAAGCATGTGCATAGTCTCTTCCTCCCATTTTCTCCACTAGAGTGTCACATCCTCACCTGTTACATCCATGGTGGATGTTAGAGGAAAAACATATACATTAGTTCAACCCTTAAATGGATTAGTAGATTCTAAATATAGATTTGGTAGCACCCTCAATGGGTAGTTTGTAACTACTTGATGATGTAATTGTAGCTTTGAACGAGAAAGAGGAAATGCTTATCAATAGTGATAAAGCATTTTGGAGGAATGGTAGGTGGGTGGAGACTATTATGAATCCACTCCATCCATTGCTTTTGTAAATGATAGACTAAAATCTTGGAAATGAGATTGCATTGTAAATGGCAAAATATGAAGCCATATGACTAATACCCAAAAAAAGCACATAGTTTTGAAATTGTATCCTTTAATGATTAAATAATCTTTCTTAAGTTGAAATTTCACTAATATTGGGACACTATAATAAGTGAATTCAACCCATTTAGTGAGTGTGACTAAGGACATGCTACCCCATAAGGAGAATGTAAGATATATTTTAGGATTCGTACTTGGAACCTTAGAGGAATTAACCTAAAAACATGTTACCCAATGATGTAATATTGATCTTTCTTAACAAAATCAACCCAAAGATTGCAAACAAACAATTGGATTAAGTGAAAAGGCTCACTCAAGAGACTCATGTGTAGACACCAAGAAGGCAGCAAGGGAAGAAATGGAGCTTAAATAAAAGGGAATGGTAATGATTCACTATTGTTGGATTTTGCTGAGAGTTTTCTAGAATGATGTGTTCTCATTGATGTCAAAATATTCTTCTGTGTATTCCAGTGTTGCAGTTTAGTTGAATGAGATGGTTTAGCCTATGTATTGTAGATGAGTTGATGTAGATTAAAGGGTTTTTGGTATTTTGTTTGCAGATGGTTCATTCCTATTTGCAAAGGTGTACATGATGTTTTGATTGAGTTATGAGATCCAGTATTGAGGTTGATATTTAGTTGTTCATGTTATTTGGTATTTTGGTTTGTGCTCTAAATTGATCTGGAATTGTTATATCTTTAGTCATAGATGTATGGGATGTATTTTGGATGTTGATGTGTGTCCTTAGTTCAATTGGTTCATGATTTGGATGTCCACAAGCAAATATTTCATGTTGTCAGTTAGTTATGATGTTTTCTTGAGCTCTGATGGTGATGATTTTGGTAATTTGAGTTATTATGGTTGTTGTGGTGCAATTCATGTTGCTTGTGAACGTTTCTAGATCATGTTCTATGCGTATTTGTGGTCCGCATTGATTATAGTGCGCGTTATTGAAGATTTTCTTTGTTCGGTGATGTTCTTCATGTTATGTGACATTCTTGATGGTTCTAGCATGTCATGGATGATCGAGGCGTAATTGTTGGAGGTCTTGCATGTTTGTGGTGTTGATATGGGTCTAGATTATGTCTTAGCTGACATTGTTTTGGTCTATATATGTTGTTGTAGCATGTGAGGTTAATATTTTATAATTTATATTGAGGGTTTAACCTACCTTGAAATATAGATTGATGTCTTGTATAAATAAATGTAATTATCATGTAAGATGAATGTTTGCAATCTTTGAGTGAGCATATGATTGAGATGTATGTGTGAACAAGTGATTTGATCTTTTAGAAGTGTGAAGGAGAAAAGAGAAGCATTGCAGAGAAGACTGTGTGCTTAACTGGAACTGTATCCAGGCAAATGGAGATGCTATTTTCACAGTTCATGTAATCCAGATTGTTGTTCGAATGCTTTTTTAAGTCAGTGAAACTTCCTGTAAGGCGGTGAGCATTCCCCATTGTAATATTTCATTTACTCCTAACAGGGTATTATATCATTGTAGGTAGGTTCCCACCATGCTTTTTCCCTTAACTGGGTTTTCCACGTCAAATTTTTTGATGTTATGTGTAATATTCATGTGGTGTTGTTTCATGTTATAACTATTAATTATCATATTTGATTTGTGGTTTAAGTTGCAAATTGTTTTTATGCAAACTGATTCATCTCCCCTCTCAGTTTGCTGCCTATTACCAACAATTGGTATCAGATCTAGATCCTCCAGAAGAAGCTTGACCACTTGAGGAAGATCCAGGATGGTAACCTTTGTTTTCAAGAAGGATAGTCTAAGGTTTCATGGAACGAATTACACCCTCTGGAAAATCCGCATGCAATGTCATTTGAGATGCATAGGAGAAGAGTACTAGAAGATCACTAATAATGTATATAATGCTCCTTAGAATGATCCTACTACTCCAGATGAAGTTAAGGAAGAAGAATACAACATCAGAGCGAAGGAAGCATTGTTGAGTGCTTGTCAGATTCCGAGATGATGAATGTAATAGACTTAGAGATTGCACATGAGATCTAGATAAAATTGGAGACTTTGCATGAAGGAGATAGTTGTGTAAAGATTACTAAGTTGCAAAGTCTGAAGGATAAATATGAGAACCTAAAGATGAGTGAAGATGATAATATCACCTCTTTTATGCAAAAAGTAAACAAGCTTGTGTGTAGAATCATATGTGTTCTTGGAGTCTTAGAAGAGTCTAAGATTGTTGCTAAGGTGTTGAGATCCTTGATGGACTTGACAAGCACTAAGAAGGTGGGGGGGGGGGTGAATCAGTGACACCAAAAACAAAACTACTTCAAACACTACCCAGTAGATGAACTTAACAAAGCTTTTAAACACAATGCATGCAATCCAAAATTAAATAACAACATCCACCAAAAGTAAAGCATCCACCATAACACAAGTGTTTGTACATGGAAAACCCAAATAGGTAAAAACCATGGTGAGATGGAACTCACAAGTTAACTATCTGCAATAATAGATAACTGATCGGTTAAGGTCTACAAAGTACTCTGCTAGGAGAGAAGCTTGCTAGAGATCCCAAAGATTGATTATAAGCTTATACCTTGTTAAAGGTAGAATCTTGTTAGGAGTAACCTTGGTGGAGGATTTTTGAATCCAAACTAATGCATCACCTTGTTAAAGGATTTATACATTGAAGCTTGTTAGAGCTTACCCAATTAGGGGGTTTGATTTTGTTGTAATGGTTAGAAAACAACAAGAATGGTTTGATCTGTTCTGAGTAGCACAACACTTGCTTGATCAGATCCTTCTAAACATATTCAACACTGCTCTTCTGCATACTCTATAACTTAATTCTTCTTCGCACATAACACTCTTCCACTATATTAAATAATTCATTGTAATGTCAATATATAGACCTTATGATTTCATGTTGGCCTTAATAAATCATAACACAATTTCCTAGGTGTAGTGTATCTGGACAAGTGATCATAACTCATCACAAAAATTACCGAATAGCAGTCGGTGGGATAAATCATCACACAATTACCGAATAGTGGTTGGAACAATCAAATACCAGTCTGAGTAAAACATATGAACCATCACTAGTACATTCAGGTCAAAATTTTGATGGTAAATCATCAAGAATCTGACATAATTTTGTCGCACTACCGACAAAAAAAAGCCGTCGAAAACTTTGTGTTGGAAGTTTTGACTATCCTTGTGGTCGTCACAATTCCGACATCACCTCCAACCTTTCTGATGGCCGCCATGGATTCTCATGCCCCAAAAGAATACCATCACTTATGACGGCCTCCAGGAGAGTTCTGACAAGGATGCTGTGCATCCGACGACACTCCTCTGTCAGAATTTTACCCTTTAGAGTCAGAATTCCGACGATAGGCCGATTTTTCAGAAAAAAAATAAAAATTTATAGAAAAAGATTGACATTGGTATCTCTCTTCTATCTCTCTTCTCTATCCCTCTCTACTATCTCTCTTCTCTCTCCCCTCTCTAGGTCTCTTTCTCCATCCCTCTCTTCTTCTCTCCCTCTCTACTTCTCTTTCTCTACCCTCTCCAGGTCATTATCTCTTCCTCTCACCCTCTCTCTCTCTCTCTCACCTCTATAGGTCTCACCTTCCATTCCTCCATCATTACCCATGTTGTCAAGTTGCAATATATTTCCCAAAGTACTTGGTTGTAAGATATGACTACCCAGAACTCCAGTTTAAGCATTAAGTTACGTCATTATTGACCTTACTTTGGGATGCTATGTATGAGATTGGAGCCTTTTGTAAGGTGTGATCAATGTGCTATCATAAATGCAAAGCCAAAACCATTTTGATGAGATCATGATCCCACTAATACTATTTTGCCTTGTTAATTTTGCACCCACAAAAATGATAGAACCAGATATAATATGCCATCAATGCCCATATACCGACAATGCTCAAGATGAGCCACTTAGAGGTAGAGTTTAACCACTTTCCATATAGGTAGATTATCTCTAACCTCATTTTCCCTATGGGTAACTGATTAGGTTCATTTTAGAGTCTTATTTCCAAATATGTACCTCTATGTTAGCTTTTTGCTTTATTATTTGCCTGTTTATGCTTAATCTTGTCAATTTTGCATACTTTTACTTAGTTCTTGCATCTTCAATGAAATTATATCTAATCATATCCAATCACATCAATATGGAACAATTAATCATATTGCTGGTCTCTCCTAGAGGAATTAAATTGAACCAAATTGACTATTCCCCAATAAAATGTTTTGAAATGGTGAATGTATAAGTTTGTAGTTTACTTTCCTAGACTAGGACCCCATTTTGTCAACATTTCACTATGAAAGCATAAATATTTTTTCTTGAAGAGAACATCTTACAGATTATGCTTCAATGTATAACACATTTTCATAATCAAGCATTCAACTTCACATGGATAAAAGAATTCACATATTCTAAATCATGATCTGATGATGTGAACAACTCATATGCAACTATATGGCATGCAAAGCATTTATTTTAACATACACTTATTCATCCACATTACAGGGATAACAATAGAAGGCTCACATATTGGTCTAAGAGGATGCCATGGTCTCACAAAGTAACCAAGAACCATATGAAATGATGGTCTTCAATCCACACACAACTAGCGAGGATCCATACGATTATGTATGACTTCCCCCTTGTTTGTTTAATGGGATTAGCCTCCAAGACATAGCCGTCAATAATCACTAAGAATGTACAAGTGGATCGTAGCTACCCATACAACAAACACTTACCCCTATCCTCAAATTTTCCCAATGTTTGATTCCTTATATACACTCATCCAAGGTTATCTACATCGATCTTGGTGAGGAATCACATCACAACAAAGAAGGCAACATTTAAAAATAGCAAGAGTTTCACTAAACTACCAAAGATCATAAATATTGAAAGAAAGAAAAAATAGTACCAATAATAAGTCAAATAAATGTGTTCAATTCCAATAGCAAATCAAACATAGCCACAATAACTACACAATAGAGAAAACTCAAAATAGTGATTAAAATAATTCAAACAAGATAAAATAAAATTGTTGTCCCATGCAACAAAGATGAGAGATCATTGATAATTGAAGGAAACTTCACAATCCTTAAAAGTGCACATTACATAACTATACGACTAGAAATTGTGGCTTAATAGAGTGAAGATTCATCATGACTCCAATAATAGTCCCTCATGTGTGCATTTGTCGCATGAACACAAAAACTCCCACATGGCATGGCCATGTACCTAATGGAGAAGACATGCCTAGGCTACATGCCCAAAAAACATGACTATAATAATAGTCCCTCATGCATGCATTTGTGACCTGCACACTACAAATCCTAACATATCATGGCAATACACCTCATAGAGAAGACACACCTAGGGCCACATTGCACATAGCAATGCGCCTCACAAAGAAGACATGCATAGGGCACATGCCACATAGCAATGTGTCTTATGGAAAAATGTGCCTGCATGTCACACACCAAAGCTATATGTATACATCATGAGGCACATTCATATGCTATCAAACACAACCTATTGTATCTAACATGAGTTCCTCTCTACATGTGTGAAAATCTTCCAACACTAATCACCACTAAGAAGGAATAATATAAAATTCATCTTCAAATATTTGTGTGTGTGTGTGTGGAATTGTGTCTTTGAACCCAAATCGCTACCATCAACAACATGTAACCATCACCTACACTATATCAAAACATAAGTATGGTGTGACATCATATCTATTTGCATAATGTCAAAACACATGCAAACATGAAAATCATCATAGCATGACAAAAATCAATCTCCATGTGTTGGAACAAAGATATAAATAAGATAATAGGGTAAGAGGAAACCCGTACCAAGAACCACATACCAACTATCGGCAATGCCATCAAGATAAATGTAGGATAGGATACCACTATGAGCCATCCAATGGTCCATTCTATGAGGAGAACTAGGGTATACTATCTTTGAAAGGTGTGGTCAATAGAGATAATCCCTACTAATGCCATAATATGTCACCATAGCTTCTTGAGTTTTCCGTTCTTCTACTTAACACCACATTTATTGAGTTCCTCAACAGTGAGGTTGGTTCTCAATAGGATGCACAAACATGTAAACACACAAGCATGGTTTCATCATACTTGTACAACAATACAAATTCATTTTTCTAGTTAATTACTTAGTGTAAAAATAACTCCATTACATAACATAGGGCAATAATCACCATAAGTTTTCAAATAAACTGCCCAAACATCAATTGGAGTTACCCTTTCTAAGGTACAAACATAATTTATTTATAACTTCAAAATTAAAATAATCACAATACATCAAAATAAGTTCAATAGTGCATGGAAATAGACAACATGATCCATAATTAAACCCATAAATTACCCTAATTGGATATGCTAATATAATGGTGTCTCAAATAATAGAGATCTGGACTTTGTTTCATCATACACAAGCATGGTTTCATCATACTTATATCCAAATACACTATCCATAGATAGGTACTCAGTACCACAATCTCATGGGTACCCTTTTAGCTGAATTTACCCTATATTTAGGTGAATCTACCCTTGTATCATTCCTTGATCTAGTATGTCATTCCACCAATCAATAATTTTTCCATATTCTTGGGAGAATACACTATCCCTTAGGTGAATATGCCATATCCTTAAATGAATCCTCCTTGTCATCATCCTAAGTCCTCTTTTTGTTAAGTCTTATCCCTTCATCTTTAGGAAAATCCACCTATCCTTATGTGAATCTACTTTCTCTTAGGTGAATCTATTTCACATAAATCATTTATCTTATCCATCTTTCTTACGCAAATGGTGAATTTTTCCTATCCTTAGATGACTACACTCCCATTTAGGTGAATCTATCTAGTTTTAGTCTCCTTCCATTATTTTGTCCAAATTTGTATCCTCTAGTTTACATGAATCTACTTGTTCTTAGGAAAATCAACCCTATCATTCTAAGGAAAATTCACCTTGTCATCATCCTTAATCATCTACCTTTCAAGTGTATAGTCCATCCATCCTTGGGAGAATCTAACATATTATTGGGAAAATCCACTCCCTCTTAGGTGAATCCACCTTTTCCACCTTCTCATTAATCTATTATTTGTTCTAAGAAGGACACAAAAGTGGATAGAAAACAATAGAGGAGATAGTACTCAAACAAGTACTAAGGAATTTCATTAGTGACATGTCACAAATGTGAGTTATACATGTTCCAAATTGATTGATTCTCATGAAGGAACTAAGTTATCTACAATAAATAGCCACCCAAGAAACCCATTTGCTTTAGGCAAACTATCTTCTTAGTAGTAGCTTAATTCTTGAGACACTTGATTTAGATATGATCTTGTAAATGGTGTTAAAAAGAGTAATTAGTCACCAACCAACCACACTCTTCATTTGTATATTTAAGAATTAGTTTGGTCAAACCTTGATTGTAACAAGCATAACCAAATCCTCCATGATAAAGTTAACAACAAATATATTATTGCATTACCAAATCTTTGTGGTGGGTGTGTTCAACAAATATATTATTGTATGAATTGCTTTTGTCCAAAATGTAGGAGCTTGATCTACATATCCATGAAGGCATGATTAGGTCTCTACACAACACTGTTTTGTTGATGCATATATGTAGTGGTTAGTTGTTTTCTTTTAGTTGTGGATAAACCATTTTGGGTGAATTTCTCATTTACTTGAGCATTTTTCATTTAGAGAACAACTGGATGACCATTCAACAAGGGGTTTAAACTCTTTGAACTTCACAAATGCTTGAGCTTTTCTTGTCAAGCAATGTACCCACATCTTAAAGACATCAAATTATGAAAGATGATAGTTCCAAATCTGCAAATGATTGTCACAACATAGTGAATAAAGGAAATCCATAGATACATTAATGAGTAGTCCTAGATCAATACAAAGAGAGCACATGCATGCTAAGGGAGCATTGAACAAGCCTTTTTCAGGATAATATAATGGTAGTAAAAGAAATCAATAAAGAGCATAAGTTCATCAAGAACAATTCTTAGCCACTAAGATCTAAGGTAATCATAGAGGAGCTGATAATAAGTGAGTTCAAGAAGACACACTCAAGCCTTCATCACATTCCATAAAAAGAAAATCATTATTCCATATAATTGGAAGGAAATGATATATTGCAAAGATTACGATGAAGGTCTAAAATAGTAAAAGAGATGAGACTAATCTTTTATTTCTACTTACAACAGTGAATTGGTTGAGATATACTCATAGACAAAGTGAATGACATGTATGAGAACAACCTCAATAAAGATAAAAAGGACAATAAATAGTAGTGATTGATGACAATGCATTGAATGTGCCAAGAAAAAGATAGTGGAAGCCATGGAGAAACCACTATCAAAACAAAGCCATTAAATAAAACTATGTTGGTGCAACTTGAGAAGCACAGTAGAACAATGAAAAAAGAACACTACTTGGTCCTTGAAAAGCATGTAGTCACAATGATTGAAAACCACAATGACGACATAGAGGGCATGAGTGTTTGGAGTATTTCCATTCTTAAGAATCTCATGATAGTCCATTATTAGGACAGGTGAAGTGCACTATGAAAGTGTCTTAAAAAGCTAATATAGCCATAAGTGATAGTGCCAATTCTTTGAGTTCAAATCCTCATGAAATACAGTCATGTTTATTTCAATGCAACATTTGCCAGCACCCTCCCTGCCTGTGCCAAAATAGGAGCTTTGGAAAAAGGTATGGACATCCATCAAAGCATAATCAAAGGGGGTTTTTTGTCAGAAATTAGTTGCAAATGCTCCAATAACAAAAATCACAAAATGGGGTAGCATACACACGGCATGTGAACTGTATGATGGAATACCTCAAAGAGATGTCATTTCATGGAATTTTAAGATCACAGGATATGCACAAAATGGATTAATTCACAAAAAAAAACTAGTTGCCCTTGATTGCGAAAAAAAATTAGTTGCCCTTCATTGAAAAACAAAGAGTTCCTTTGATTGCAAAAAAACCCTAACCTTGCTTGTGTAGAGATCGCTCCGACGGGGGGGGGCTGGGAGGCAAGACGGTCGCCACTTGCTTCAGTTTGCTTTCAAAATGAAAATGCGTTGTGTTTTTTTTTTTAATAAAATGCCTGAGGTTGTCAGAATTTCGACGAACACGAGCATTTTTAAAAAAAAAAATCAAATTTTCACACAATGCTCCTTGTTCGTCGGAATTTGACCCCAAATGTATTAGTGTGTTATCTATGAATCTCTTGTCATGATCTCTGCTTGATCTTCATTCTTGATCCGACTTAGTATAACCACAAGTTGTCTCTTATGCACATACCGGATATCACAAAGTACCAGTTAGAGATAACCACTAAGAATATGGGTTGATAGTATAAGCATTTAAAGTTACACCAGTAGTCAATATAATCATGTGTGTGTGAGTGTTTCATCAATGACAACATATGATGAATACATTACAATCATCATCATGCCAACATTCTCCCCCTTTGGAATTGATGGCAACACTTAGAAAATTTAACAGTAATACTGCTAAGTATGCATACACAACAAATTTCACATATACTCATGCTCCCCCTTAATGCATACATTATATAGAATTTTTAAAAATGCACATACATATTTCTACTCCCCCTTTGACAACAATGCCAAATAGAAAAAATAAAATATATATATAGAAAATTTGTATCAAAGTGTTCAGCATATACAACAATAACTTAAAAGTTCATGCATTAGCCAATCTCAGGAAAATATCAATGTAGCTCTTCTTCATCTGTGACAAAGCATTTTCCCATGATTTCAATATGTTCTCTATATACTCAAATGTAGACATCAACTGTGAATGAAATTCTTCCATTGAGTCTAGTGTGCAGGTTTTGGGGGTTGTTAGGATAGCTTCTGCATTGGAATAGGCTCTATGAAGTATGTCTACCTATGACGTAAACAAACTCTTAAGTTCTCTAAGAGATCGGAGTCTCTTTGCCTTCTCATTATCATAAATGTCCTGTCTGTTATGCAAATCATCTACAGATTTGCTAAAGGCAAGTATAGAGTCCTGGAATGGGACATATGCCTTGCATATCCTTTCCATTTCTTTCTCTATTTCTATTTGAATTTTAGAAATGTCAGAATAAAAGAAAGTAACATTGGAGGTATAAGAAAGATACTTCCTCCTCTTTCAATAGCTTTACTCAATAGACTTTTATTGTGTGATAGAGCCATTTTGCCACTATCAATATCCTTTGCCAATTTTTCTCCATATTTCTTCTTGTGACTCTTTTCAACATATAGTTGAGCAGCATCTTCTAGTGACTTAATTTGATTAGATGCATCTACAATTAACTGACCAAGTTTGCTAATAGGTGTAGATAGATGTGTTGTAGATGTTTCTGGTAGTAAACCAGATAGAATTTCTAATGCAGACTGAATTGTTTCAGCTTCAACCCTTTGCTCTTTCAACCTCTTCTTATGTGCTCTAGATTGCATGACATTTTCAATCTTCATCATTTATGATGTGCTCAAATTGTTCATATCAACAGGTCCTGAGATACTTAGAGAATTATCATCTTCATCAAGTTGTTTTTGCTTTGCTGGTTCAAAGGATACAACCTTAATGATCGCTTTCTCTGTATTCTTCTCTGTTTCCTTTTTAGAGGACTGTGTGACAAAAAATTTCAGTAGGCTCCTAAATAACTTTAATGACTAGTGGAGATTGGGGTTTCTCCAGTTGTTCTGTTGCTGGTGGATTGTCCACTTTTAGTTGTGTAAATGTTATTCGATTTTCAATTCAAGATGCAAGTTATATTCAGGGTTATTTATCTTCTTTCAGGTATATGTTATTTCTTAATATAATAGATCTGATTATTATCTGGTATGTTGCAGATGGAGAAGGAGCATTTATCAATTTTGATGTTCTTCTCATCATTACTGATATATATATATATATATATATATATATGCTAACAAGGAGGATCAAGCAATACCTTGACTGGTCATGTCTAATAGACATGACTGATCAAGATATTACTTGATTGCACCTCTTAGAATCATAATCGCATTTACCTTATACCAATCGGTATGTATATAACTTAACAGGTGATGGGAATGGATATGGGATAGACTAGCCTAGTCTATGCTCCTTGATCCTCTTCTTGGATCACCAAGTGTTCCAACCATACCCTAGGGTCTCTAGGACTTCCCTTGCTTGTGTAATCCCTTGACCTTGCCCAATCCACCCACCAACAACCTGTGATACTTCTCCTAAGGTCACACCTACTCACAAGCATCAAAAACCCTCACATAGGCTAATAAGGGTTTAGCTCCTCCTACACCTTCTTAGGTCCTAGAAAGGATAGGATAGGTCTTTGACATATTTTTCCATCCATTCATGTGCCCCCGAGAGGTTTTGACATTCCATTTTGTTAGCGATCTCACTATTTTGCTTCTTTCCTACAAAATAGGGCTACAAGGAATGTGCCTAATTAGGCCTCCGTTCTAGACTTTTAGAGCTCCCTCTTGCAAACGATGCTCAAAATTGTGAAACTTCCCAAAGGGACTGCTATTCATTTAGCAAAGGCTCAAATATTTTCCTAGTTTTGGGCCTCCAAGTGTCCGTACACTACCCTAGGTGAATTTAGGGGTTTTTAGGGTTTTTTATGAGGGTTTTTAGGCCTGCCAGGGTCACAGTGAAGGTTTGCTATCTTTACCACCTTATTTGGATTGGTGGAAGCTCCTCCTTTCCACCAGTGGTGCTCCACACACCCCTCTATAGCTCCTCCAAGGGGCACCTCCTTCCTTGTCCTACTTTGCTCTCATGGACCTCTGCAACCTCAACCCTTCCTAGCCAGGCACAGTCCAGTCTTGCCTAGGAGTGGGTCTTTGAAAAGCTTTCCTACATCTTCAGGGGCCCTGCTTCCTCTAAGGTACTATACAGGGTCTGTACTCCTCTTCCCCATGGTTTCATGGTGTTTCCACAATGGGGATAGGAGTTGTCAACCCATTTACACAAAACAGTCCAAAACTGGACAGTGAAAGAGTAACTTCACAAAATATTTACAAAACACACAAAACCTGCACAATAAACCTAACCTAAGTGCTCAAAATGAAAGTATAAACACAATGCAAGAATCTCAACACCATTTAGTTTGCAAAACAATCCATTGTCAACCTATTAATGCCCCATTTGTGCCGACTGGCAACAAAAACACAGTCACAGTCAAGGTCTTTTCCCTTGGGCCGTACAATCTGACATCCAACCCCTCATTTTAGGGTTTTGAACAATATATAATGTCTACCTCAGTTTGTGTGCCAAGGTTAGGGTTCTCCACACCAAGCTAAGGTTATTACCTACAAGGTGGAAAAGTTGCATGACAACTTTGAAAAGTTGTCATGCAACTTTTTGCAACTTTTGAGCAACTTTTGCAATGTTGCTTTTCTTGACTTTTGGGCCTACATTGGGCTATCCTATGGACACAACCATGCTAAAAGGACCCCAAACTCATCAATGGCACACATACCCTCTACTCCACAAGAAAACTCAACCTAGACTTGTGAACCTAGGACCTAAACTAGGACCTAAACAAGACCAATGAGCTCTTGGTTGTTATTACATTTACTTGGCTTCTTAAAGAAGCAAAATTCCAATAAAAAGAAAATGGAGGAAGACCTTAGAAGGGTTCTCCTACACCATACTCCCCCTCTACAACAGAATTAAGGAACTAGGGGAGAGATGAGAGCCGAGTTAATACCAAGTTTCTTGAACCTTCCCTCTTCAACCCAAGTGGCTTTAGACTTAGGTTGACCTACCCACTTCACCAAGTGTTCCATGTAGACCTGGTGTCTAGTAGACTTATTCACCCTTGACTCCAAGATCTCCTCTACTATGGGCTGCTTCACTTGAGGTAAGGTATTCATATCCATGTCCTGCAACACCTTGGCTTGATTTTTAGTTTGCCCTGCTATTTCACCTTTATATAATATCAGATCTACAACATTGAAGACTGGTGATATAGCCTAATCTAAAGGAAGATCCACCTTGTAGGCATTCTCACCATATTTGGGTAGAATTCTACAAGGTCCTACCCTCTTCATTTGTAGCTTAGTAGGCTTGTCGCTTTTCATTCTAGCTTTGCTTAAATGGACCATCACATAGTCACCCACTTTGAACTGAACCTCTCTCCTTTTTTTATCCACTTTAGCTTTTAGTTTTTGAGTAGACTCTAGGATGGCTCTCTTGACATGTTCTTGGACTTCCTTGATGGTTTGAGTGAAGTCCTATGCTTGCCCACTCTTCATCTCCATGGAACCAAGTTCTCTTAGTTCACACACCCCTCTTGGATGTCTACCATAGACAACCTCAAAAGGACTCCTTCTAGTGGTCCTATTTACACTATCATTGTAGGCATACTCAGCTTTTGGAATAACTAGATCCCAAGTCTGCCCATACTCCTTAGTTAGACACCTCAACAAGTTGCCTAACACCCTATTAATGACTTCAATTTGACCATCAGTTTGTGGATGGTAAGCTGACCTGAATGATAAATTAGTCCCTAGTCTTCTCCATAAGGTTTGCCAAAAATGGCCCATGAACTTGCTATCCCTATCTAAAACAATACTTAATGGGATTCCATGAATCCTTACAATCTCCTTAAAGAATAGATGTGCAATATAACTAGCATCATGAGTAGTTCTACATGGAATAAAATGGCTCATCTTAGAAAATCTGTCTACCACCACATAGATGCTATCCATACCTATCTTTTTCTTGGGGAGTCCTACCACAAAGTCCATGCTCACACACTCCCAAGGCCTATTTGGGACCGGTAATGGTTGATAGAGGCCTACATTACTTGATCCTCCTTTTTCCCTTTGACACACACCACATTGCTCCACATACCTTCTCACATCCCTTGGTAACCTAGGCCAATAGTAGTACCTCTATACTAGATCCAAAGATTTATTTATTCCAAAGTGTCCACTTAGACTACCATTCTATTTCTCTTGTATGAGATTTTCTCTCATGGATCCTCTAGGCACACATAACTGATTGCCTTTGAACAAGAGACCACTTTGAAGAGTGTAATCTGCATACTCACCATGAAAATGATTCTCAAACTCCTTGCAGACCTTGTAGGCTGATGAGAAGTCCTCATCTTCTTCATAGAGATCCTTGAAACCTTCTATCCCTATGCTCTGCAATTGTAATTCTTGGACAGTCAACAACTTTTGGCTTAAAGCATCTACCACCTTGTTAAGTTGCCCCTTTTTATGATTGATGGTAAAGGTAAAGGATTGGAGGTACTCCATCCACTTCAAATGTCTATTGCTAAGCTTCTCTTGAGTGTTGATGTAACTCAAAGCCTGGTTATCTATGAACACTACAAATTCCTTTGGGAGTAGGTAATGCCTCCACTTCTTAAGAGATTGAACTAGTGCATACAACTCTAGATCATATGCAAAATACCTCTTCTTTGCCTCATTAAGCTTCTCACTGAAAAATGCCACAGGCCTTCCCTCTTGACTCAATACACCCCCTACTGCAATTCCACTTGCATCACATTCCAATGTGAATAGCTTGTCAAAAGTAGGTAAGAGTAGGATGGGTTTTGTGGCTACTTCTTGCTTCAATAATTGGAATACTTCATCAGCTTGTTTAGTCCATTTGAACCTAGTTTTAAGGCCTCCTTTTATGGTGTCAAGTACTGGTGCACATATGCCACTGAAGTTCCTCACAAACTTTCTATAGAATCGGGCTAAACCATGGAAACTCCTAACTTCAATCCCTATTTTAGGGGTAGGCCAATTCAAGATCGCCTCCACTTTGCTTGGATCCATCTTCAAGGTTCCCTTAGACACCACAAACCCCAAGTAGACTAACTCTTTCTTCAAAAAGTCACACTTCTCTAAGTTGATTGCCAACTTCTCTTCATGCAACCTCTCTAGGACTAACCTCAAATATTCTAGGTGCTCCTCTTTGGTTCTACTATAGATGAGTATGCCATGTAAGTACACCACCACAAATCTGCCTATGAATTCATTCAACACCTCATTCATCAATCTCATGAAGGTTCTTGGGGCATTGGTAAGTCCAAATGGCATCACAAGCCATTCATAGAACCCTTCTGTGGTCTTAAAAGCAGTCTTCCACTCATCACCCTCCTTAATTCTAATCTGATGATAACCACTTTTAAGGTCCAACTTAGTAAAATACATGGCACCTCCTAAATAGTCCATCAAATCCTCTATTCTAGGAATAGGAAATCTGTACCTTATGGTGATCCTATTGGTTTCCCTTGAATCAGTACAAAGTCTCCACTTGCCTCCCTTCTTTGTTGCTAGTTTTACCGGGACTGCACATGGGTTGATTCTCTTCTTGATCAGTCCTTGATCCAACAACTCCTACACTTACCTTGCTACCTCCTTGTTTTGATCAGGAGTGAGCTTATATGCTGCTTTATTGGGCAGGGATGCACCGGGGACAAAGTCTATTTGATGGCTTATAGACCTTCTTGGTGGAAGTGTTGTAGGTGCTCCATCACTCACTATATCTTTATACTCTTGCAACATTTGTTTTACCTCCTTAGGTACCTATGTCTGCAACTTATCTTCCTCCTCCTTTGGCTTCACAAAGATGGCACATCCCACTATCTCCTCTTCATGTAGTAGGTGTAAGAACTCCTTACTAGTATTAAGTAAGACACTAGGTGTTCTTGAGGTTCCCTCATCATTCTCTGTTAGAGACTGAATCTTATAGGTTCTGTTGTCCTTCTTTAAGGAAATGGAGTTCTCCTCTCCATCATAGATCATCTTCCTATCAAATTGCCAGGGTCTACCTAACAGCAGATGACAAGCATCCATGGGTAACATATCACAAAGGATCTTATCCTTGTATCCTCCAATAGAGAACTCTACCCAAGTCTGTTCATTGACAAGCACACTCTGTCCTTGATTCAACCATGTCACCTTGTAAGGGCTAGTGTGGGGTATCTTTGTGAGTTTCAACTTCTTGGCTGTGTCATCTGATATGATGTTATCAGTTGACCCTGAATCAACTATCACCTTGCAAACCTTACCAAATATTTTGCATCTCACCCTAAACAATGCTCTCCTATGCTTAGGTTCATCCTTAACCGGCTGTCTTATCAAGACCTTATTGAACATCAAATTTTCTCCATTCTCTAATTCAATATGGTCCACCTTAGGTGTTTTGCTGCTTGATGTGTCTTCATGGGCATAAGCAACCCTCTTTCCACTGTTTGATGAGGTAGACTTATCAGGGCATCTATAGGCCGGGTGTCCCAATTGACCACAATTGTAGCATTTCATGGTTGCAAAGTAGGAATTACCCCTCCCAATACCTCTGCTCCTATTTGGGCCCCCTTGTGTACCTCTTCCTTGAGAATGGCCTCCTCTAAGAGTGGTTTCACTGTTATGCTCAGTCAACTTGGACTCTCCTTGATTCCTTTGCTCACTTGCCTTGCTTTGGTAACCACCTCAGTGATTCATTTGATCTCTACCTCTTCCTCTACCCCTATTATTGGAGTCTCCCTTCCTCTTGTTCCTCTCTTCCACCTTGGCAGCAAGCTGATGACACTTTTGGACAGTGGTAGGAGTCCATAGGCTTATCTCCTCCTGGATGTTCCACTTTAGGCCACTTAGATACCTAGCCAACTTGATAGATTCCTCTTCTTGGACTTTGGATCTAAGACAAAGCTTTTGAAACTCCTTTGTGTAGGAGGTCACATCAAGGTCCTTCTGCTTCAATCCCTATCTCTTCTTATGAAGTTGGACTTCATAATCCTCTTGCAAGTAGTTCTCCTTGATCTTACTCACCATGGCCTTCCAGTTTGCAATAGGTAGCTTTCCCATGCTAACTCTCTCCTCTTGCAAGTACTTCCAACATGTCAAGGCTGCTCCCCTTAGTCTTGATTTGGCAACCTTAACCTTCTAAGCTTCTATCACACCTTCACACTCAAAGAGGTTCTCCATACCCTCAATCCATTCCATGATGGTGTCAATGTCCATCCTTCCACTGAAATGTGGCAATCCTTCAAAAGATTTTGTATTCAAAGCCTTGATGGCCTTTACAAAAGGTTCTTCATTGATTAAGGGATCTGGTTCAGGTATGATGTCATCAAGATCAATAGCTTTCTTGCCTCTGTCACTAGTTTTCGCACCCCAAAGTTCTTGTGCTCTCTGATCAACCACTTCTTGCAGCTTGTTCCTTATCTCACTCATAACATCTTCAAGGAGTCTATTTTGCTCCTTTTGTTCTTCTACCTCCCTAGCCATCTCTGCATTAGTGACCATTATGTTCTCCCCTACTGATTCACTAGAATATAGAGACATGCACGGTCCACCAAATCTTTAACTTGCTCTAATACCAATCTGATGGGAAAGGATATGGGATAGACTAGCCTAGTCTATGCTCCTTGATCCTCTTCTTGGATCACCAGGTGTTCCAACCACACCCTAGGATCTCTAGGACTTCCCTTTCTTGTGGAATCCCCTAACCTTGCCCAATCCTTGCACCAACAACCTATGATACTTCTCCTAAGGTCACACCTACTCACAAGCATCAAAAACCCTCACATAGGCTAATAAGGGTTTAGCTCCTCCTACACCTTCTTAGGTCCTAGCAAGGATAGGATAGGTCTTTGACATATTTTCCATCCATTCATGTGCCCCCAAGAGGTTTTGACCTTCCATTTTGTTAGCGATCTCACTAGTTTGCTTC
The DNA here is from genome assembly GCF_030272615.1 of Cryptomeria japonica. Lineage (NCBI taxonomy): Eukaryota > Viridiplantae > Streptophyta > Pinopsida > Cupressales > Cupressaceae > Cryptomeria > Cryptomeria japonica. Next base: position 169,702,178 of record NC_081406.1, on the reverse strand, counting down.
TTTCCTACAAAATAGGGCTACAAGGAATGTGCCCAATTAGGCCTCCATTCCAGACTTTTAGGGCTCCCTCTTGCAAGTGATGCTCAAACTTGTGAAACTTCCCAAAGGGACTGCTATTCATTTAGGAAAGGCTCAAATATTTTCCTAGTTTTGGGCCTCCAAGTGTCCGTACACTACCCTAGGTGAATTTAGGGGTTTTGGGGGGTTTTTATGAGGGTTTTTAGGCCTGCCAAGGTCACAGTGAAGGTTTGCTATCTTTACCACCTTATCTAGATTGGTGGAAGCTCCTCCTTTCCACCAATGGTGCTCCACACACCCTTGTATAGATCCTCCAAAGGGTGCCTCCTTCCTTGTCCTACCTTTCTCTCATGGACCTCTGCAACCTCAACCCTTCCTAGTCGGGCACAGTCCAATCTTGCCTAGGAGTGGGTCTTTGAAAAGATTTCCTGCATCTTTAGGGGCCCTGCTTCCTCTGAGGTATTGTACAAGGTCTTCACTCCTATTCCCCATGGTTTCATGGTGTTTCCACAATGGGGATAGGAGTTGTCAACCCATTTACACAAAATAGTCCAAAACTGGACAGTGAAAGAGTAACTTCACAAAATATTTACAAAACACACAAAACCTACACAATAAACCTAAACTAAGTGCTCAAAATGAAATTATAAACACAATTCAAGACTCTCAACACCATTTAGTTTTCAAAACAATCCATTGTCAACTTGTTAATGCTCCATTTGTGCCGACTGGCAACAAAAACACAGTCATAGTCAAGGTCTTTTCCCTTGGACCGTACAATCTGACATCCAACCCCTCATTTTAGGGTTTGCAACAATATATAATGTCTTTGCCTCAGTTTGTGTGCCAAGGTTAGGGTTCTCCATGCCAAGCTAAGGTTATTACCTATTAGGTGGAAAAGTTGCATGACAACTTTGAAAAGTTGTCATGCAACTTTTTGCAACTTTTGAGCAACTTTTGCAATGTTGCTTTTCTTGACTTTTGGGCCTACATTGGGCTATCCTATGGACACAACCATGCTAAAAGGACCCCAAAATCATCAATGCCACACATACCCTCTACTCCATAAGAAAAATCAACCTAGACTTGTGAACCTAGGACCTAAACTAGGACCTAAACAAGACCAATGAGCTATGGGATCTTATTACATTTACATGGCTTCTTAAAGAAGCAAAATTCCAACAAAAAGCAAATGGAGGAAGACCTTAGAAGGGTGCTCCTACACCAACAGGTTACCTGATACTAACCGGCATGTATATCATTAACAAGTGAACCAATACTAACCAGCATGTATATCATTAACAAGTGAACTAATACTAATTGGTATGTATGTATTCATTTAATAAGCCTGATAACAATCAATATTTACATAGTTAGCATGTTTGACCAATAGTAATCGGTGTGCATATGATTAACAAGGTAAATTGATACCAATCGGTATTCTATGCTTTATGATTTGCAACCGATAATAATCGATAGTTAGACATTGGTTAAGAATCCGAAGTTGATCAGAATTTGCAAGCAAGGTTATATATGTATAAATCGAAGAATAATCATCAAATGAAGGAATGATAAATGAAGTCTTATCATAGTCTATCGATAAGATAGATGATTGAATGAGATACTTCATTTATCTCTCATTCAATCATTTATCTTACTGAGGCTATTAATTATCAACACTCCCTCTTAGCTAGGTAAGATAAATGAAAGACAACATATCTGGCATCACATTTCTAATGATGGTCAGTATTCCTTACGTAATCTGACTCTCTAGGGGATCATATCACCTAAACATTTGACATGAAGTATCATTAATCATTTGATACAAAAAATCACATCACCTAAGCACGTGACATGAAGTATCACCTAAACATGTGATACAAATGTTCATCACATCAACTTGTGATGACAAGATATCACCTAACCACGTGATATCATTATTGCCTAAACACACAATACTATAGGAGAATAGTTAAATTCTCAAGTTATTCAAGTTGTGGTATGTGCACTAACATTTTATTCAAATGCTTTACCACAACACAATCATGGCACATCCATGGCATACCAGACATCCAACATGATAATTGGTTTGAACATTGTAAGATCGTCATGTTATAATGTCTACATACAAGTGTTCATTATCTGAGAGATCATCACCTCTTAGACATGAGAACAAGGGGGTTAAACCCATACAAGTCCTAACATGACAAAGAAGTTTACACATAAAACATCTTAATAAGCATATGAGTACAAAGAAAATTAAATTTCAATCATACCAAGACCTTTTCTGAAATACTCAACTTTCACCCTTGAAAGTGGTTTGGTAAGAATATCTGCTGTCTGATCTCGTCTACAAATGTATTCCAATTGGATCACATTCCCATCTACCATGTCTTGTACATAATGATATGGAATCTAAATATGTTTGGATATGTCATGAAACACCGGATTCACTGAAATTTTTATACAACTTTGGTTGTCGCAATGAATAACTGTAGGCTTCATTGCTTCACAGAATAACCCCACAAGAAACTTCCTAAGCCATACTGCCTCTCGAGCGGCCATGGAGGCTGCAATGTATTCAGCCTCAATGGAGCTCTATGTTATTGATGATTTTTTTTTGCTAATCTAGGATATCATGGCTGAACCTAAACTAAAACAACACCTTGAGGTGCTTTTCCTGTCAGTTACACTTCTAGCCCAATTTGAATCTGTGAATCCATGTAGATCTAGTTCAACTCTCTCATATTTGAGACCAAGTTTTTTGGTTCCTTGTAGATATCTCATGATATGTTTTACTACTACCAAGTGTATCTAATTCAAGGCATTAACTGCATAACAAATATCTAGTCTCGTATTTACAAGATACATCAAGGACCCAATCATTTGCCTATATAGAGTAGGATTTGAGGGTTGTAATTCTGCTATTGCTTCCTTAAGTTTATGAAGGTTTGTTTCCATTGGAGAGGTCATGGGTCTACATTTTAGCATTCCAAATCTCTTCAAAATGTCCAAGGTATATTTACCCTGGTTTAGTATAATGCCATCATAATTCTGCCATACTTCCAAACCTAGGAAGTAATGAAGGAAACCCAAGTCCTTCATATCAAATTCTTTAGCAAGGTCTTTCTTACACTGATCTATGAGGTGATCTTTTCCAGGCCCTGGGAGCCTGTTTAAGCCCATAGAGAGCTTTCTTGAGTCTACACACATGAGACTTTGCATCATGAATCTCAAATCCTTCAGATTGCTCTAGGTATACTTCTTCTGAGATCTCACCATTAAGGAATTTTGTCTTAACATCCATCTGATGAACTTTCCATCCCTTTGAAGTTTCAATGGCTAAGACCACTCTTACTGAGGTGTATTTGGCTATAGGTGCAAATGTTTCTTCATAATCAATTCCTTCCTTTTGAGAGAACCCTCTGGCTACAAATCTAGCCTTATGTTTCTCAATGCTGCCATCTACAATGTGTTTGATTTTGAAGAGCCATTTGGAGGTGACAATAGATTTCCCACCTGGCCTAGGGACAATCTCTGAAACATTATTTTACATAATGGATTGGTATTCCTCAGACATGGCACTCTTCCATACTTGATGTTTAAGTGCATCTGATATATTAGTAGGTTCTTCTTTTGAGAGATCATTCATGAGAGTGACGTAGGTGGTGAGTTTGTTAGGCCTTTTACTTTCTCTAAAGGTTCCTAAAGGAGCAACATACTTCTGAGCTTCTTCTATAGTTTTGGTGGCCCATAGTGGTCTTTTCTTGAAATTCTCTCTAGGTGGGTTTTGAGTTTCACCTACATTTTCCTCAAGACTCTCCCTTTGAAGCTCAGGAGCAGAGTCTTCCTATATTCTAGGGGTGGGGATATAGACTTCAGGTTCTATTGAGCTTTGGGCTCTTTTGAAGGCTAAGTCTTCTTCAAAGATTACGTCCCTACTCAATTTAATATTTCTTTGACCAGGTATATAGATTATGTAGGCCTTGGAGGTTTCACTATATCCTACAAGTATTCCCCTTTTTCCAGAAGGCTCTAATTTTAATCTTTTCTCCTTAGGTACATGAATATAGATGAGACACCCAAATATTCTAAGGTGGTTGATAGCTGGCTTTGTTTTAGTAAAGAATTCCTTAGAGGTTTTAGCTTCAAGATGAGAGTGAGGACATCTATTTTGTATATATACAACAGTGCTTGTTGTTTCTGCCTAAAGATTGGTATTTAGATTTTGATCAAGAATCATGGCTTTGGCAGCTTCTACAATTGTCCTATTTTTCCTCTCAGCTACCCCATTTTGTTGAGGGTTATAGGGTAGTAAGCTCTCTCTTAATCCCAACATTTTACAAAAATCTTTAAACAAATCTGAGGTGTATTCCCCCCCCCCCTATTGTTAGTTCTTAAGGTTTTGATTTTATTTCCTGAGTAGTTTTCTGTTAGTGATTTAAACTCTTTAAACCTATTAAGGATCTCTTCTGATTCTTTACATTTTAGAAAGTAGATCCAAGTTTTCCTAGACTAGTCATCAACAAATATTACATAATACAAAAATCCCCCTAAAGAAGGTGTGGACATAGGTCCACATACATCAAAATGAACTAACTCTAGAACTTTGTTTGTTTTCCTAGTACTATTTTGAAAAAAACCTTTAGCATTTTTACCTAGGGCACATCCCTTGCATGCTCCTGAATGATATTGCTTTAACTTAGGTAGGCCTGTGACAAGGTTTCCCATTAATGATAAAGCTCGAAAATTTAGGTGACCTAGTCTTCTATGCTAAACTTCATTTGCATTTGTAGTTTCATGGATTAGGGCTAGGTTGGGCTCTGTGCACAACTCATACAAGTAGCAATCTCTTTGACCAATTCTTTTAGCTTTCTTCATAGATGAATTCTTTGGCCAAGCCAACACCCTGCTATCCATGAAGGTCACTCTATACCCATTATCCTCTAGTGCTGATATGGAGACTAGGTTTTTCTTGATGCCTAGGACATGTAGTACTCCTTTAAGTTGTAATGATACATCTGACTTTAGTTTGATCGTGCAAGTTCCAACTCCTCTGACTGGATGTGTGGAATCATCTCCGATAGTCACTTCCTCATCATTCTCCTCTATCATGGAGTCTAGCACTTCTCTAAACCCTGTAATGTTTCTGGATGAGCCAATGCCGATCACCCAGGAGTTAACCTTGTTTGATGCTTGGTTTGTAAGTGCTGAGTAGAGTACATACTTCTCAGAGTCATCTTCCCTTTTAGATTTTCCTATTTTCGCAAATGTGGCTTGTTGTTTGGCTCTTTCTGGACATTTGGCAACATAGTGCCCGAATTTGTCACATCTGTAACATTGAATTTGTGAAAGATCCTTCTTGAAGGCGTTCTTGCCATGACAACCTTTCCTCTTCCTAAATTGTTTCTGATTTCTTTTCTTGTTGGATTTTATATTTAGAACTTGAAGATCTTCATCTATATTCTTTTGTTTGATCCCTTTCTTATTTAACCTTGATTCTTCCTACAGGCAATCTACCTTTAGCCTATCAAACTTTGGAAATTTATCCCTTGCACTGATGTCTTGGATGAATGTTTCTCATATACTAGGCAACCCATCTAGAGCAATGAGTGTTAATTCTTTGCTTTGGATCTCATATCCAAGGGTTTCTAGTTCATCCCTTAGGGTTGATATCCACATGAAGTAGGCATTAACTGACCCCCTTTTGATCATAGCTATATGATTTATTTCTCTGTTTAAAGCCAAGGTTCTACTAGCATTGGATATCTCAAACGCATCTTTAAGTGCTTTGAACATGTTGTAGGCCATTTCATGTTTCCTTATGATAGGCATAATATTATTTCTCACCCCATCAACTATGATTTTGATGGCCTTTTCATTTCCCTCTATCCAAGTTGTTTTGTTAGGTTCAGTCTCAGGTTCTGTAGTTTTAGTTTTTACAAATGATTCAATTTTATTTTCTTTTAGAATCATTTGAATTCTGAACTTCCATGCTGAGAAGTCACCACCTCCTCCGAGTCTATCTTCGAATCTGATAGTGTTAGCCATTAGAAGAAATGTGATGTTGAATATATGCTAGTCTTGAATTTTCCACAAAATTGAATAGCCTTAGGTTCAATTTAACTTGGCTCTGATACCATGTAAATGTTATTCAATTTTCAATTCAAGATTTAATTTATAGTCAAGGTTATTCATCTTCTTTCAGGTATATGTTATTTCTTAATATAATAGATCTGATTATTATCTAGTATGATGTAGATGGAGAAGGAGCATTTATCAATTTCGATGTTCTTCTCATCATTACCGATATATATATATATATATATGCTAACAAGGAGGATCAAGAAATACCTTGACCAGTCATGTCTAATGGACATGACCGATCAAGATATTACTTGATTGCACCTCTTAGAATCATAATCACATTTACCTTATACCAATTGGTATGTATATAACTTAACAAGTTACTCGATACTAATCGATGTGTATATCATTAACAAGTGAATTGATACTAACCAGCGTGTATATCATTAACAAGTGAACCGATACTTATCGGTATGTATGCAATCATTTAATAAGCCCGATAACAATCGGTATTTACATAGTGAACATGTTTGACTGATACTAATCGGTGTGCATATGATTAACAAGGTAAACCAATACCAATCGATATTCTGTGCTTTATGATTTGCAACCGATAATAATCGGTAGTTAGACATTGGTTAAGAATCCGAAGTTGATCAGAATTTGCAAGCAAGGTTATATATGTATAAATCGAAGAATAGTCATCAGATGAAGGAATGATAAATGAAGTCTTATCATAGTCTATTGATAAGATAGATGATTGAATGAGAGACTTCATTTATCTCTCATTCAATCATTTATCTTACCGAGGCTATCAAGTATCAATAATTTGAGTTGCTAGTTTCTTAACTAAGGTAACTTCTGCATCAACATTTTTAGGAGGCTCCATATCTAGTGCAGTGTTATCTCCAGATAGGTCAATTGTGTCCTGATCATCATCAATAACATGAATAGTCATGTCATCCTTGGCAAGATAGACCATATCTGCTTGAACAATCTCTTCTTCATCCATTTCCGGTCTATTGACAACATCTTCCTCATTCTTGGAGGATTGTATGAGTTCTTGCATCCTCTTGATATTGCAGGCAATTTGATGGGTCTCAGTTTCAATAATTGACCTCTTTTCATTAATAATTTTCAGTCTTCTTGCTTTGAAAGCAATCTGAGTTTTATATTGATCAATCAAAGCACTAATTTCATCTTTAGACAAGTTGGGAAAATATTGTGCAAGAATCTCATCAACAATTTCTCTTTCCAACTTAGCAACTTCTTCCCATTTATTTACAAGAATAGTGAACAAAGACTTTGAAATATCCTTTTCAATATCTTGAGGCAATCTAATATAATGACACAGATGATCAATTACCTGGTGAATAACTTGGTCTTTCTCATCCTCACTAAAAGAATCAAAATATTCTTTTACCAGTTCAAATCTCTTCCTTTTTAATTGATTCATTGTCCTTTGAAAGTTAGTTATGGGCTTGTAGGTAGAGATATCAAAAGGTATAGTTGCCTTCGACACTTCCTTTACTGACTTTGCAACTCTTCTGGTTGCCTTCATCTTCTTAGGTTCTTCTTTAGTATCATTCTGCCTCTCTTCCTTGTAACCTTCTCCTTATATACCTTGGGTTCTGGTTCCTTCTTAGTTTGGACACTCCTGATAACCCTAGTGCTCTTTATTGTTGGAGATGCTTCGTCAAATTTTTTATTCTTTCCTCTTGCACTTTTAACAGGTGCAACACTGGTTTGAGTAGGTGCATCTTGGACTGCTACAATGTCCAATTTAGCCTTTTTTTTTTTTATCTTTAGGTGATGCTAATAAGGTATTAGCATATTCAACCAGTAGATCATAGTTCACCTCGTAACTCATGTCTTCCATTTCTTCCTCTCTTGGCTCAATTGCTTGCATCAAGAAAAAGTTAGTGGTAACAATAAAGATTATGTCTTTTTCAAAGTGCTTTACCACTTCTTCTCATAGTCTCATTCTCATACTCATTTTCTTTTGGAACTCATTAAAATGCTTATTCATGGCAGTAGGGAAAGTATTCCTTACAACCTTGATGTTGTTCTTAATTTGTGCTAAGACCAGTGAGTCCTTCAACCACTCAACGTCTCTAATTCCTAGTAGAAAGTTCTAAAAATAAAAGAATAGTCCAACTAATAGCTGACCAAACTTGAACTTCAAACTGCTATCATTTTTGACAAATTGCAAATTCAAAAACAATTGACTCCTGATTGCTTCACAGAGATCATAATTTGCATTATCAACAATCATTATGTGAGCAATATGAACTACTGCTCAAGGAACACTATTAAGTCTGCTAGAGGAAAATACTCGGTAGCCTATTACCATTGCTGCTAGTTTTACTACAAGATTTTTAATGTTGTTGATAGAAAAAGAATGCCCATCAGATGTAGAACTAGTTAGGTTGAAGACAATATCCTTATAATTTCTTCTCAACTCAGGTACTTCATCGGTTGAGAAATAACTAGTTACAGACTGAATGACTTCCTTTGTAATTGTGTGAGTCCTTTCTAAATACATGTTTTCACCATGAACTCAACTCAAAATGATTTTGATATGTGCTTCTTCAAAATCTTCAAGAAAATAAGTGGCATAATGAAAACCCTTTTCGAAAACCCTAGCATACTTTGTCTTAATCTTACCATTCTCATCACAAAGTGATTTCAACTGTGTAAATGTATAGAGATCCTAAATATTCTATCTTGCAGTCAATGTAACTAGACAAATCACCTTTGACCAAAACTCCATTTGGAACTTGTGACAATGCATTATATGACACAATTTGTTCTGCCTTAATAGCTTCCATAGGCTCAGAAGTAATCATTAACCTTTCTACACTCTTTGAAGTCGATGCCATTATAGATAAACAATATTCAAAGTAGTATGATCAAAGAAATACCTTGTTTCGTGCATGTTTCCCCGTTTATCGGTTGAGATGCCCAAGTGCACACCAGTTTGACCTTCTACAACCTTCAATTCATCTTAATTTCACAAATCATGAAACAATTCGGCAATTATCAGCAAAACAATCTTTCTTAGTTCAACAAGCGGTTCAAATTTATTTTTTGAATGCGTTGGGATAAAAATGTCAAAATAAAACTTGCTTTTATCCTTTTTACCTACTGCATTAAATGCTCGCTCATTAGGGTTACAAACCCTAATTTCATTGCTCAAGGGGAAAACCGGTTGATAACATATTGACAAAAAGTTATCAATGTTTCAAAATTATTTTTCCACTCATTTTTCACAAGGGGTCCAGAGGTATTTTAATGATTAAACTCCCCTCAGCCATATTAAAAAGGCCTAAATCACCAGTGCAGGGTTCTCTTCACTGGGTGAATGAACAATTTCTTCTTTAGGTGAGTCATCACTTTTCTTTTTCCAAATCTGATTAATTTCCTCTCTAGTTTCTTCAACATTAATTTTTTGCTTTCCTTTCTGATCCTTAGAAGAATTGACTGGTTTTCTATTTCTGGATCTATAGAATTTTGCTAAGTGCCCTAGTTTGTTATAGTGATAACAGGCCATACCAGATGATATCCAAGGTCCTACATTTCCTCTCCCTGTTCTTCTTCTGCAGTTCATAGCCACATGACCAAATTTATTACAGATGGTGCAAATAACATTTGTTACGTTTTCCATCTCAAATGGACTAAACCGATTGTCATAGGGTCTTTGCCAATTCAAGTTTACCTTGTTGTCAAAGTTCCTCATCCGATCACCATTTGGTCTTGGATGCATGTGTGGCACAGGATTTTTTGCACCATATCTGCACTCAACAGATCTATGTCCATACATTCCACATGTGAAGCAATGACCTTAAAATTTCATGGACACATACCTAGCATTAGTATTGTAACTTGCATTTTTGTTAGGTTTGTCTCTACAAACATTTGCAGTGTGACTAGGTTTATGGCAAACAAAACAAACAGGTTTAAAGACCTTCTTACTAGTAGGCTTATTGATCTTAGGAGTATATTTGTTCTTAGGATTGTTGCTCTTGGTACTGGAGGATTCACCTTTTTTAGTTGTTTGGAAGTAGATTTGTTCTTAGGATTGTTGCTCTTGGTACTGGAGGATTCACCTTTTTCAGTTGTTTGGAAACCAAGTCCGGAGATATCACCTTTCATCCTTTGAGACTGAATTTTCTCTTCTAGCAAGATTGAACTTTTGACAAATTTGTCCAACTTCTCATTTGTTTCAGTGAGATGTTTGGTAAGATCTTCATTGTGCTTAGACAGGTTCTCTCTTAGAGATGATGCCACACTAGTACATTCGGGTCAAAATTTCGACGGTAAATCGTCGGCATTCCGACACAATTTCATCGCACTACCGACAAAAAAAACCGTCGAAAACTTTGTGTTAGAAGTCCCAACTATCCTTGTGGTCGTCGCAATTCTGACATTACCTCCAACCTTTTCGATGGCTACAATGTATGCTCATACCCCGAAAGAATACCGTTGCGATCTCGGCCTATCGTCGGAATTCCGACGATAGGCCGATTTTTGGAAAAAAAAAAAATAATAGAAAAAAGATTGACATTGGTATCTCTCTTCTATCTCTCTTCTCTATCCCTCTCTTCTATCTCTCTTCTCTCTCCCCTCTCTGGGTCTCTTTCTCCATCCCTCTCTTCTTCTCTCCCTCTCTACTTCTCTTTCTCTACCCTCTCTAGGTCATTATCTCTTCCTCTCACCCTCTCTCTCTCTCTCTCACCTCTATAGGTCTCACCTTCCATTCCTCCATCATTACCCATGTTGTCAAGTTGCAAGATATTTCCCAAAGTACTTGGTTGCTAGGGTTGATTGGCTTAAGTGTTGGAGTCGGAGTTAGATGAGACGTGCATGATTAAGCTGTATTAAGTGATCAAGTCACCAAGATCTCAATTGTAAACATGACTAGGTTCTAGGGTTTTAGGGTATTGCATAGGTCAAGATTGAGGTATGGTGGTCAAGAATTACCTTCCAATGACAAAAGACATCCAAATGATGAAGAATGAAGGCGATGAACTCATAGAAGTTTGGAGGAGATAATTTGACTAAGTTAAAATTTGTTTTTAGTCATGGTCATGATACTAGCTTGCTCATCAAGAGCGATTTGTGTGAATGAACCCTAGAAATGTGCCCATGCTAGAGAAGCAAGAATTCAAATAAAACCTAAGGCAATGCTAGTAAGGGGTCAAAATTAAAGAATTGGGGTACAAAAAACAAAATTTGGCTAAGTCGAGATGTTGCTCAAGGATGACCTAAATCATGGAGTGTAAATCAATCATGAAACATGAGAATGGATAGTCGCCCTTGTGATTCCAGCAGATATCACATCACAATCATTGAGTCTATCTGCAATAAAAAGTCAAGACCTGACTATTGGAATCTTGGAGTCATCCCATTTGATCACGTAGTTTAGCACTTGGGAGGATTTTATTCAAGAGAGGATAGAATACTTAGTATTTTATTTTGTGTTGCATAGTGCATAAAAAACACATCAACAGAAACCCCCATCAAGGTTAGGGGGCATTGCCAAACCTTTAATACGGATGACATTTTCACAATAATTTCACCATTTTTGTTTAGAATTGGAGTTTCTAATTGGGGGCCATGGGAGACTCATAGGCATCCTCAAGATGGTCAAGAGACTCCTTGGAGTCCCTAGGATGTCCCTAAGTGGTGCGGCAAGGGGATGTTTCCCCTAAGTATTGCATCCTGAAAAAATAGGGATTTTGGAGGGGGTGAAGGGGTCCCCATGTTTCAATGGTTTCAAAAGATTCTAAGTTTTTTTTTTACCTTGTCATAACAAAATATACTCCTCTTGCATCCTTGGATGATTTGAAAATTGAAAACAATTTGACAAGAAAAAACTAACTTCTAAAGTTTAGACTTAGTTTTCTTTTTTAATCCAAGTCACTACAACATTTCAATGATCAAAGTATCTTTTTTTTGGTGGTTTCGAAGCATCCAAAAGGCTTGAGAAATTGAATATTATCTTTCATTCCACCAAAATTGGAGATCAAGAAGCATGCTCACAAACAAGGATTTGTTTGTAACTTAAGGCAATCGACTAGTTTTTGGGGCATTTTCAGGTCTAAAGAACCTACCATTGTGTCAAAAAGGCCCATAAGACCCCATTTTCATCTAAAACTTGTCTCTTTTGGTCATAGAAGCATTTAAGGAAAAAAAAATCACACAACCAATGATATGCCTATACCATACATATTTTAGTTAAAATAAAAATAAAAAATTGACAAGGTTTGGAGACCATTGAACAATTTGGGAGATTGCTAATACATACACTCAATTTATAAAGTGTCAATTTGATGTACTTAATCTTCGAGAGGCCTATACAAAAGAATTTTGTAATTGCGAACTAAGATAAATTTCCATTTTTGGTAGTTTTCATCATGGATTATGGTATTAAATTCTGACATTCTATTGTCAAGATAAATTCAGAGAACCATTTGTACTTGAAACAAGGGATAGTGAAAAATTACATTATGTAGGATCTCCTACCCTATCTCATTGAATTCATTCCTACACCAAGTGACTATGAAAAAAAGCGTAGGTATTTAACAACAATGACATGGTCCATGGACTAGTGATCCTCCTCTTGATACTCCATCTACAAATGAGAACATCTCTTATACACATTGCTACTTCAGAATTAAAAGTTGCTTCTTCTAGAACTTTCCATGATTCTTTGCAATAGGATTATATGTCTTCTAGATTCATCCGGCCACTAGGACACATTCCTATCAAGCATCTTTACTTTTTTGAAAAGTAGACCACATTTCAGATCTAGATGACACCATAATGACTTTGATTTCCTCTTGCAAGATATTCCTCCATCATGTATTGCTTCATCGAAGTTCAAATTTGCTTCTTCAAGGGCTCTCAATGATTCTCTATATAGGATTCTTCGTGTCTATGAGATCCACTTCATTGGGAGGCCTACTTAAACATTTCACATATGCTTGTGGACTCTCACCTTTCAAATATTGATGAAACAATTGAGAATATTTGTCTTCTCATTGATGAAAATGCCCATCGAGTTACATCATCTCCCATTGTAAATTCACTTGTTCTATCCCCACCATATCATGCAACATGACACATTCTATTTCACATTAATTAAGGTCTCACACTTCAATGATTGTAGTCCCCGAATCTTCTATGGAACAATCACAGCTTAACATAAACATCAAGACACATGAGTCGCTTCAAAAACCATACATATGAATTCCTTTCTACATTCCACTTGAATGGGAATTCAACAATTTGACAACTCAATATTTCCATATTGTGAAAGGAAGGTGCATCATTTGTTGCAAATGAACCTACTACAACATTCACCATTCAACATTTTGCATTGCTTTTCTCTCTTCTTTGTGGAGGCACCAACTTTATGGGATGGGGTGGGTCTATATTATCCTTCACATATGTCACTTGGGATGGAGTTGTGTCCTATGGATTTTCTAGTCTCTACTTCGAGAGGGTACACTCTCTTTATAATTTGGGGTTATTTCATATTTTACATGGATACCTAACCTTGTGACCCATTTCTTCTTACCTCAGTTGCACTTAAGGGGGTCTGCCAATGTACCATTTTATTCACCAAGTGGATATGTTTTATCATAAGTATGATATTGCATTTGTTTGTTTAGTTTACTTAAGTAATTTCTTTTAACTTGAGATAATGACTTGCACATTCTCCTTCTTTCATAGGATTATGTTTTTTTTGTTATCCTCAAAAATTTGGAAACTTGGATAAACAATTCCTTGTCTTTTGGTTTTCTATCTCATCCTCATCTTCATCCTCATGGATTAAAAATCTTGGATATCGAGTGAAGATATTGTGAACTTTT